>NC_090395.1:26264541-26624087 GCF_036365525.1 Heterodontus francisci
TTTGGCCTACATATGTTTGGCCTACATGTTCCCAGACTAGAGAGGAGAAGCATTAATCAATTTTGAGCATTCTTCATTTATGTCAAATTCTCTCAAAAGTCAGGGTTGGTAGGAGACTTCTATAATAGTTGACTTTCACATCACTTTGAGTTCTCGGGAGCAAGAAGAGGCATCTAGATGCCTTTACCTGACCTATCATGGAATCTCAGAATTATTACAGCACAGAAGGAGGCATTCGGCCCATTCCGTAGTACCATTCCCTCACAGATGTTGAATGTTTTGCAGATGAAATAGGTTCAAATCATCCTGGTGGTAAGAGAACTTTAAAATTTCAGCAAATCCTATTGCATTGTGTTTTGGGGCATCAGTGTGCAGGGATATCCTTGCCAGTCCCTGCTCAAACCAGTTCGAATTCTCTGCCATATCACGTGAGACGGTATCTGATTTCAGCTTAGTGTCCTCTAGAAGGAGGAAGGGGACCCGTTGCTGGCAATTGGTGAGTCCTTCCTCATAAAAGAGCATCATTGGCAGGGGATAGAAGCAGTCAGTCTTGTCTGCTGAAGAGCATGATCTGTATATGGAAGAAGAGGGAAGAAAAGATTTTATAACTGATGGGTGAACTTATAAGGTGTCCTCTGTGTATTGGCACGTGTTTAAAGTGTCAGTAATATTGACCTTTAGTTTTGCTTTCTTTAACTTAATCCACTATTCACAGGTGGTTTGAGACGCCCTCCCAGGTGTTTTACCATGCAGCTACTGAGCACGGAGGAAAGGATGTGTATCAGGGTCAGTGTATGTGGGAGGGCTGTGAGCCACTTCCTCGACAAAGACTATCATTTATCACACATCTACAGGTAATGTGACTTTTTTTATTTAACAGTTTAGTTCATGCTCAATTTAAAATGATTGTTTTTAACTTTGGGGAGTGGTGCCGTTACTAATGAAAGATGTCATAATGTTTTGTTTTTTGGAAAGATGTAAGGAATATAAGAAAAAGAATGTAAGTGGCTGAGTACATCTTGACCACCTGCTTCCATTCTGTCTACACCTCCAAAAAAAAACAATAAATGTTGTAAATTTACATATCCACTCCTGTGCATGAAACTTGTGTCAGGGTGACCTAAAACTGACTCAGCACCTCAGGTTATCCATGCTTAAATGTGAGCCTGCTTCAAAGTCCAGATTCCCTTAAATCCTTCTGAGTACCTGACTCGTTAAGTTGTTCAAATTCAGATTGCATCATAAAACTTTGAAGACTAACCAACAAAAGGCAAAGGAAACAAATGTTTCAAAGCTAGTATTTCCATTTATTTTTATTTATTTAGCAAATGCAAATCCGCAGAGCCAAGAGATAGCCTCCTCATTTGCTGTGTTTAAGGTGATTAGTCCACCACTTAGTCTGTAGAGGGGACCCTCCTTGGTAATGTGCAACATTGTTTATATCCACAAATGCATAAGGGGTTTGTACTGAGGCCCCAGCGGTGGAGGTTGGCTGTGCAGGGGCCTGGCTTGTCTTGGACCTGTTTAGCAAGGACCACTGTCGCCATGGTAGCTCAAAGCCTATCGTTGGACATATGGGGTTTGTCATAAGGAACTTGTTGGTGACTCCCCGTGTTTCCCATTTCTTGATCCGCTGGTAGATCTTTCCCCATTTTCATAAGCACACGAAACTGTCAGGTTTGCTGTACGTAAGGAAAAATAAATCCAGACTAAGTATATTGCAAACTGTGAAGTAGTAGCAAAGTTCTGGTCACTTAACCTATATCACCTTACAATATGTACATCCTTATTCTGTGCGTGGCATGGTCTGCAGTCCAATTGGATAGATTTTTATGTATTGAGCTGCAGCTTTCACATATGAAATTGAAAATACCAAATATGCTAAGTTCTTTCAGGAATTGTCAGGTATAAGATGGACTTGAATGATATCTATCAGATGAAAAGATGCAAAGGCCTGCTGGAACAATTTTCATCTCTAAATCCTAACGTTGACAACGTGTTAGATCATCAGTGTATGGTGGTGCATCCATTGGGTGGTGCGGAGGAGGGGCTAATTTTCAGCCTTCGGAAGTTGGTGTGCTCCTGTGAATGGGTGTTGAGAAGGTACCAGGCCCTTTCCAGATTGGAGGGGGAAAAAATGTGAGCTGTCTGCAGGTTACTGTGTGGTCAGAGTAACATTGGGGATTTGAGAACAGGTAGTTCATTCAACTGCAGGCCATATTTAACCTTGGTGACGAGGGAAAGGAGAGTAATTATGACTTGTTTGTGATCTCCGGTAACTTCTGAATTGTTGGAAACAAAGCTGATCAGTTAGTATATTTAAAGCCTGCGGGGCAAACTTTCTTTTTATCACTGTTATGTCTCATAGTTTCTGGAGTGTATCTATTGCCACTAAAACTAATATTTAGGCCAATGAAAGGGCAAAATGCTCCAAATCCTTAGATATGGCATTTTTACTGTCTTTTCTAAAGAAGGCCCAGCAAGAATTACATGGTTTTGATTGTCCAAGAGTCCAGGATAAGATTGGTCAGAACTAATGCTCTAGTTTTCTTCAATTTAACTGGATAATTGTGTAACTTTATCAGTATGTTTACCATCTCAAATCAATCCTGCTCTGCACGTGCAGAGGTTGGAAGTATATTGAAAATAAGCAGATTACTTTTTGTTCAGGTTCTGATACTTTTGTTATGAACGTGAAAAATATAGCTGAAAGAATTGATGAAAGGTCACAGACCTGAAACGTTAACTCTTTCTCTCTCCAAAGATGCTGCCAGACCTGCTGAGTATTTCCAACACTTTGTTTTTATCTCAGATTTCCAGCATCCATAGTATTTTGCTTTTATTACAACATAAGAAAGGGCTGAATTGTGGAGGGTTTTGCAACTTTCTTACCTAACCGTCCCCAGACCATGGGGTAAAAACATGTGAATAAGAAAATTGGGCACTTGGTTTTGTTGGGGCGGGGGAGAAGGAAAATATTTTTCATAAAGTATTAAGAATCTCATTAGCCTAGTTAGTTAGGTTAGAAGACTGCATTTTCAGGCTACCTGATACAATAGCTGAAATAGAAACAAGAAATGCTGGAAATACTCAGCAGGTCTGGCAGCATCTGTGGAGAGAGAAGCAGAGTTAACATTTCAGTTCAGTGATCCTTCATCAGAACTGACAAATGTTAGAAATGTAAAAGGTTTTAAGCAAGTAAAGTGGGGGTAAGAGCAGTGGTGAGGGGGGTGTGTTAAAATGGCCAGCAACCGGAAGCTCGGGGTCATGCTTACGGACTGAGCGAAGGTGTTCCGCAAAGGCCTTTTCCCTTCTCCCCCCCCCCCCCCCCCCCCCTGCCCTCATGCTCACATCTCTGTCCTGGGATTGCTGCAGTGTTCCAGCAAACATCAACGCAAGCTCGAGGAACAGCACCTCATTTACCGATTAGGCACGCTACAGCCTGCCGGACTGAACACTGAGTTCAATCATTTCAGAGCATGACGGAGCCCCCCTTTTTATTTTTAGTTAATTTTTCTTTTTTCTCTTTTATTTGTTTATTTGGTTTCTACTGTGCCTACCCACTTTTTTTCATGTTTGTGCTTGGGGCCAGGTCTGTTAATTTAACTGTCAATTGGCACCCTCTCTGCTTTGTCTTTCACTACACCATTAACATACCGTTTGCCTTTGTTCCATAACCTTCTGGCCAGTTATTCTCAGTGACCTTGTCCTCGCAACACCACCTCTTTTGTTATCTCTTGCCCCACCCCGCTTTACTTGCTTAAAACCTTTTACATTTCTAATATTTGTCAGTTCTGATGAAGGGTCACTGACCTGAAACTTAACTCTGCTTCTCTCTCCACAGAAGCTGCCAGACCTGCTGAGTATTTCCAGCATTTCTTGTTTTTATTTCAGATTTCCAGCATCTGCAGCATTTTGATTTTATGATATAATAGCTGACCTGACTGTTGTGCTGTGTTAAGGGCAATTCACAATGCAATAGAAATGTTCAGCTGCGTGTGTGTACAACTTGTAGAAATTATCATGGATGATTGTACATTTTGAGGTCAGTGCCTCTGTCTTTTTATATAGGACAAACACTGTTCAAGGGAGACTCTACTTGTTGGACTGAAAAGGTTGGAGCAGAAAGCACAAACAAGCACCTCACAAACTGCAGTAAGGTAAGTACCCAACTCTAGAAAATAAAATGTCCTATTATGCTAGTATTAGCCGATCAGTGTATGAAGGTGCTGTTAAGATGCAATGCCTCACGAATTGCATCATTAATCTCAACTTTCTATTCGTTAATTGCTGACTGGAGAACTGACTCTTTTCGCACCAGAACAGAAAATCAGCGAGCAAAGAGCTGGCACAAAATAATGGGTCAATTCACGACCTCCTGTACTGTACACTTGTATGGCTGTATGGCAGGTCACCCAAAGGCACCTTTCCTGCGGTTTTTATGAACAGGGTGTAGACCTGAAGTAAGTTGGTTGCTTTCTTGCTTGGAGTGGAGTGTGACATGACGGCTGGCTGTTATCAGGTAAGTATGGGAGGAAGAAAAGATCTTTTGGACTGGTGCGTGATGTGGAATTGTACATCTTGTAAGGATTAAGAAAAATACTGCACTAAAAATAGATTTCCTAGAAAATAATGCAGTGATGGGTCTATCAATCACTGTTTTCATAATTTTTTGAAGACATTAGTTAATACATCTTTAGGAAGGATGCCAAGGCCTTCGAGAGGGCGCGTAGATTTACTAGAATGGTACTAGGAATGAAAGACATCAGTTATGTGGAGGACTAGAAAAAGTGGAATTGTGCTCCTTAGAGACCAGCGAAGGTTAAGAAGGCATTTAATAAAGGTGTTCAAAATCGTGAAGGATTCAGATAGAGTAAATAAGGAGAAACTGTTCCCAGTGGTAGAAGAGTCGGTAATCAGAGGACACAGATTTAAGGTAATTGGCAAAAGAACCAGAGGCGACTTGAAGGAAAAAAAATTTATGCAGCGAGTTATAATCTGGAATGCCGCTTGAAGCAGAGGGGTGTTGGAAGCAGAATAAATAACTTTCAAAAGGGAATTGGATAAATACTTGTAAAGGAAAAACCTGCTGAGCTATGGGGAAAGAGCAGGACCATATGACTCATTGGATAGCTCTACCAAATAGCTGGCACAAGCATGCTTGACCAAATGGTTCCTCTCAGTGCTGGATCATTCTCATGTTCTGCCACAATTTTTGGATTTGTTGGTGATGGGAGGCAATTCAAAGTAAATGGTTCTCTATAACCAAATTCCATTCAGTAGAATTGTGTCCGATTAAGCATTCGACCTTCAGTTTCTTCTTTCTAATCTTAAACGCAGCACATTGTTTCTTTCCACTCCATTTCTTAGCAAAGTGACCTGTGGACAAGATACAACAGAAATCTTTACTAAAATCGAAGCATTCCTAATGATTATTTGTGATTGGTAGTCTTAATTACAGAAGTTGAAATACAGGGAACAGTACCACCAGGGTTTGTCTACCACTTCAATACTTAAACAAATCCTTCTGTGTTCCGTGATCAGTTGGCACCTGCCAACTTCACTTTGATGAAATTAATATGAGATGATATGGAGTTCAATATTTGTAATCAGTCAAAATGTCATTTATGAGGTCACAAGGCAGATGATGTTGTACAAGTAATGTGCATCAAGTACATGCCAAGTTTTGGAGGACTGTGTGATTCAGTGTGTTAGACAGTGTGACACTTCTTTGACCTGGGTTCAAATCCAGTTGCCACTGATGGATTGAAAGTTGGCTGGACATATTCTTTGTGCTATGAGTTTGAATAATCTCAAACCAGTTTCTTGAGTATTTTCCCACAACAAAATAAAGCTGGCCCTATATTAACAGTCCCTATAGGATAGTGAATGTAAGAAATTGAGTGGTATCTGTGAAGTAGGTTGGGTAGGAGACACTTTGTTGGGGCAATGTATAAAGATAGAAAGGGGTGAAAGATTATCGGGGGTTGGTGGGAGTGTGGAGTTGAGGTTACAATCAGATTAGTCATGATCTTATTGAATGGCGGACAGGCTCGAGGGGCCGAGTGGCCTACTCCTGCTTCTAGTTCATATGTCCGTATTGATCTGGATTTCACAGTCAGCAGCAAAACAACAGCACTCGCCACTGACAGTTAAGAAAGCAGCCTGCATAGATCTAGCAGTCTCTGTGGTGTGGATTTCCCCTCTCCTGACATTAGTTTGAATCGGGCGCCTAGTCAGGGGGCTCTCCAGGCATTTAACAACACTTTATCCTTCACTTTTAATTAAATTTCACAAAGAACAAAATAAATTATTGGGACATACACATGGGATTAAGGTAGAAGCTGCAACATCATGAAGTTTTAAAAAAAAAGTTTAAAAATATGTGGAATTATTTTATAATGGAGCAATTTGACATTCCACAAATATAGAATTAATTTTTCAGAGCCAGAGCGGTTTTTCAGCATTAATGATGAGCTAAATATGCTGTTAAAAATCCAGATAATCTCAATTCAATAGATGTAACTTTTTCAAGGGTTTTTACAACAGGGCTAATAGCGTAAAAAGGATTTAGGGTGACAATTCTAGACTATGGAGCCTGAGTCAAGGCTGTTGAGAATTCTGGGAGGGGAATATTATAGGCTGGAGGAGGTTACAGAGAAAAGAATGGGCAAAGACATTAAGGGATTTAATCAAGGGGATGAAAATTTTAAATTTAATGCATGTGGTGGGGGCGCAAGCTGATGCAAGTCGACGAGGTTGTTTGTTCTTGTAGGAAAGTAGAATTGAAGCCCAAGATCAGCCATGATCGTACTGAATGGCGGAGCAGGCTCGATGGGCCATATGGTCTACTTCTGCTCCTATTTCTTGTGTTCTTGAGGTGAGAGGGACTTAGTGCCGGATAGGATACGGGCAGTAGAGTTTGAGATTGTAGAGGGTGGAATTAGGAGGCCACCCAGTGAGATCATTGGAATAATTGGGGGCTGAAGGTGATATGACATGTATGGGTGGTTTCAGCAGTAGATGGGATGAATCAGGGACAGAGATGGGTGGTGATGCGATGTAAGGATTACACATTTTTTTGTGAAATTTTTATGACACATTTGAGATGTTTCGTACTGTTCACTTCATCAAATAGTGTGGTACTGACAGCTTCTCTAGGTACAGCAGTTTGATTGTCACAGTCAAATTCCCACTTTACCTAGTAGAAATGAGCCACAAGAAACCCTTTCCAAAAACAATTAAAGGATTTAATACTTATGGAAATTATTCTGGCATGACTATAAACTGGCCATAACATCGAGCTTTCGAGATTCACAAAGTCCTTCTTGAAACTCTCATACATACTTTGTAGCTTTCTGTACTTCTATAATTCATTACTAGAGATCAAATATTCAAATAACTTGAACAAAATGGACTTGTATATTTGCAATGGTATAATAAATAGTTGATTGCATTAATGTGACATTTATACAGACTAGATTTGCTGCATCTAACCGTTCCATTGAATAGTGAACTGGATACTAGCACCCTGGGCTATGTCAAATAATGTTTCATAAGGATATTTTCAGGACCTATTTAATGTCCAGAATAAGGTTACTTGTCCATTATTGGTGGGACTTCGCAGCTCTTCGTGTTCTACATCATGGGATCCTTTCCTGGATGAATTGCTTATCACTAAACATATTTATATTTGACCCATAATTGTTTTTGAATGGATCACACATCTCTGCGTTGAAATCTCTCAATAGACTAGACATGCTAACCTCCATCTTGATTTTAATATCTCTCAATATTTTGTTCTTCAGGCCATCTCCATCAGATGGTACAGCTCCAACACCTAAGACTCACAAGGCCTTGGTCAATCACCCCAGCGCTGCCCTAATGGCTCTAAGGAAAGGCTCCCGCAACCTTATTTTTAGGAATTACTTGGTAAGTATCTGCACAAACTTCTTTGGAAGGGAAAACATTTTTGTTTCAACACATGTAAGAGGCAGTAATGGACTTCTATATGTCAGCTTAGCTTAGATGGAAGCGCACTCTTCTCTCCATCAGAAGGTGCCTGTGGCACACAAATTGGATGCTGGTTTTGTTTATTTAGCAACAATTGCTGAATTTCAAAAGTAATTGATTGGCTGTTAAGTGCTTATAGGACCTTCCCCAGGATGCGATGAGGTGCAATATAATACAAGTTTGTTCTTTGCTTTTGCACATTGAGATAAAATTGGAGTCAGTAGTCCCTGGTGTCAGTTACGAACCAGGCACTTTTTATTGCTAACTTACTGGGATTCCTATGGTTATTACTGTTCACCATATTAAATTGATTAAGAAGTCATGTAATATTTTTTAAAGATTATACACAAAAATAATTTTTTAAAAATTGTGCTTAATATATACAATGGACTCATAAATACTGGTTGCCTTGTTTCCACAATCATAGAACAATAATCAATTCCAAGTGAGGTTGCATGACAGTGATTAAAGGTAAGCATTCATAGTGCTTGGCCACCAAGTGATGCTCGGCTTTGATTGGCTGAATGGTTCCTTGTGCCCAAGTATTCGAAGAAAGAATTTTAGCAACAACTAAAGTAGCTGCCTAAACTTGTCAATGGGTTTTACCCTAAGCTACAGCAAGGGTATCCTGTTTTTTCAGATCAAGGTGGACATGAAGAGGAAGTTCAGTTGCTCCTGGAGACATGGGAAACTGCCCCAATATTCATCTATCCCTCACTGCACTCAAGCTTCTTTTCCTGCAGTCAGTGATTACATTGCCTATCAAATCAAAATCCAGGTCCCGAAATACTGTTACTAATAGGGTCAGTGGGATTTGTTTAGGTACAGTCTATTGCACATCAGTTCTTCTATTGCCTAAACTACTCCTATACTTTGGGATAAAGTTTGGACAAACACAAATGCCATTGTTCAGACAGCCAAACTGCTGCAGCGGGTAGCTGTTGATGACTTTGTTGCAAGTGCTAAGACAGTATCACAAGACATTGTCAATCGCAATATATTTCGGATCCCAGATTTTCAGTGAATAAGCTACACTGCACAACATCAAGAAGCAGCATCCGTGTCTCAGAACTACCCAAGAACGTGGTATACCTGGCATAGGAACAAGGTATGCTTTTGAACCAAACAAGGTTTTACCCGTAGATCTGAATGACCCAGTAAGGTAAACAAGAAGGAGCCAGGAAGCAAAGGCTCTGAGCGTCTGCACCCCATTAGTGATGTGTACATAAGAAAACTCCCTTATTTAAGTAACAAATACCATGGGCTGGGTTTTAAGAGCAGCAATGGGCTCAGAAAATGGCGGCCCACATGCTGCAGAGCCACCGCGATCTACCGCGCAATGGCTCATTTAAATAGCTGAGGCGCCCCCCCCCCCTCCAATCATATGGAGGGGGAGAGCTGTCCAATGCTGGCAATGCAATCACTTGCCTGTGTGCAGGTGCTCGCGCCATATTTAAATTTTTAAAGAGGTAATCCACCAACCCCCAAAATTTAACAAACTTGTAACGCCCCTTTCCCACCCCCAATAAAAATTACACTATTTGCCCTCACCCCCCCCCCCCCCCCCCCCCGCCAAAATACTTAGCTTTGAATTCTGACCTTCCCCCACCCCCAACTGTACAAAGTTGAAAGTTCACCCCTTCCCACTGTTGATGCTTATTTGGCCCTGTTCCCCCCACCCCGCCCCACAGTAAAAATCTTAACTCCTCCCCCCTCCCCACTGGTGTCATGCCTGCTTTCCCAGACAGGGAATTGAAAGTGCAGGAGTGCCCGCTGCCACTCCAAAGATTGTGGCGGGCCCAAAAGATTGCTGGTAAGTCTATTTAAATTTATTCAGCTCCTTGATTTAAATATTTTGTTTCAATTCCTGTCACCCAGCGGCGGACAGGAGCTGCCACAGAGCCTCACGGAGGATCGGGCCAGCCTTCCCAGCACCTGCCTCCATGGCGGGCCTCTGGCTCCCCATGCCCCCCCCGCCCACAGAGCCAGACGTTGGGGGCTCAGTAAAAATCCAGCCCCATGACTTCATTAAGGGAATGTTAAGGCTCTCCCAGTGATTTACCTACCCTATAACCCATATTGATCAGTGGATCTCTGGTTTGATCCTAGACAAGTACTGAGTTAGCTGGGTAGCAACTAGGGTGCTGTAATTGACGTCACTGCTGCTGGGCTTGGGTTGGAGAAAAATCAGCCAAGTGATTTAAGAAGGTTTGTCGATGTTGGTGAGGGCAAGATTGAACTCAAATGTGTTGTACCCCACAGCCTGACAGCATTCACCGTCTAGAACCATACTCCAGTAAAATATTAATATTATCATGGTCCTGTAGTTTTTTTCAGAATATGCGGTTTGCCTTTAAGGCTTGCAAGGGATCAGTATTGCTTTAAGAGCCAGCAAGCCTTAGGAGTTTTAGGAAGGTGCATTTTCGTTGCCTTAGAAACAGCCATTTGGAGACTGCGATTCTAAGAGTGCATTCACGATACCATGGAAACAGCCACTGGGACTGAGCCTGATGCCATACATTTGTTACAATTCAGTTTGAACTGGCAGTTAGTAGGACACTGCTGTGATGAGCACACCTGAAAAAAAGAGCTCTCTACCATTTAAACTGAAGGAAGAGGATTTTAGTCTGATTATTATTTCTCAAAATTCTAGAAACATCAAGCAAAGACAGAGATCTCTGGTAATTTAAATTGAAGACAGGGAAGTTGGACTGTGACAATCTTTTATCCCTCAAAAACTCAAGTCAGATTGATTCTGTTGAAAGTGTTTGCAAGTCGTTAATTGTTGAAATTCGCTGAACTGCGAACAACATTGGACTGTAAATTTGCGAGGACTCTAATTTTTCTATTTTTAAATGTTCATAGTGTTTAAGAATTTAGTTCTTTTTAATTAAAGAGTTAATTTGCTGATTTAAAGACACCTGGTTTGGTTAGCCTCATTTGGGGGTTAATAGATGGTACGTTTTGGTGGGTCTTTAATTTGGAAAGTTTTTAAATGTTATGTTAGCCGATCTGTGGAACGACAGGATTGAATTAAGAGTATGTGGGTCCCACCACAATCAGAATCGTACATTTTGATTGGGGGCTTTGACAGGAGCGGTTGGTCGTAACAATACTTTAATGAGAAGGGGGAGAAAATTGGGGAAATGATTGGCCCGGGGTCTCTGCTCATGTTGTTCTGTAATCTACTGTTAGGCTATGTGAGAGAGCCATTTGGTTACCCCTGATTTAATGTTGCTCTTTTGTCCCAGTGGTTCTGCTGAGATGAAACTACGGGCATGAACCTGAAATTCTGTCATTGTAAGGCAGAAGTCTATTTCTCTCCTTTTCAAATTATCATTTATCGTTATAGGAGGTGGATAGTTTCCAAGATTTTCATTGTCATACATTTCTTTTGCAGGATGAGAAGGAAGGGCCGATTGTGAAGCATATTCGTCTGACTTCTGCCTTAATTTTAAAGAATGTTGCTAGATACTCAGAGCTTGGGCGAATGTAAGATCTTTTGCCTCTATTTATAAAATATCAGCCATTTTAAATATACTCTTACATAGTTAACCATCTTCACTTAAGGAAAATATTTGTTCAATCCCTTCCACCATTGGCATTGAAATAAGATCGAGTTCACTTGAGTAATAAAACACATAACCCATTGATATGGCATTCCTCTGGGACATGCTTTTATTTTTTTTTAAAACACTAGTTGAATTTGTTTTTAGTCACAGTTTCTTCTGATTTCAGAACAGGAGTTCTACAACTTTGTTCTATCATGTGCAATATTGCCGTATTTAAGTAAAAATTCCATCTGTATTTGGGATCCTGTGTGTTTTATATTCTGTCAATAAGTAATAGCTCTGAAACTGTTTGCTTTCCCATCTCAGATTGCTGAAGCGGCACGAAAACCACCTATCTGTACTGGCCATCAGTGGTATGGAGGCTTCCACTGCACTTGCTAAATGCCTTTATGAACTCAACTCGCAAGAACAATCAGAGCCAACAGAAAGCAAACGCTGAGAAAAACTTGATACCATTAAAAATCCAGCAACAGTAAACAAGGGTCAAAGGAGGAAATGTAATCATTGTGCAGATGAAGAACTGGAACCTTACTGTCTACATTTTGTACCTGTTTACTATAACATGAAATTAAAAGGACTGATCTTTTTAAATTATTCGTTTTGCAGGCCAGAACTTCCTGCATCACCTTAGTCTCTCACCTCGTTCTAGACCTTTCCGTCAGAGCAGGAGGTTTTGTGACATCAGAAGATGTGGTCAGCCTAAGATGAGAACATTAGCCTGGTCACACATACACACTCGTGCTCACGCACACATGTGCACACATATACACACACACAGACTGGCACGTATGTGCGCGCACACACACAGACAGACTAGCGCTCTCTCTCACACAGACTAGCTCTCTCTCACATACACACAGACTGGCTCACACACACACACAGACTGGCGCTCTCACTCTCAGACACACACACACACAGACTGGCTTGAACACACGTGCATACTCACACACGCACAGGCTCTCATACACAGACAGACTGGCGCGTTCACACACACACACAGACTGGCTTGTACGCACGTGCATGCACACATACGCGCACACACACAGGCTGGCTCTCTCACACACACGCTCACTCACACTCACACACACACACACACACACACACGCTCACTCGTTCACTCTAAAAACACACTCACACCAGCGCATACACTCACTCAGTGCGTATACACACACACACACACACACACACCACCCAAGGAAAGACCCAGAACAGAAAAATTGGTGGGTACTGTCCCCAGGCATCCATAACACTCTACAGTCAGCCTAGGCACCTGCCTCAGCGAGCCTTCAACTCAAGTCGCTATTCTTCCTATGAGATAGATCTTTGATTATAAAAAAAAATGCCCAAGGATATAGAATTTTTGTCCATATATTTATAAAGCAAATCTCATTTATATTTCATTTCCCTGTGCATTTTTTCCAAAATGTTGCAACTAAATTCCTCATAGGAACGTCAGTCAACACTGCTCATTGAGTAGGTCTCTCTGTGCCCTGAAATCCTTCAAGAGCCCAGTTGGCTGCTGGTCAATGCTTGTGTTTAGAGCTGGAGTCCTTCAGCTTTCTACCAGGGAAGAGTTTCCTGCATTCAGATGTCTAGATACAGTTTTGCAGTTAACATTTCCAGTTTTAAATGCTGCAAACTGCACAACACTTGAAGTTTTCCCACTTTGTCCCCTGTTTGAAGTGGAGCATTTTCCATTTATTTATTATATGTAAACTACCACAGATTTGATGTCCCCTTTTCAAAGTCATGTAAATATTTGTGAATATCAAAAATGCCTACATACCATTGCAGGAGAATGAAGGGAAGAGAGGTGCAGCATTACAAGGAGTGAAATCTGGGTGAGCGCTAGGATAGAACCCAAACTAGCCACAGGGCAACAAGGCAGCTTTGTACCAGATGTAATACCAACTTTGTGCCACTAGATGTTGCCAGCATGCTTTGAAAGTGCAACACCATAGACATTAACAAAGCTTATCTAGCGGCGGTAAAATGAGATTGCAGCAATTTCGCCACTACAGCCAACATTTGTTAATTGGGACACCAGGGTGAAATTTAAATCTTCCTATTTATCAGAAATGTTTTGCTTCAATAGGGACAATCAGTAAGGATCCAAATGTGTGGAATCAATTGGTGCCTGAGAAAATGTTCCATATGAAAAAATACTCCCATTAACCCTTGTCCCATTAATGGCATGAACTTCATTTTGTCTTGGTGGCACCTTTTTTTTCGGTCAGCTTACATTCATTGCACCACTGGCTAACGTGAAGAGTAAGCGCCCACCTAGAATCAAAGGATCTAGTTTTTGTATGTTAACCTGCCATATGTATGTAAAAGCATATACATAAAACACTGCATCAAGCAGCGTGGAAATGTGTACATAACTTCACAAAGGTACTGATGCTGTATAATAAGATTGGCACAGTTTTGTGCAGCTGTGGTTTTTGTATTATACACCATGTAAAGCTTTTGCTTGTTATGAAATAATATATCGCATCATTTTTCTATAAAAGGTAAAAATTCCAAGACAGAATTTTTTAAAAAATCTGTTACAGCATTTTTCCTGAGATTAGGGCCCATTTTAGAAAACCTTTAGTCGCAGCACAACCTTCAGAACTTGTATAGGAATTTTTTTTTAATTTGTAAATGTATTTAAATACATGACGTTTTATACAGCTTTATTTTCACCTGTGTTATATTTGTAATTCGTGTAGGTGTGATATTTCCCTTGTTATTCCTTTGTTCCGTTTTTCTACCCGTGACATATTAAAGTGTTTTTTAGTGTACAGTATAGTGCCTCCGCTTTTGGTACAACGTGACTTTTCATGCCTATGGTCAGTTTGTGTTCCCTTGGTTTCTTTGTGTGCCTCACCACTGATGATCCTGGTATGGTCGGATAAAGGGGAATATATTTTGTTATTAAATGCAATGCATACTAACCTTAGGATTTCACTGTGCCCTCCTGCTAGTTCAACAGAATAAAACCGTGAGAAGCAGACACATGGAGATCAGTGAAATGATCAAACCTGTGCTAAGTTAGTTGGTCCCAGCCCAGTCTATATTATTTGCAATTGGCCTCAGCACCCCTGGGTTAGAAAGAGAAAAGTTAGTCAGGTTTCCCACTCTGATAGCTATTCAGCAATATCTGCTAGAAGCACATGTATATGACTATCTGCTGAGGACAGGACCATGCTCAGCTGCCTCTCAAAGTCTGACAGTCTGCCAAAGCTTACTGTGACCTAAGCATGAATGCCTGCTTGAGAGAGGTACCTGAGGATGACCACCCATAGAACTAAACCCTAGCAATGACTCATGCTATTTGGAGTGGTGGCATGGAAGAATAAACTTGATGTAAAAGTGAGCATTTCTGTAATACAGGGCAATCTCATAATCATTAATCTTCCTGTATGAACATCACTGTGCAGAGCACACTGCAGAAACCAAAATATACTGAAGACTGAATAAAATAATCTTTGTTTTAAAGCTTTGGAGTGATTGGAAGGCACTTAACCAGTCTTGTGGTTTGGTTGACTTTCACAAACTGCTTGAGATTTAATCTTGCGGTTTATGAGCACCATCTGAAGCCGTTGATTAGATTGCCATGTTGTAATCAGTCCCAGATGTCCATTATTCTTTGTGTAAGTGCAAGACATATAAATTAATTCAGTATCTCCTAGTACATTCACCAAACTGCAATGCAAAAAAAGTTTTTTTAAAGAAGAATGTATTTTAAGATGTATGTGCAGTACTGTTTTTGTGCACTGTATGACCCAAGTTCTGTTTTACAGTAAAATTACCAGTATAAAATGTGAGACTATTCCAGTCTTTGTTCACAATTTAACTTACTGCCCATATGTACTTCCAAAGTTAAGGTAAGAGAATTCAAGGTGAATTTGTGTAAATTGCCTGCTTCAAGATGCTGATCACTTCCTCTCTGAGGGAAAGCTCAACCTGCTCTTGGTCAGGCTGGCAGTGTACTACTACTCATCCTGAGTTACAATAGGCAACAGATACTAGAAGTGGTGCCAGTTTGACTTGACTTAATTACAACGATATGCAACCCCAAATAGACAACAGCTTTAGGTCACAATTATGGCAAATCCTTGTTTAGCAGTAATTAGGTAGGACTTGCGGGAGTAGTTTGGACTGTGACAAATTGTGTTTGTAGTATCTCATTCTGTTTGAAAGATTGTTGGTCTTAACTGTCTCGATTCCAATTTCCTTCCTTGTCCTTTGTACTGAAGGTAATGACTCAAACTGCTTCCACATACGCTTTCTAGTGCCCCTGCCTCACCATGAATATCTACAATTCATAAGTGACCCTAGACTGTGAAGGTCTGCAGGTTATTTGATTATTGTTGGGAGAAAGTCCATTATGACCAAGCTGATCCGAACCTTGCTTAATGTGGCTCGGTTTAAAATTTTGTACTTCTCAGGGAATGTTGTCAGGCATTTTATTGTGTTAAAGGCACTATATAAATGAAAGTTGTAATTATATGCCCATCCATCAATATTCTTTTTTCTTTCTTTTGGGCCTCCTGGATAACAACTGAGATCCCTGGCTGAGCCCTCTATGGCACCCCATTGATATGTGAACGTTAACAATGGCCAAGAAAATGTCCTGCGTTTAATATTCTCTTCCAACTTGGAAATGTATTGGTTGGGAGACACTAATGAAAACCTTGAGGGAGACAAAGTGAACTGTCCATTGAGATTAAAGTATTACTATAGTTTCAAGCAATAACCCTGACGAGGGCAGAGCATATTTCCCCACCTCATATTGTACAGATCGATTTAGATTGGGGCCAACACTTTGTAACAGTTAAATACATTAAGAGCAATTTTTTAATGTTATATCTTCACAGTTTACCTTTCTGCTAAAGGTGCTGCCACTTGCCGGGGTACAACTCCATTGGTATGAGCATCTTACCGAACTGCATGTTCTTCACATCTGATTCTACAGTGGCTGTTGGCAATCTATTTGACAACATCGACCAGATATACAAACCATCCAACCCAGGTCATTGACTAGCAACAAGGAGCAGAACGCTAGCAGATTTTTCATTTCCTTAGTGCAAACGAACTGCGGCCAATTGTAGCATTCCTTGTAGCATTTCCTGTAGCTGTCTTCGCCGAGATCCCTGAACTCAGCACAGGCCAGCTTCCCCAATCTGAATGACGACTACGGTCATGCGCTTTTGCAGAGTTTGCGAGAAGTCTGGATTCGAGTTCTAACAGCAATAACGCATTTCTTTTGTAAACTTTACGCAATCCACTTGTGAATCCTACCAATGTATTTAATCAGGGAAAGTTGCTGCATATGAATGTGAACAGTGCCTCTGGCTTTTATCTGTGTTCGATGTAGGGGATATGTTGCTGTAGTCGTGCCTTAAATCAGTGGTTCTCAAAAGTGTGGTCTCGGGCTGCTCCTAAATGCAAGTTACTGACGGGCCGGGGCCATACGAGAGATCAGGCCAAAACCCTCATCTCCACAACTCGAGTGATGTAACACTACCAGACACAAGTTGTCATAAGCGCTGGCAAATACAACCTAGTTTTAGAAGCAAGATTTATTTTACTGTTGATTTTGTTAGATTAATATAGATGTAAGGTAAGTATTAATTTCTCAAGATTATTATGATTTTATAACATTTCAATATTACAAATAAATGTGTTCTCTTGTATTTATAATATGAAAACGCCTACTTTTGTTTATGGCATGAATTAATTTACTTGTATTTAATTTAAAAATACTTATAAATTTATTGCAATTAGCAAAAAAGCAGCAAAATATTTATAGTCTCACCTAGCGAGAAATCCAACTTGTTCTCTCGTATGGTTTCGCCTGCCCGCAGATTCCAGTCGGCTGCATTGAACTGTTTCTGTTTTTGACTCGTGTTTCAAGAATGTAATTTTTGTGCAAATTGAACGCTTTGACTGCTACTTCCGGAGTAATCTGGTTTGAAACGTTTTAATCTTTACAAAACAAAAGCATTAAAAGGGTTAATATGGATCGTTGGTTAAATCCTGAAGCGCAAATTTCAGCGGGTTTGTGATCATGTGAGTGCAAGCAAGGCGCAAAATAGTGCGAGTGAGGGGATTTGTGAACCACAACCTCGACGCTTTGATTCTGGTGCCAATAATGTGACAAGTGCAGTGTATAATGAAGCGGAATGTGAATGGCTTTCCTAGTTACAGATACAAGAAGAACAGTGAAGAGTGGAATAATTGCAAAACATAGTGATCAAACCCAAAAGAACACGAACAAAGTGAAAAGGAAGTTAACAGTGACTACCTGAAAATTGGGTATTTCTGGATGGGCGATTAAAAAGATCCCAATCCTTATTGTGTTTTCTGTTTTGAAATTTTGGTAAAGGAAGCCATGAAACGAAAGCAAACACAAGAGGTACATTGGAAAGCCCCTTGAGTTTTTTTAAAGAACAAGTGTAAAGAACTGACCTACAATAAGAGCATTATGCATTTTATTGCTACTGGTTGGGGATGTCCTCTGAACGCGTGAATTTTTAAAGCCTTGTGTAAAGAGATGGAGAGTGAACACATGAAAGTTCTTTTCAATACTGAGGTTCACTGGTTGTTGCGGGACAAAGTACTCACCCTCCTCAATTAAGCAGTGAGTGTCAAGGATGTGACCTCCCGGACCGCAAGCATGATTTGTCATGGCTTGCCGAACTAGCATACTCCACAGATGCTGCCAGACCTGCTGAGTATTTCCAGCACTTTGTCTTTATTTCAGATTTCCAGCATCTGCAGCATTTTGCCTTTATTTGAGCATACTTGGCTGATATTTTCTGCATCTTGAATCTTGCCTTGCATGGAAAATCTGTCACTGTATTTAATGCCCATAGTAAAATCTTTACGTATAAAGATAGAGCTGTTGCGTGGCCGCCTCGACTGCTGAGAATTTGAGTCACAACTCTTGCCGATTTCCTGCTTACCTTCGAGGAAGCATTTCCCAGTACCAGCGACAGGATTTGAGTGGATCAGACGTTCAAACATGGGTTGCATTGAAGAGGTCGATGTGAAAGCTTCCCTCAAAAGAGGTGGACAATCCTGTGGAGCTTGCATCGGATGGGTTACTGAAGCTGGTATTCGGCGAGAAAATTTTGACGGATGTTTGGCTCCACATTCAGTCCCAGTATCCTGGAATCGCCAGCACAGCTCTGATGCACCTGTTACCATTCCCAACAACATGCAACTGCGAGGTCGGATTTTCAATACTTGTGGAGCTGAAAACAAAGAGGAACCTGCTGAATGTGCAGCCTGACATGAGACTGAAGCTCTCCAGCTTGGAACCAAACATCCCCTCATTGGTGTCTCATCAAAAGCAGCACCATTCTTCCCATTAATTCTGATGAGTTTTTTTTTGTGGTGGCAAATGTAAGTCGGTGGGGTAGGACCAGTAGGTTGACGGTGCGCCTAAGTGATCCGCGCACAAAAATGTTTGCGAACCGCAACCTTAAATAGTTGGACACAAGGAATGAAATAAACATCCACAAAGACCAGCCAAACCTGATTTACATGTAGTTGTGCTTCTTCCATTGTCAAGGGAGATAAAGGCATCCCAGCTAAGTTAGGAGATGTTGCCATTCCCGTGCTGGCAGTTAAGCAGCTCAAAACCAGGACAGCAGAAGGCGAATTCTCATGAGAAATATAGGGCGAACTAAAAGCCTGTGGCAGGTCTCAAAACTGATTTTCGCAGAAGTGTATACAATCCCCAATGGGAAGTAGTGAGGAGGAATTGGCAGGTTATCATCAGAGACAATGGATTAACACAGTTCCCAAAGGGAAGTAGTGAGTTAAGCAAAGCCAAAATGTTTAGTTTTACTCAATTTGCCTTTTAAGATCTAGTATTTTGTTGTGGGCAATTGTAGAATGTTGTCTATGTGTACTGTTGCAAACTTCTACCTAACCAAAAAGTGTTATTTTTAGGTCCCTGGACTATTGTATCCCAGATCATAAAGTATATCTGTCCCAATTTTTCCATATCATAGGTTATTTTCTCCATGTGTACTTTTTCAAGCTAGCAGGTTCTGACGAGGAACATAGCTGGAGATTTAGAATTTTTTAAAGCCAAAATGGTATAGCATTAGGATGATTATGCCAATCCTTTCTGATATTTAAGCTTAGGAAACTTGGTAATTCATCTGATGTTATGGTCAATGAAAGGAGTGTCATGTCAACTTGCTTTGTTGAATGATGCTTTTCTTTAATCCACTGACTGGAGATCTGAATTTTTTTTAAACGTTTTAAAATGTACAAATAGAAGATAACTTTGCTAGCAGCTTAAGATGGCCACCTAATTTGCAACACTGTATCCGACATTGCAAGGCCTGTGAGGTGGAGACAAAATGTCTGCTCATCCCAGCAAGAACTAAGACCCAGGAAGTTTAAGGGAACTGCTTGTTCTTTTTCTTTTAGCAAGAAGAAATACTGCTAACTGCTATGTTTGAATCACTGAGTGACTGTCATATGACAAGCCCCTCCCCATCTGTGGTTTTAAGCTTGTGTTTTCTCTAAAGTAACCTGTAGAAGCTTCTGAACTGTGACACATGCAAACCCAAGTGGGGGTCCCTCTTTCTCTCTCTCCATTTCAGCTTCCAAGCTTCAACTCTGCCTGTTGACTGACCACCTTTACATACTCTGGCTACAATCAGAAACCCCATTGGAGCTGATCAAAGAGATGGGTTTTTGGAGGCTTTAAAGACAGGAAAGAGAGGCATGGAAGGATTTAGGGAGTGTGTTCTGGAAAGTAAGGCCTTTTTCTTACCTCCTAAACCCATGGATGACGAAGCTAAATGCAATTCTCTTTCTGCTACCTTACCTAAGATCAGCTAACTGACCTTGGTAATCTTCCTAGTGTGTATTACTTCATACTGCTTCAGGCATTAACCACATCAGTAAACCACTGGTGAAGGTGCAAAAGCTCATTTCTGAGGGCAACATGATATTGATCTCATTTGTTAAACTTTTTTCCTCACCCTTCAACTCAAAAACATGTTGCTCTGCAAAATGTGAGCTGATAACAGTGCAGTGAGGGCAACAGGACATCTGGGACCTTTGTGAACAATGGGGCCAACAGTCTATCTCCTTATGAATGAGATTAAACAATTGAGACAGGAACAATGGAGAAGGAAATAGTGAATTAGAGTCAAATCAGCTACAGAAAGAGAAATACAGGGAAAGAAAGATGAATTAAAAGAGCAAAAAAAAGCGGAAAGGAAAAGGAAGAAAATTAAAACAATTCAAATTATAAATTTAAAAAATCTCTAACAACAACTTACTATAGGAATGAGACGCTACAGTTTCAATTGCTCCCTTTGAGCCAGAGGAATAGAGTGGCATTGCATAAATCTCATCATTAAAAAAGGTGCTTATGCTGTTAAGTACCTGCCCTAACTCTCTGCAGGGGGTGTTAATTGATAATTAATGTGCAAATGCAGCAATTTCTTGAAATTCACTGGGAAGTTGACGGTGAGCTGCTACTTTTGTGAAGCTAATGGTGGAGCAAAACAAATTGTCCAGCAATTTCCGGCAATTCACAATTCACAACGCATCTCTTCACAAGTTGCTGGATGATTTACATATTACTGTTATTGTATGCATTAAACTCACCATTATTTTGACAGCAAATTCTAGATCAATATTATTTGTGACTCCATGTGATACACTTTGGGAGAAAAATATAAAGCTGGGAGACAAACTATAGTCAAAATTGTCAGCAGTGTCAAGAGGCTTAGGTAGACATGATACGTGATTTAGCCATTCAGCAGCCTTGGGGTCACACACCATCCTGACTTGGAACTATATCGCCATTCCCTTGCTGTCACTGGATCAAAATCCTGGAATTCCCTCCCTAACCACTGTGGGTGTACCCACACCAGATGGACTGCAGCGGTTCAAGAAGGCAGCTCACCACCACCTTCTCAAGGGCAGTTAGGGATGGGCAACAAATACCTGCTTTGCCAGCAATGCCCACATCCCATGAAAGAATAGACCAGTATGAAATGAACAGGCATTCAATAAATATATGATATCTTCAACGCCATTGCAACTACACAGAAGGGTTTTTCTGAATCCTCAGGTGTGGTCATTTGCCATGCACCTTACCACTGCACCAGAAATGGTGTAGCAGCTTGTAGTCGGGTAGTCTCTCATCAGGTTGGGTGATGAGGAAGGATGAATTCACTGAGGGAGCAGCTCAATCCCATTCTGTTTGACATAATGAGGCAGCATTCACTGTGGAGATGGATGTTAGTATAGACCAGACTGGTCTTCTGCTTATGAGACACCTCCTATGTATCTTTAAAATGTGGCAGCTGTGGCAACTTCTGGATTTTGTCTGTGGGGTTAGAAACATGGAAACATAGAAAATAGGAGCAGGAGTAGGCCATTCAGCCTTGCGAACCTGCACCACCATTCAACACGATCATGGATGATCATCCTAACTCAGTACCCTGTTCCTACTTTCTCCCCTTATTCCTTGATCTCTTTAGCCCTAAGAATGATATCTAACTCTTTCTTGAATATATTTAATGATTCGGCCATTACTGCTTTCTGTGGTAGAGAATTCCTCAGGTTCACCACTCGCTGGGTGAAGAAATCCCTCCTCACCTCAGTCCTAAATGGCTTACCCCTTATCCTTAGACTGCGACCCCTGGTCCTGGACTCCCCCGCCATCGGGAACATCCTTCCTGCATCTAGTCTGTCCAGTCCTGTTAGAATTTTGTAGGTTTCTATGAGATCCCCTCTCATTCTTCTAAACTCTAGTGAATACAAGCCTAATCGACCCAATCTCTCTTCATACGTCAGTCCTGCCATCCCAGGAATCAGTCTGGTGAATCTTTGCTGCACTCCCTCCATAGCAAGAACATCCTTCCTCAGATAAGGAGACCAAAACTCCACACAATACTCCATATGTGGTCTCACCAAGACCCTGTGTAATTGCAGCAAGACATCCTTGCTCATCCTCTCGCTTTGAAGGCCAACATATCATTCGCCTTCTTAACTGCCTGCTGCACCTGCATGCTTACTTTCAGCGACTGGCGTACAAGGACACCCAGGTCTTACTGCGTCTCCCCCTTCCCCAATCTATCGCCGTTCAGATAATAATCTACTTATTATTATGAAAAACCTTCATTTATGCACAGAACCTTTGACAACCTCAAAATGTCCCAAAGCGCTTTACAGCCAATGAAGTACTTTTTGATCAGCTGTTTGATACTTTGAAATCATAGAAAGTTTAAGGCACAGAAAGAGGCCACTTGGCCCATCGTGCCTGTGCCAGTGCCAGCCAAAAAACGATCCACCTATTCTAATATCACCTTCCAGCATTTGATCCGTAACCCTGCAGTTTACAGCACTTGAGGTGCATATCCAGACTCCTTTTGAATGAGTTGAGGGGCTCCGCCTGAACTATCCTTTCAGGCAGTGAGTTCCAGACCATCACCACCCTCTGGGTGAAAAAGTTTTTCCTCATTTCCCCTCTAATTTTTCTACCAATATAGATTGGTTTCCTCCAAAAGCTAATTACAAGCTGCACGACGTAAAGATAGCAGTGTTGCACCTCAACATGATGATAGAAGACCTTAAGTCCAAGGGTTGCAGATTCGAATAGATATGGCAGACAACTTGTTTAGACATTCACTGCCAGATTTGACTGGACCACATAAAGCACTATTGGGTCCTGCTGTCATCTGCTAAAACTGCTCATTATTCCAGGATCATCCTGGAATGCAAAGATAACTATTAGCTTCTTGAACTGAATTTTATTGTGGTGCCGCTGTCCACGGTGATGCCCTTTGGACTCAACAGGGCATCCTGACCTTACTCGCACTAAGTCCCATTCACCCATCACCCCTGTGCTCACTGAATTACATTGGCTTCCAGTCAAGCAACATCTTGATTTTAAAAATCACATCATTGTTTTCAAATCTCTCCATGGCCCCATCTCTGTCATCTCCTCCAGCCCCACAACCTACTGAGATTTTGCGCTGCTCTAATCCTGGCCTCTTGAGCATCCCCGATTTTAATCACTTCACCATTGGTGGCCGTGCCTTCAGCTGCCTGGGCACCAAGCTCTGGAATTCCCTCCCTAAACCTCTCCACCTCCCTAACTCTTTCCTTCTTTAAGACACCCATTAAAACCTACCTGGTTGGCCAAATTTTGACCATGTGCCCTAATATCGCCTTATGTGGCTTGGTGTCATGTTTGTTTTATAATTATCCTGTGAGGCACCTTGGGGCATCTTATTTCATTAAAAGTTCAAAAAACTACAAGTTGTGGTTGAAACACTAGGAGAGGAAAGTGTGTTTGTATCATACCACATGATATAATAGCAGAACATGGATGCCATGGTGAGTTCATGACATTGGCGATGAGTGTTGGAAGGTAACCCTTCCCGTACTTTTTTTTATTCATTCACGGGATGTGGGTGTCACTGGCCAGGCCAACATTTATTTCCCATCCCTAATTGCCCTTGAGAAGGTGGTGGTGAGCTGCCTTCTTGAACCGCTGCAGTCCATGTGAGGTAGGTATACCCACAGTGCTGTTAGCAAGGGAGTTCCAGGATTTTGACCCAGCGACAGTGAAGGAACAATGATACAGTTCCAAGTCAGGATGGTGTGTGACTTGGACGGAACTTGCAGGTGGTGGTGTTCCCATGCAACTGCTGCTGTTGTCCTTCGAGGTGGTAGAGGTCGTGGTTTGGAAGGAGCCTTGGTGCGTTGCTGCAGTGCATCTTGTAGATGGTATACACTGTTGCCACTGTGCGTCGGTGGTGGAGGGAGCGAATGTTTGTGGATGGGATGCCAATCAAGTGGGCTACTTTGTTCTGGATGGTGTCGAGCTTCTTGAGTGTTGTTGGAGCTGCACCCATCCAGGCAAGTGGAGAGTATTCCATCACAATCCTGACTTGTGCCTTGTAGATGGTGGACAGGCTTTGGGGAGTCAGGATGTGAGTTACTCGCCTCAGGATTCCTAGCCTCTGACCTGCTCTTGTAGCCATCGGCGGCACAGTGGTTAGCACCGCAGCCTCACAGCTCCAGGGACCCGGGTTCGATTCTGGGTACTGCCTGTGCGGAGTTTGCAAGTTCTCCCTGTGTCTGCGTGGGTTTTCGCCGGGTGCTCCGGTTTCCTCCCACATCCAAAGACTTGCAGGTGATAGGTAAATTGGCCATTGTAAATTGCCCCTAGTGTAGGGAGGTGATAGGAAATATGGGATTAGTGTAGGGTTAGTATAAATGGGTGGTTGTTGGTCGGCACAGACTCGGTGAGCTGAAGGGCCTGTTTCAGTGCTGTATCTCTAAAAAAATAAATAAATAAATATGGCTACTCCAGTTCAGTTTCTGGTCAATGGTAGCCCCTAGGATGTTGATAGTGGGGGATCCAGTGATGGTAATGCCTTTGAATGTCAAGGGGAGATGGCTAGATTCTCTCTTGTTGGAGATGGGTCATTGCCTGGCACTTGTGTGGCACAAATGTTACTCCCGCCAAAAAAAGAGGGAAAATCAAAGGTCAGTCTTATACATCTATTACAAGTTAATTACAATTTAGAAACGGCCTCATGGAAGGTTTCCCGCTTAATTTTTTGGCATATGTCAAGGAGGCGTGATAGATACAAGCTATGCACTGAAGTCAATCTTTGAATCCAGGTCAAAGCATTTACTTTACTTCCATTGACATTGAATATGGATATATTACTTTGGTAAACATGAAGCCATGATGTACTGTGAACTGCTGCAGGTTAAGATAAAGGCAGCTTGCAGCAGCTTTCCCATTGGTTCAGTGATGCAATGCACTAGTTGGTGCAACACTCAACCATGAAGACTGCAAAGATAAGCACAAATGAGAGAGACTACTTGGCTCTCCTACTTCATCTGGAGAAGGCCCTATAGTCACATTGAGTTAACTGATGTCGGCCTGCGTACTCTATGAGTGAGAGAGGTGAAGAATCACCCAGGTGTACTATCCTATTGGACACTGCTGGAAGGTGCCTTTGTATAGGTGTCAAGTCAGGACAGGATCGGATAAGCCTTTACAATGAAATAGGCTACTGGCAATCACTCTGTTAGTTCACTCATGAAGAATAATTGCTTAAGTGCAAGTCAGCATCTTCAGCAAAGATTTGCACCCTGGCGTGAGTCAGCATGGTCAGGAGATAAACCATACCCCAATGTGTATCAACACCTTCAGGAGAATGCTGTACCTCAGCATGACTCAGCAACTGGCTGGTCTTTTAGGGTAACATGCAGGACTGATCGGTGTAGATGTCTCCGTGCTGACGTTGGTTGGTGTGGACGTCCTTGAGTTGACATCGGTTTGCGTAGACGGTGTCACGCTCAAGCAAGGAAAAATTATGAACTATAAAATGAACTGATGAATTGAACTCAAAACAGACACCTTTTGCTGCAAAGCAAGATGGAGTAAGAGGTCAGGTGATCTCTCCTGTACTGCGACTACACATGGTAACTGCTGGGACCCTGAACCAATCATCTTGTCCAGTCAAGTGCTGAAGAAAGCATTAGAAATGGAAATGGCCCATTCAATGTTAATGGCTACCTCCCTTCAACAAGCCGGGCTAAAGAATGACTTTGCAGACATGGGGAGTCCAGACTCAAACTCAGGATAAAGAGTATGAAAAACATGGCTTTATCAAGATGGCATAGAGATGAGCAACATCTTCTTCCTCCCCCCTTCCCGATGGCGGGTTCCTCGATCAGGCACTAAGTGCCTTTTAACCAGGGACCACATCTCCCCGACTCCTGGAGCCAGCAAGCAACTCGCACAGGTTTGCTTGGCGTGCTCCCTTTATGGCGACAGTAATGCCCGCCGCTGGGCTAATACCCACAAGTGGCGGGATTTGGGCATTAATTGCCCACTTAAGGGCCTCAATTGGTGCCGGGGGGTGGGGGTGGGGGAGGAGAAGGCCGTCCACAGGATTTCCTGCCACAGATATAATTGGTGTGGAGGCAGGAAGATGACGGAGTTCTCCCCCTCCCCCACCCCACCACCCCACCCGCCTCCTGCCACCAGCCTGCCTGATTAAATGCACTCTCCACCTCCAAACTCACCACGGGGGAGAGCATAAACCTCCTGCCAAGTCTTTGATAAGGAGTTTTTAATAGGAGACCTTTTCTGTGCAGAAAGCCAGAAGCCAGAAGGAAGAGAGACACATCAAGAACAAGGACTCTTCCAGAATACCATCTTTAAACTACCTGGAAGCAGAGACGAAATGTAACCTTGAAACTCCTTCCTGCGCAATTGTAACAGGATTTTTGTCATTGAATTGTGACTGAGATTTAACCAAAGAAGTCTGCAGTAAAGCTTCTGTCCACCTGAAACTTTCCAAAATTTGATGTTAGTAAACCAGGAAAAAGGAAAAATATGCCTTCATCATTTTTAAATCTTTCTCCTCAGGAAACAAACAAGCTTTCACAATGAACTCTTTGTTAACACCATCAGACCTAAATGCATGCTATCTTTTAACCTCTATCTTTTCTTATGTGTGTGCATGTGTGGTGTGTGTGAATGGGTGAAGTTGTGAATATTTTCAGGTATTGTTCAATAAACATTTATTTTTCTTTCAACCAATGAGAAAACCTGTCATTTGTCTGTTTACTGACTATTAAAACGCGTAAGGGTTAAAACACAATTCTAATAAAACACATTGTCTTCAGCCAGTTGAGAGGCGAAAAGTGGACATCATCCCTATCATTTCTCACCTGTCCGAAACAGATTGGGGGCTCATGAGCCAGGATCTGGAACATTAGATTCAATGAGTGATTTGGAAATAGGAGGAAAATTGATCCCTAAAATTTGAAAATAAAAACCAACAGATTTCCTCAGATTCATTTTTTTCTCTATGGTACTAAAATACTTAAGACATGGCTGCATTCGACGCCAAAGTGTTTGTAGAACAGGGAGATTATCCTGGGGTGCACTAATTATATTAAATTAAATATTGAAGACTTAAAAGCTGTAGCTACCCAGGTGGGAGTAATTTTAAGACAAAAAAACAAGGAAGCCCGAGATCCGTAAAAATCTAGCTAGTCATTTTAATATGGACCTAGAATCAAAAGAAACAGGTCTGGAACCTGAGTCTGAACTCGTGGTCCTGAAGTTTTTGATTGGTAGAAATGGCCACCTGGTTCAGGATTTTCTTGAAGTCAGTGATGTAGATGTTTTTTTTCCCCAGAGTCTTTGTCTGCAGCAATGATAGACTTGCATCTTTGCAGCCTGCAGGCTGGGTTCAAAACTTAGTGTTACCTGGAGAGAGAGAGAGAGAGCACATAGGTCCTTCACTGCTTAAAATTCAGATGCTTGTCTGATGTATTCAAAAGAAACTCCAAGTTTTCACACAGATGGAAAAACTATCACATGATTGTCCCAGGGTATTCTGTTTTTCACTCTAATGAGATTCAAGTCTAAGAATTCCAATCTATATCAGGTCTCATTGTTTCAGTGTTTATTCTGAGGTTTGTCTCTAGTAGTGTTAATGTTCCAAGATGGCTTTGAATGCCTTGCTAATGAAGGCAATACCAGTTAGCTCATTCAAACTGCTCAAGACATTATTCCGGATGATGGCTATTCAGACATGCATCTTCACCTCGATACCTTGGAATGTGAGGTGGTTCAATACAAATTGTGGTGACCATCTTAGCTGCTTTCTTTTTAAAAGTTGTATTTAAGTTTCCAGCTTTCTTTTTAAAAGTTTGATTTAAATTTCCAACCGTTGAATTAAAAATCTCCTTCAGCATACCATGTTCGTGACAATATAAAGACCTATATTGAGGAACAAAGGGTCACAAAGGTGAGGGAAGTTGTTGCAATGGCAAACGATTATGAACTCACACATAAATCCTTTTATCAAGGAAAACCTTTCCCTAATAATCCCTAGCAGTCCGGGAAGGACAGAAAGTGGGATAATGTCAGGAGATGGGGCGGTAGTGAAAGGGAGAATAAGAGTGACAATGGGAGAGGACCTCCACAAGTCAGGAAAGAATGTGCAGAGGGTAAAAGACCTGTGTGTTCCCACTGTAGCAAAACAGGGCATGTGAAAGCCGACTGCTGGAAATGAAAGGGGAAGCCAGTGGGTTTTGTTGGGGTTCACAATGCCAGTCCAAGAAAGGGAGCCCTAATGGGTGGCAAGGTAGACAAGACTGTAGCCTAACCACAGTGACTGACCCTTCCAGGAATACCGCCATGGATGCGGTAGAAATAGACAAAATCCCCGAGGGTTACCAGGATTCTGTCTTAAAGGGAAAGATATCTGCTAATGAAGCGAACAAGCCAATTGTCCTGCTCAGGGATTTGGGGCCACTCAATCCTTAATGCTGGGTCAAGGCATGACCTTCCTAGCAGATTGTTTGGAAAAGGCGAAGGTTCTGGTAAAAGGCATTGAAGGTGGGTACATGTACGTACCCCTATAATCGGGTCCACTTAGAGTGCGGCCTAGTCTCTGGACCGTTTACAATAGGGATTGTTCCTAGCCTGCCTGTGGCTGCAATAGATTTGCAGTTAGGGAATGATTTGGCTGGGGCCAGAGTGATAGCATCCCCGGTAGTCCTAGACCAGCCAAATGAAGCCAGGAAGACGGAACAGTTACAGGAGGACATCCCTGGAATATTCCCTGACTGTGTAGTAACCAGGTCCATAGCTAAGCGAGCTCCGCCAGAGAGAGCTGAGCCAGTAATTCAGTCAAATGACCCAGAGGTCTGGCTGGCTGAAATTGTTTTTGGAGATTTAGGAAAGGAGAAGGAGGTGTTCAGCGGACCCTCCTTGATTGAGGTTTAACAGGCAGACCCCAACTAAAAAGAATAGCACAAACTGCCTGTTCTGAGGCAGAGGCAGAAAGAGTGCCCGAATGCTATAACTTTAAAATTGGGGTCGTGAAGAGGAAATGGAGACCTCCGCAGCAGCCTACAGAGGAGGAGTGAACAGTGGTCCACCAAATTGGAGTTCCCCCCCAAATATTGTAGGGAAATGTTGAGGATTGCCCATGAAATGGCAATACCCTGTGGGTATCCGAAAGATCCAGGCCTGGATAAACCGGCACTTTTATTAGCTTCATCTCCACAAAGATGTTGTTAAATTTTGTAGGGCCTGCCATACCAATCAGGTTGTTGGGAAACCACAACCTGCGATCAAGCCCACTCCACTAATGCCCATACCTGCTTTCGAAGAACCCTTTAGCAGAGTGACAAGGCCCTAAGCTCCGGAAATACGTCTCTAAACCTCTCTGTCTCTACTACTCTGTCTTCTTTTAAAATACTCCTTAAAATCGACATGTTTGACCAATCCATTCATCATCTGTCCTGATATTCCTGCTGTGGTCTTGTGTCAAAGAAGTTTTTATTGCTATTACTCTTGTAAGCACCTTGGGATGCTTTACTACATTAAATGTGTTGTAGATTTCCCTGTGCTGGGCTGGTGTAGATTTCTCTGTGCTGGGCTGGTGCACATTTCCCTGTGCTGGGCTGTTGTAGATTTCCCTGTGCTGGGCAGGTGTGGATTTCCCTGTGCTGGGCAGGTGTAGATTTCCCTGTGCTGGGCTGGTGTAGATTTCCCTGTGCTGGGCTGTTGTAGATTTCCCTGTGCTGGGCTGTTGTAGATTTCCCTGTGCTGGGCAGGTGTAGATTTCCCTGTGCTGGGCAGGTGTAGATTTCCCTGTGCTGGGCAGGTGTAGATTTCCCTGTGCTGGGCAGGTGTAGATTTCCCTGTGCTGGGCAGGTGTAGATTTCTCTGTGCTGGGTGGTGTAGATTTCCCTGTGCTGGGCTGGTGTAGATTTCCCTGTGCTGGGCTGGTGTAGATTTCCCTGTGCTGGGCTGGTGTAGATTTCCTTGTGCTGGGCTGGTGCAGATTTCCCTGTGCTGGGCAGGTGTAGATTTCTCTGTGCTGGGCTGGTGTAGATTTCCCTGTGCTGGGCAGGTGTAGATTTCCCTGTGCTGGGCTGGTGTAGATTTCCCTGTGCTGGGCTGGTGTAGATTTCCCTGTGCTGGGCTGGTGTAGATTTCCTTGTGCTGGGCTGGTGCAGATTTCCCTGTGCTGGGCAGGTGTAGATTTCTCTGTGCTGGGCTGGTGTAGATTTCCCTGTGCTGGGCTGATGTAGATTTCCCTGTGCTGGGCAGGTGTAGATTTCTCTGTGCTGGGCTGGTGTAGATTTCCATGTGCGTGGCTGGTGAGAACAAAGAACAAAGAACAGTACAGCACAGGAACAGGCCATTCGGCCCTTTAAGCCTGCGCCGATATTGATGCCTGCCGAAACTAAAACCTTCTGCACTTCCGGGGACTGTATCCCTCTATTCCCATCCTATTCATGTATTTGTCAAGATGTCTTTTAAACGTCGCTTATCGTACCTGCTTCCACCACCTCCCCTGGCAGCAAATTCCAGGCACTCACCACCCTCTGTGTAAAGAACTTGTCTCGCACATCCCCTCTAAACTTTGCCCCTCTCACCTTAAACCTATGTCCCCTAGTAACTGACTCTTCCACCCTGGGAAAAAGCTTCTGACTATCCACTCTGTCTATGCCGCTCATAACTTTGTAAACTTCTATCATGTCACCCCTCCACCTCTGTCGTTCCAGTGAAAACAATCCGAGTTTATCCAACCTCTCCTCATAGCTAATGCCCTCCAGACCAGGCAACATCCTGGTAAACCTCTTCTGTACCCTCTCCAAATCCTCCACGTCCTTCTGGTAGTGTGGCGACCAGAATTGCACACAATATTCTAAGTGTGGCCTAACTAAAGTTCTGTACAGCCGCAGCATGACTTGCCAATTTTTATACTCTATGCCCCGACCGATGAAGGCAAGCATGCCGTATGCCTTCTTGACTACCTTATCCACTTGCGTTGCCACTTTCAGTGACCTGTGGACCTGTACGCCCAAATCTCTCTGCCTGTCAATACTCCTAAGGGTTCTGCCATTTACTGTATACCACCCACCTGCATTAGACCTTCCAAAATGCATTACCTCACATTTGTCCGGATTAAACTCCATCTGCCATTTCTCCGCCCAAGTCTCCTATATTTATATCCTGCTGTATCCTCTGACAATCCTCATCACTATCCGCAACTCCACCAACCTTTGTGTCGTCCACAAACTTACCAATCAGCCCAGCTACATTTTCCTCCAAGTCATTTATATATACAACAAACAGCAAAGGTCCCAGCACTGATCCCTGCGGAACACCACTAGTCACATCCCTCCATTCAGATAAGCAGCCTTCCACTGCTACCCTCTGTCTTCTATGACAGAGCCAGTTCTGTATCCATCTTGCCAGCTCACCTCTGATCCCGTGTGACTTCACCTTTTGTACCAGTCTGCCATGAGGGACCTTGTCAAAGGCTTTACTGAAGTCCATATAGATAACATCCACTGCCCTTCCTTCATCAATCATCTTTGTCACTTCCTCAAAAAACTCAATCAAATTAGTGAGACATGACCTCCCCTTCACAAAACCATGCTGCCTCTCGCTAATAAGTTTGTTTGTTTCCAAATGGGAGTAAATCCTGTCCTGAAGAATCCTCTCTAATAATTTCCCTACCACTGATGTAAGGCTCACCAGCCTATAATTTCCTGGATTATCCTTGCTACCCTTCTTAAAAAAAGGAACAACATTGGGTATTCTCCAGTCCTCTGGGACCTCACCTGTAGCCAATGAGGATGCAAAAATTTCTGTCAAGGCCCCAGCAATTTCTTCCCTTGCCTCCCTTAGTATTCTGGGGTAGATCCCATCAGGCCCTGGGGACTTATCTACCTTAATGCTTTGCAAGACACCCAACACCACCTCCTTTTTGATAATGAGATGACTGAGATTATCTACACTCCCTTCCCTAGGCTCATCATCCACCAAGTCCTTCTCTTTGGTGAATACTGATGCAAAGTACTCATTTAGTACCTCGCCCATTTCCTCTGGCTCCACGCATAGATTCCCCTCTCTGTCCTTGAGTGGGCCAACCCTTTGCCTAGTTACCCTCTTGCTCTTTATATACATATAAAAAGCCTTGGGATTATCCTTAATCCTGTTTGCCAATGACTTTTCATGACCCCTTTTAGCCCTCCTGACTCCTTGCTTAAGTTCCGTTCTACTGTCTTTATATTCCTCAAGGGCTTTGTCTGTTCCTAGCCTTCCAGCCCTTACGAATGCTTCCTTTTTCTTTTTGACGAGGCTCACAATATCCCGCGTTATCCAAGGTTCCCGAAACTTGCCAAACTTATCCTTCTTCCTCACAGGAAAATGCTGGTCCTGGATTCTAATCAACTGACATTTGAAAGACTCCCACATGTCAGATGTTGATTTACCCTCAAACAGCCGCCCCCAATCTAAATTCTTCAGTTCCTGCCTAATATTGTTATAATTAGCCTTCCCCCAATTTAGCACCTTCACCCGAGGACTACTCTTATCCTTATCCACAAGTATCTTAAAACTTATGGAATTATGGTCATTGTTCCCGAAATGCTCCCCCACTGAAACTTCGACCACCTGGCTGGGCTCATTCCCCAATACATATTGTTTCAAGAAGCCCTCCTGGATGCTCCTTACAAATTCTGCCCCATCCAAGCCCCTAGCACTAAGTGAGTCCCAGTCAATATAGGGGAAGTTAAAATCACCCACCACTACAACCCTGTTACCTTTACATCTTTCCAAGATCTGTCTACATATCTGCTCCTCTACCTCCCGCTGGCTGTTGGGAGGCCTGTAGAAAACCCCCAACATCGTGACTGCACCCTTCCTATTCCTGAGCTCCATCCATATTGCCTCGCTGCACGACCCCTCCGAGGTGTCCTCCCGCAGTACAGCTGTGATATTCTCCTTAACAAGTAATGCAACTCCCCCACCCCTTTTACATCCCCCTCTATCCCGCCTGAAGCTTCTAAATCCTGGAACATTTATCTGCCAATCCTGTCCTTCCCTCAACCAAGTCTCTGTAATAGCAACAACATCATATTTCCAAGTACTAATCCAAGCTCTAAGTTCATCTGCCTTACCTGTTATACTTCTCACATTGAAACAAATGCACTTCAGATCACCAGTCCCACTGTGCTCCACAACATCTCCCTGCCTGCTCTTCCTCTTAGTTTTACTGGCATTATTTACTAGTTCCCCCTCATTTATTTCACTTGCTGTCCTAATGCCCTGGTTCCCACCCCCCTGCCACACTAGTTTAAACCCTCCTGAGTGACACTCGCAAACCTTGCAGCCAGGATATTTGTGCCCCTCCAGTTTAGATGCAACCCGTCCTTCTTGTACAGGTCCCATCTGTCCCTGAAGAGATCCCAATGGTCCAGATATCTGAAACCCTCCCTTCTACACCAGCTGTTCAGCCACATGTTTAGCTGCACTATCTTCCTATTTGTAGCCTCATTGGCACAGGGAGTAATCCCGAGATTACAACCCTAGAGGTCCTGTCTTTTAACTTTCTACCTAACTCCCTAAACTCCCCCTGCAGGACCTCGTCACTCTTCCGGCCTATGTCATTGGTACCAATGTGTACCACAATGTCTGGCTGTTCACCCTCCCCCTTCAGAATGCCCCCTGTCCGTTCAGAGACATCCATGACCCTGGCACCAGGGAGGCAACATACCATCCTGGAGTCTCTTTCACGTCCACAGAAGCGCCTATCTGTGCCCCTGACTATAGAGTCCCCTATAACTATTGCTCTTCTGTGCTTTGTCCCTCCCTGCTGAACATCAGTGCCAGCCGTGGTGCCACTGCTCTGGCTGCTGCTGTTTTCCCCTGATAGGCCATCCCCTGCAACAGTATCCAAAACGGTATACTTGTTAGAGAGGGGGATAGCCACAGGGGATTCCTGCACTGACTGCCTGCCCCTTCTAGCGGTCACCCATCTATCTGCCTGCACCTTGGGTGTAACCACTTCTCTAAAACTCCTGTCTATGATGCTCTCTGCCACCTGCATGCTCCTAAGTGCATCCAGTTGTTGCTCCAACCGATCCATGCGGTCTGTGAGGAGCTGCAACTGGGTACACTTCCTGCAGATGTAGTCGTCCGGAACGCTGGAAGCGTCACGGACTTCCCACATCTCACAGGTGAAGCACTTCACCCCTCTAACTGACATTTCTAGCACTAATTAATAAATTAATTTAAGATAAATAAATACTTATTAAATCCTTACTAAATTGTTATAACTATATGGTCCCTAGTGCTAGATTCCTACTATAAATATTAAATGCTAACTAAATACAGTAATCTCCTCCCTCTGGTTTAGTTACTCTACTTATTAATTAGTTAATTAGGGTTTTAATCAATTTTTATCAATGTTTTATTTCCAAATTCAGCAAAAAAAAATCCCTACCAGCCAATCAGGTCACAGCTTTCCTGTGACATCTCTTGCAGTTTTTTTACCAGAGGCAAGTTTTTTATACTTACCGGTCCGGAACTCTACCCTCCGAGTCTTCTCCCAGTCAGCTGTGCTCTTTGGAAGCTCTGGGCTCCCCTCACTCTGAGGACAGGTGGGAAATGAAAGGAGCTCCTCGCTCATTCCTTACCGAACTTCCTCAGTTACCAAACTTCCACTGTAGCACTCTGTTACAACCCAAGTCAGCACTGTAAGATGGCTCACTTTTATACTGACTCACTCTAGCCCCCTGAAAACTGGTTTAAACCAATTCTCAAATTAACAAGGTGAAGCTGCAAGCAGAGCCTGAGTGAACCCTGTTTAAAGCTGGTCTAATACTCATCTTCCCCAATCCTAACAGCAACTGTTAAGTTGATCTACTAAATAAAAGACTTAAGATAAAATTAACCCTTAAATATCCTCACTTACCAAACATCCACTGTAGCACTCTATTGCAAACCAAGTCAGCACTGTCAGATGGCACACTTTTATACTTTTATATATATGGTGTAGTTTTGTCTGTGCAGGGTTGGTGTAGATTTCCTTGTGCAGGGTTGGTGTAGATTTCCTTGCGCTGGGCTCATGTAGATTTCCTTGTGCTGGGTTGGTGTAGATTTCCTTGTGCTGGGTTGGTGTAGATTTCCTTGTGCTGGGCTCATGTAGATTTCCTTGTGCAGGGTTGGTGTAGATTTCCTTGTGCTGGGCTCATGTAGATTTCCTTGTGCTGGGTTGGTGTAGATTTCCATGTGCTGGGTTGGTGTAGATTTCCTTGTGCTGGGTTGGTGTAGATTTCCTTGTGCTGGGCTCATGTAGATTTCCTTGTGCAGGGTGGGTGTAGATTTCCTTGTGCTGGGCTCATGTAGATTTCCTTGTGCTGGGTTGGTGTAGATTTCCATGTGCTGGGTTGGTGTAGATTTCCTTGTGCTGGGTTGGTGTAGATTTCCTTGTGCTGGGTTGGTGTAGATTTCCATATGCTGGGTTGGTGTAGATTTCCTTGTGCTGGGTTGGTGTAGATTTCCTTGTGCTGGGTTGGTGTAGATTTCCTTGTGCTGGGCTCGTGTAGATTTCCTTGTGCTGGGCTCATGTAGATTTCCTTGTGCTGTGTTGGTGTAGATTTCCATGTGCTGGGTTGGTGTAGATTTCCTTGCGCTGGGTTGGTGTAGATTTCCATGTGCTGGGTTGGTGTAGATTTCCTTGTGCTGGGTTGGTGTAGATTTCCTTGTGCTGGGCTCATGTAGATTTCCTTGTGCTGGGTTGATGTAGATTTCCTTGTGCTGGGCTGGTGTAGATTTCCTTGTGCTGGGTTGGTGTAGATTTCCTTGTGCTGGGCTCATGTAGATTTCCTTGTGCTGGGTTGGTGTAGATTTCCGTGTGCTGGGCTCATGTAGATTTCCTTGTGCTGGGTTGGTGTAGATTTCCATGTGCTGCGTTGGTGTAGATTTCCATGTGCTGGGTTGGTGTAGGTTTCCTTGTGCTGGGCTCATGTAGATTTCCTTGTGCTGGGTTGGTGCAGATTTCCTTGTGCTGGGCTCATGTAGATTTCCTTGTGCTGGGTTGGTGTAGATTTCCGTGTGCTGGGTTGGTGTAGATTTCCTTGTGCTGGGCTCATGTAGATTTCCTTGTGCTGGGCTGGTGTAGATTTCCTTGTGCTGGGTTGGTGTAGATTTCCTTGTGCTGGACTCATGTAGATTTCCTTGTGCAGGGTTGGTGTAGATTTCCATGTGCTGGGTTGGTGTAGATTTCCTTGTGCTGGGTTGGTGTAGATTTCCTTGTGCTGGGTTGGTGTAGATTTCCTTGTGCTGGGCTCATGTAGATTTCCTTGTGCTGGGCTCATGTAGATTTCCTTGTGCTGGGTTGGTGTAGATTTCCTTGTGCTGGGCTGGTGTAGATTTCCTTGTGCTGGGCTGGTGTAGATTTCCTTGTGCTGGGCTCATGTAGATTTCCTTGTGCTGGGCTCATGTAGATTTCCTTGTGCTGGGCTGGTGTAGATTTCCTTGTGCTGGGCTGGTGTAGATTTCCTTGTGCTGGGCTCATGTAGATTTCCTTGTGCTGGGCTCATGTAGATTTCCTTGTGCTGGGCTGGTGTAGATTTCCTTGTGCTGGGCTGGTGTAGATTTCCTTGTGCTGGGCTGGTGTAGATTTCCTTGTGCTGGGCTGGTGTAGATTTCCTTGTGCTGGGCTGGTGTAGATTTCCTTGTGCTGGGCTGGTGTAGATTTCCTAGTGCTGGGCTCATGTAGATTTCCTTGTGCTGGGCTGGTGTAGATTTCCTTGTGCTGGGCTGGTGTAGATTTCCTTGTGCTGGGCTGGTGTAGATTTCCTTGTGCTGGGCTGGTGTAGATTTCCTTGTGCAGGGTTGGTGTAGATTTCCATGTGCTGGGTTGGTGTAGATTTCCTTGTGCTGGGTTGGTGTAGATTTCCTTGTGCTGGGCTCATGTAGATTTCCTTGTGCTGGGCTCATGTAGATTTCCTTGTGCTGGGCTGGTGTAGATTTCCTTGTGCTGGGCTCGTGTAGATTTCCTTGTGCTGGGCTCATGTAGATTTCCTTGTGCTGGGCTGGTGTAGATTTCCTTGTGCTGGGCTGGTGTAGATTTCCTTGTGCTGGGCTCATGTAGATTTCCTTGTGCTGGGCTGGTGTAGATTTCCTTGTGCTGGGCTGGTGTAGATTTCCTTGTGCTGGGCTCATGTAGATTTCCTTGTGCTGGGCTCATGTAGATTTCCTTGTGCTGGGCTGGTGTAGATTTCCTTGTGCTGGGCTGGTGCAGATTTCCTTGTACTGGGCTGGTGTAGATTTCCTTGTGCAGGGTGGGTGTAGATTTCCTTGTGCTGGGCTCATGTAGATTTCCTTGTGCTGGGCTGGTGTAGATTTCCTTGTGCTGGGCTGGTGTAGATTTCCTTGTGCTGGGTTGGTGTAGATTTCCTTGTGCTGGGCTCATGAGATTTCCTTGTGCTGGGTTGGTGTAGATTTCCTTGTGCTGGGTTGGTGTAGATTTCCTTGTGCTGGGCTGGTGCAGATTCCTTGTGCTGGGCTCATGTAGATTTCCTTGTGCTGGGTTGGTGTAGATTTCCTTGTGCTGGGTTGGTGTAGATTTCCTTGTGCTGGGCTGGTGCAGATTCCTTGTGCTGGGCTCATGTAGATTTCCTTGTGGTGGGTTGGTGTAGATTTCCTTGTACTGGGTTGGTGTAGATTTCCTTGTGCTGGGCTCATGTAGATTTCCTTGTGCAGGGTGGGTGTAGATTTCCTTGTGCAGGGTTGGTGTAGATTTCCTTGTGCTGGGCTGGTGTAGATTTCCTTGTGCAGGGTGGGTGTAGATTTCCTTGTGCAGGGTGGGTGTAGATTTCCTTGTGCAGGGTGGGTGTAGATTTCCTTGTGCAGGGTTGGTGTAGATTTCCTTGTGCAGGGTTGGTGTAGATTTCCTTGTGCAAGGTTGGTGTAGATTTCCTTGTGCTGGGCTGGTGTAGATTTCCTTGTGCAGGGTGGGTGTAGATTTCCTTGTGCTGGGTGGGTGTAGATTTCCTTGTGCAGGGTGGGTGTAGATTTCCTTGTGCAGGGTGGGTGTAGATTTCCTTGTGCAGGGTTGGTGTAGATTTCCATGTGCAGGGTGGGTGTAGATTTCCTTGTGCAGGGTTGGTGTAGATTTCCATGTGCAGGGTGGGTGTAGATTTCCTTGTGCTGGGTTGGTGTAGATTTCCTTGTGCTGGGTTGGTGTAGATTTCCTTGTGCAGGGTTGGTGTAGATTTCCTTGTGCAGGGTTGGTGTAGATTTCCTTGGCTGGGCTGGTGTAGATTTCCTTGTGCTGGGTGGGTGTAGATTTCCTTGTGCTGGGCTGGTGTAGATTTCCTTGTGCAGGTTGGGTGTAGATTTCCTTGTGCAGGGTTGGTGTAGATTTCCATGTGCAGGGTGGGTGTAGATTTCCTTGTGCAGGGTTGGTGTAGATTTCCTTGTGCTGGGTTGGTGTAGATTTCCTTGTGCTGGGATGGTGTAGATTTCCTTGTGCTGGGTTGGTGTAGATTTCCTTGTGCTGGGTTGGTGTAGATTTCCTTGTGCTGGGCTGGTGTAGATTTCCTTGTGCTGCACTGGTGTAGATTTCCTTGTGCTGGGCTCATGTAGATTTCCTTGTGCGGGGCTGGTGCAGATATCCCTGTGCGGGGCTGGTGCAGATTTCCCTGTGCGGGGTTGGTGTAGATTTCTCTGTTTGGAGGTTGGTGTAGATTTCTCTGTTTGGAGGTTGGTGTAGATTTCACTGTTTGGAGGTTGGTGTAGATTTCCCTGTTTCGGGGTTGTTGTAGATTTCTCTGTTTGAGGGTTGGTGTAGATTTCTCTGTTTGGGGGTTGGTGTAGATTTCCCTGTTTGGAGGTTGATTTAGATTTCTCAGTTTGGAGGTTGATTTAGATTTCTCTGTTTGGGGGTTGGTGTAGATTTCTCTGTTTGGAGGTTGGTGCAGATTTCTCTGTTTGGGGGTTGGTGTAGATTTCTCTGTTTCGGGTTTGGTGTAGATTTCTCTGTTTGGGGGTTGGTGTAGATTTCTCTGTTTGGGGGTTGGTGTAGATTTCTCTGTTTGGAGGTTGGTGTAGATTTCTCTGTTTGGAGGTTGATTTAGATTTCTCAGTTTGGAGGTTGATTTAGATTTCTCTGTTTGGGGGTTGATGTAGATTTCTCTGTTTGGGGGTTGGTGCAGATTTCTCAGTTTGGAGGTTGATTTAGATTTCTCAGTTTGGAGGTTGATTTAGATTTCTCTGTTTGGGGGTTGATGTAGATTTCTCTGTTTGGGGGTTGATTTAGATTTCTCAGTTTGGAGGTTGATTTAGATTTCTCTGTTTGGGGGTTGGTGTAGATTTCTCTGTTTGGAGGTTGGTGCAGATTTCTCTGTTTGGGGGTTGGTGTCGATTTCTCTGTGTGGGGGTTGGTGTAGATTTCTCTGTTTGGGGGTTGGTGTAGATTTCTCTGGGGGTTGGTGTAGATTTCTCTGTTTGGAGGTTGGTGTAGATTTCTCTGTTTGGAGGTTGATTTAGATTTCTCAGTTTGGAGGTTGATTTAGATTTCTCTGTTTGGGGGTTGATGTAGATTTCTCTGTTTGGGGGTTGGTGCAGATTTCTCTGTTTGGAGGTTGATTTAGATTTCTCTGTTTGGGGGTTGGTGTAGATTTCTCTGTTTGGGGGTTGGTGTAGATTTCTCTGTTTGGAGGTTGATTTAGATTTCTCTGTTTGCAGGTTGATTTAGATTTCTCTGTTTGGGGGTTGGTGCAGATTTCTCTGTTTGGAGGTTGATTTAGATTTCTCTGTTTGGAGGTTGGTGTAGATTTCTCTGTTTGCAGGTTGATTTAGATTTCTCTGTTTGGGGGTTGGTGTAGATTTCTCTGTTTGGGGGTTGGTGTAGATTTCTCTGTTTGGGGGTTGGTGTAGATTTCTCTGTTTGGGGGTTGGTGTAGATTTCTCTGTTTGGGGGTTGGTGTAGATTTCTGTGTTTGGGGGTTGGTGTAGATTTCTCTGTTTGGAGGTTGATTTAGATTTCTCTGTTTGGGGGTTGGTGTAGATTTCTCTGTTTGGGGGTTGGTGTAGATTTCTCTGTTTGGGGGTTGATTTAGATTTCTCTGTTTGGGGGTTGGTGTAGATTTCTCTGTTTGGGGGTTGGTGTAGATTTCTCTGTTTGGAGGTTGATTTAGATTTCTCTGTTTGGGGGGTTGGTGTAGATTTCTCTGTTTGGGGGTTGGTGTAGATTTCTCTGTTTGGAGGTTGATTTAGATTTCTCTGTTTGGGGGGTTGGTGTAGATTTCTCTGTTTGGGGGTTGGTGTAGATTTCTCTGTTTGGAGGTTGATTTAGATTTCTCTGTTTGGGGGGTTGGTGTAGATTTCTCTGTTTGGGGGTTGGTGTAGATTTCTCTGTTTGGAGGTTGATTTAGATTTCTCTGTTTGGGGGGTTGGTGTAGATTTCTCTGTTTGGGGGTTGGTGCAGAATTCTCTCATTGGGGGTTGGTGTAGATTTCTGTGTTTGGGGGTTGGTGTAGATTTCTCTGTTTGGGGGTTGGTGTAGATTTCTCTGTTTGGGGGTTGGTGTAGATTTCTCTCATTGGGGGTTGGTGTAGATTTCTGTGTTTGGGGGTTGGTGTAGATTTCTCTGTTTGGGGGTTGGTGTAGATTTCTCTGTTTGGGGGTTGGTGTAGATTTCTCTCATTGGGGGTTGGTGTAGATTTCTCTGTTTGGAGGTTGATTTAGATTTCTCTGTTTGGAGGTTGATTTAGATTTCTCTGTTTGGAGGTTGATTTAGATTTCTCTGTTTGGAGGTTGATTTAGATTTCTCTGTTTGGGGGTTGGTGTAGATTTCTCTGTTTGGAGGTTGATTTAGATTTCTCTGTTTGGAGGTTGATTTAGATTTCTCTGTTTGGGGGTTGATTTAGATTTCTCTGTTTGGGGGTTGGTGTAGATTTCTCTGTTTGGAGGTTGATTTAGATTTCTCTGTTTGGAGGTTGATTTAGATTTCTCTGTTTGGAGGTTGATTTAGATTTCTCTGTTTGGAGGTTGATTTAGATTTCTCTGTTTGGAGGTTGATTTAGATTTCTCTGTTTGGGGGTTGGTGTAGATTTCTCTGTTTGGGGGTTGGTGTAGATTTCTCTGTTTGGAGGTTGGTGTAGATTTCTCTGTTTGGAGGTTGGTGTAGATTTCTCTGTTTGGAGGTTGGTGTAGATTTCTCTGTTTGGAGGTTGGTGTAGATTTCTCTGTTTGGGGGTTGATTTAGATTTCTCTGTTTGGGGGTTGGTGTAGATTTCTCTGTTTGGGGGTTGGTGTAGATTTCTCTGTTTGGGGGTTGATGTAGATTTCTCTGTTTGGGGGTTGGTGTAGATTTCTCTGTTTGGAGGTTGGTGTAGATTTCTCTGTTTGGAGGTTGCTTTAGATTTCTCTGTTTGGGGGTTGGTGTAGATTTCTCTGTTTGGAGGTTGATTTAGACTTCTCTGTTTGGGGGTTGATTTAGATTTCTCTGTTTGGGGGTTGGTGTAAATTTCTCTGTTTGGAGGTTGATTTAGATTTCTCTGTTTGGAGGTTGATTTAGATTTCTCTGTTTGGGGGTTGATTTAGATTTCTCTGTTTGGGGGTTGGTGTAGATTTCTCTGTTTGGAGGTTGATTTAGATTTCTCTGTTTGGAGGTTGATTTAGATTTCTCTGGGGGTTGATTTAGATTTCTCTGTTTGGGGGTTGGTGTAGATTTCTCTGTTTGGGGGTTGGTGTAGATTTCTCTGTTTGGGGGGTTGGTGTAGATTTCACTGTTTGGGGGTTGGTGTAGATTTCTCTGTTTGGGGGTTGGTGTAGATTTCTCTGTTTGGGGGTTGGTGTAGATTTCTCTGTTTGGGGGTTGGTGTAGATTTCTCTGTTTGGAGGTTGATTTAGATTTCTCTGTTTGGAGGTTGGTGTAGATTTCTCTGTTTGGAGGTTGATTTAGATTTCTCTGTTTGGAGGTTGGTGTAGATTTCTCTGTTTGGAGGTTGGTGTAGATTTCTCTGTTTGGGGGTTGGTGTAGATTTCTCTGTTTGGAGGTTGGTGTAGATTTCTCTGTTTGGAGGTTGGTGTAGATTTCTGTGTTTGGGGGTTGGTGTAGATTTCTCTGTTTGGAGGTTGATTTAGATTTCTCTGTTTGGAGGTTGGTGTAGATTTCTCTGTTTGGAGGTTGATTTAGATTTCTGTGTTTGGGGGTTGGTGTAGATTTCTCCGTTTGGGGGTTGGTGTAGATTTCTCCGTTTGGGGGTTGGTGTAGATTTCTCCGTTTGGGGGTTGGTGTAGATTTCTCTGTTTGGAGGTTGATTTAGATTTCTGTGTTTGGGGGTTGGTGTAGATTTCTCCGTTTGGGGGTTGGTGTAGATTTCTCCGTTTGGGGGTTGGTGTAGATTTCTCTGTTTGGGGGTTGGTGTAGATTTCTCTGTTTGGGGATTGGTGTAGATTTCTCTGTTTGGGGGTTGGTGTAGATTTCTCTGTTTGGGGGTTGGTGTAGATTTCTCTCATTGGGGGTTGGTGTAGATTTCTCTGTTTGGGGGTTGGTGTAGATTTCTCTGTTTGGGGATTGGTGTAGATTTCTCTGTTTGGGGGTTGGTGTAGATTTCTCTCATTGGGGGTTGGTGTAGATTTCTCTGTTTGGGGGTTGGTGTAGATTTCTCTGTTTGGGGGTTGGTGTAGATTTCGCTGTTTGGAGGTTGATTTAGATTTCTGTGTTTGGGGGTTGGTGTAGATTTCTCTGTTTGGGGGTTGGTGTAGATTTCTCTGTTTGGGGGTTGGTGTAGATTTCTCTGTTTGGAGGTTGGTGTAGATTTCTCTGTTTGGGGGTTGGTGTAGATTTCTCTGTTTGGGGGTTGGTGTAGATTTCTCTGTTTGGGGGTTGGTGTAGATTTCTCTGTTTGGGGGTTGGTGTAGATTTCTCTCATTGGGGGTTGGTGTAGATTTCTCTGTTTGGGGGTTGGTGTAGATTTCTCTGTTTGGAGGTTGGTGTAGATTTCTCAGTTTGGAGGTTGATTTAGATTTCTCAGTTTGGAGGTTGATTTAGATTTCTCTGTTTGGGGGTTGGTGTAGATTTCTCTGTTTGGGGGTTGGTGTAGATTTCTCTGTTTGGGGGTTGGTGTAGATTTCTCTGTTTGGAGGTTGGTGCAGATTTCTCTGTTTGGGGGTTGGTGTCGATTTCTCTGTGTGGGGGTTGGTGTAGATTTCTCTGTTTGGGGGTTGATGTAGATTTCTCAGTTTGGAGGTTGATTTAGATTTCTCTGTTTGGGGGTTGGTGTAGATTTCTCTGTTTGGAGGTTGATTTAGATTTCTCTGTTTGGAGGTTGATTTAGATTTCTCTGTTTGGAGGTTGGTGCAGATTTCTCTGTTTGGAGGTTGATTTAGATTTCTCAGTTTGGGGGTTGTTTTAGATTTCTCTGTTTGGGGGTTGGTGTAGATTTCTCTGTTTGGAGGTTGATTTAGATTTCTCTGTTTGGAGGTAGGTGTAGATTTCTCAGTTTGGAGGTTGGTTTAGATTTCTCTGTTTGGGGGTTTGTGTAGATTTCTCTGTTTGGAGGTTGATTTAGATTTCTCTGTTTGGAGGTTGGTGTAGATTTCTCTGTTTGGAGGTTGATTTAGATTTCTCAGTTTGGAGGTTGATTTAGATTTCTTTGTTTGGGGGTTGATGCAGATTTCTCTGTTTGGAGGTTGATTTAGATTTCTCAGTTTGGAGGTTGATTTAGATTTCTCTGTTTGGGGGTTGGTGTCGATTTCTCTGTGTGGGGGTTGGTGTAGATTTCTCTGTTTGGGGGTTGGTGTAGATTTCTCTGTTTGGGGGTTGGTGTAGATTTCTCTGTTTGGGGGTTGGTGCAGATTTCTCTGTTTGGAGGTTGATTTAGATTTCTCAGTTTGGAGGTTGATTTAGATTTCTCTGTTTGGGGGTTGGTGTCGATTTCTCTGTTTGGGGGTTGGTGCAGATTTCTCTGTTTGGAGGTTGATTTCGATTTCTCAGTTTGGAGGTTGATTTAGATTTCTCTGTTTGGGGGTTGGTGTCGATTTCTCTGTGTGGGGGTTGGTGTAGATTTCTCTGTTTGGGGGTTGGTGTAGATTTCTCTGTTTGGGGGTTGGTGTAGATTTCTCTGTTTGGAGGTTGATTTAGATTTCTCAGTTTGGAGGTTGATTTAGATTTCTCTGTTTGGGGGTTGGTGTAGATTTCTCTGTTTGGGGGTTGATGTAGATTTCTCTGTTTGGGGGTTGGTGTAGATTTCTCTGTTTGGAGGTTGATTTAGATTTCTCAGTTTGGAGGTTGATTTAGATTTCTCTGTTTGGGGGTTGGTGTAGATTTCTCTGTTTGGGGGTTGGTGTAGATTTCTCTGTTTGGGGGGTTGGTGTAGATTTCTCTGTTTGGAGGTTGATTTAGATTTCTCAGTTTGGAGGTTGATTTAGATTTCTCTGTTTGGGGGTTGGTGTCGATTTCTCTGTTTGGGGGTTGGTGCAGATTTCTCTGTTTGGAGGTTGATTTCGATTTCTCAGTTTGGAGGTTGATTTAGATTTCTCTGTTTGGGGGTTGGTGTCGATTTCTCTGTGTGGGGGTTGGTGTAGATTTCTCTGTTTGGGGGTTGGTGTAGATTTCTCTGTTTGGGGGTTGGTGTAGATTTCTCTGTTTGGAGGTTGATTTAGATTTCTCAGTTTGGAGGTTGATTTAGATTTCTCTGTTTGGGGGTTGGTGTAGATTTCTCTGTTTGGGGGTTGGTGTAGATTTCTCTGTTTGGGGGTTGGTGTAGATTTCTCTGTTTGGAGGTTGGTGTAGATTTCTCTGTTTGCAGGTTGATTTAGATTTCTCAGTTTGGAGGTTGATTTAGATTTCTCTGTTTGGGGGTTGGTGTAGATTTCTCTGTTTGGGGGTTGGTGTAGATTTCTCTGTTTGGGGGGTTGGTGTAGATTTCTCTGTTTGGAGGTTGATTTAGATTTCTCTGTTTGGGGGTTGGTGTAGATTTCTCTGTTTGGGGGTTGGTGTAGATTTCTCTGTTTGGGGGTTGGTGTAGATTTCTCTGTTTGGAGGTTGATTTAGATTTCTCTGTTTGGGGGTTGGTGTAGATTTCTCTGTTTGGGGGTTGGTGTAGATTTCTCTGTTTGGGGGTTGGTGTAGATTTCTCTGTTTGGGGGTTGATGTAGATTTCTCTGTTTGGGGGTTGGTGTAGATTTCTCTGTTTGGAGGTTGATTTAGATTTCTCAGTTTGGAGGTTGATTTAGATTTCTCTGTTTGGGGGTTGGTGTCGATTTCTCTGTGTGGGGGTTGGTGTAGATTTCTCTGGGGGTTGATTTAGATTTCTCAGTTTGGAGGTTGATTTAGATTTCTCTGTTTGGGGGTTGGTGTAGATTTCTCTGTTTGGGGGTTGGTGTAGATTTCTCTGTTTGGGGGTTGGTGTAGATTTCTCTGTTTGGGGGTTGATGTAGATTTCTCTGTTTGGGGGTTGATTTAGATTTCTCAGTTTGGAGGTTGATTTAGATTTCTCTGTTTGGGGGTTGGTGTAGATTTCTCTGTGTGGGGGTTGGTGTAGATTTCTCTGTTTGGGGGTTGATTTAGATTTCTCAGTTTGGAGGTTGATTTAGATTTCTCTGTTTGGGGGTTGGTGTAGATTTCTCTGTTTGGGGGTTGGTGTAGATTTCTCTGTTTGTAGGTTGGTGTAGATTTCTCTGTTTGGAGGTTGATTTAGATTTCTCAGTTTGGAGGTTGATTTAGATTTCTCTGTTTGGGGGTTGGTGTCGATTTCTCTGTGTGGGGGTTGGTGTAGATTTCTCTGTTTGGGGGTTGATTTAGATTTCTCAGTTTGGAGGTTGATTTAGATTTCTCTGTTTGGGGGTTGGTGTAGATTTCTCTGTTTGGGGGTTGGTGTAGATTTCTCTGTTTGGGGGTTGGTGTAGATTTCTCTGTTTGGGGGTTGATTTAGATTTCTCTGTTTGGGGGTTGGTGTAGATTTCTCTGTTTGGGGGTTGGTGTAGATTTCTCTGTTTGGGGGTTGATTTAGATTTCTCTGTTTGGGGGTTGGTGTAGATTTCTCTGTTTCGGGTTTGGTGTAGATTTCTCTGTTTGGAGGTTGATTTAGATTTCTCTGTTTGGGGGTTGGTGTAGATTTCTCTGTTTGGGGGTTGGTGTAGATTTCTCTGTTTGGGGGTTGATTTAGATTTCTCAGTTTGGAGGTTGATTTAGATTTCTCTGTTTGGATGTTGGTGTAGATTTCTCTGTTTGGAGGTTGATTTAGATTTCTCTGTTTGGGGGTTGGTGTAGATTTCTCTGTTTGGGGGTTGGTGTAGATTTCTCTGTTTGGGGGTTGGTGTAGATTTCTCTGTTTGGGGGGTTGGTGTAGATTTCTCTGTTTGGAGGTTGATTTAGATTTCTCTGTTTGGGGGTTGGTGTAGATTTCTCTGTTTGGGGGTTGGTGTAGATTTCTCTGTTTGGAGGTTGATTTAGATTTCTCTGTTTGGGGGTTGGTGTAGATTTCTCTGTTTGGGGGTTGGTGTAGATTTCTCTGTTTGGGGGTTGGTGTAGATTTCTCTGTTTGGGGGTTGGTGTAGATTTCTCTGTTTGGGGGTTGGTGTAGATTTCTCTGTTTGGGGGGTTGGTGTAGATTTCTCTGTTTGGAGGTTGATTTAGATTTCTCTGTTTGGGGGTTGGTGTAGATTTCTCTGTTTGGGGGTTGGTGTAGATTTCTCTCATTGGGGGTTGGTGTAGATTTCTCTCATTGGGGGTTGGTGTAGATTTCTCTGTTTGGGGGTTGATTTAGATTTCTCTGTTTGGGGGTTGGTGTAGATTTCTCTGTTTGGGGGTTGGTGTAGATTTCTCTGTTTGGGGGTTGGTGTAGATTTCTCTGTTTGGGGGTTGGTGTAGATTTCTCTGCTTGGGGGTTGGTGTAGATTTCTCTGTTTGGGGGGTTGGTGTAGATTTCTCTGTTTGGAGGTTGATTTAGATTTCTCTGTTTGGGGGTTGGTGTAGATTTCTCTGTTTGGGGGTTGGTGTAGATTTCTCTGTTTGGAGGTTGATTTAGATATCTCTGTTTGGAGGTTGGTGTAGATTTCTCTCATTGGGGGTTGGTGTAGATTTCTCTCATTGGGGGTTGGTGTAGATTTCTCTGTTTGGGGGTTGATTTAGATTTCTCTGTTTGGGGGTTGGTGTCGATTTCTCTGTTTGGGGGTTGGTGTAGATTTCTCTGTTTGGAGGTTGATTTAGATTTCTCTGTTTGGGGGTTGGTGTAGATTTCTCTGTTTGGGGGTTGGTGTAGATTTCTCTGTTTGGGGGTTGGTGTAGATTTCTCTGTTTGGGGGTTGGTGTAGATTTCTCTGGGGGTTGGTGTAGATTTCTCTGTTTGGGGGTTGGTGTAGATTTCTCCGTTTGGGGGTTGGTGTAGATTTTTCTGTTTGGGGGTTGGTGTAGATTTCTCCGTTTGGGGGTTGGTGTAGATTTCTCTGTTTGGGGGTTGGTGTAGATTTCTCTGTTTGGGGGTTGGTGTAGATTTCTCTGTTTGGAGGTTGGTGTAGATTTCTCTGTTTGGAGGTTGGTGTAGATTTCTCTGTTTGGGGGTTGGTGTAGATTTCTCTGTTTGGGGGTTGGTGTAGATTTCTCTGTTTGGGGGTTGATGTAGATTTCTCTGTTTGGGGGTTGGTGTAGATTTCTCTGTTTGGGGGTTGGTGTAGATTTCTCTGTTTGGGGGTTGGTGTAGATTTCTCCGTTTGGGGGTTGGTGTAGATTTTTCTGTTTGGGGGTTGGTGTAGATTTCTCCGTTTGGGGGTTGGTGTAGATTTCTCTGTTTGGGGGTTGGTGTAGATTTCTCTGTTTGGGGGTTGGTGTAGATTTCTCCGTTTGGGGGTTGGTGTAGATTTCTCCGTTTGGGGGTTGGTGTAGATTTCTCTGTTTGGGGGTTGGTGTAGATTTCTCTGTTTGGAGGTTGATTTAGATTTCTCTGTTTGGAGGTTGATTTAGATTTCTCTGTTTGGGGGTTGGTGTAGATTTCTCTGTTTGGAGGTTGATTTAGATTTCTCTGTTTGGAGGTTGATTTAGATTTCTCTGTTTGGAGGTTGATTTAGATTTCTCTGTTTGGAGGTTGATTTAGATTTCTCTGTTTGGGGGTTGATTTAGATTTCTCCGTTTGGGGGTTGGTGTAGATTTCTCTGTTTGGGGGTTGGTGTAGATTTCTCTGTTTGGGGGTTGGTGTAGATTTCTCTGTTTGGGGGTTGGTGTAGATTTCTCTGTTTGGGGGTTGATTTAGATTTCTCTGTTTGGGGGTTGGTGTAGATTTCTCCGTTTGGGGGTTGGTGTAGATTTCTCTGTTTGGGGGTTGATTTAGATTTCTCTGTTTGGGGGTTGGTGTAGATTTCTCTGTTTGGGGGTTGGTGTAGATTTCTCCGTTTGGGGGTTGGTGTAGATTTCTCTGTTTGGAGGTTGATTTAGATTTCTCCGTTTGGGGGTTGGTGTAGATTTCTCTGTTTGGAGGTTGATTTAGATTTCTCTGTTTGGGGGTTGGTGTCGATTTCTCTGTTTGGGGGTTGGTGTAGATTTCTCTGTTTGGAGGTTGATTTAGATTTCTCTGTTTGGGGGTTGGTGTAGATTTCTCTGTTTGGGGGTTGGTGTAGATTTCTCCGTTTGGGGGTTGGTGTAGATTTCTCTGGGGGTTGGTTTAGATTTCTCTGTTTGGGGGTTGGTGTAGATTTCTCTGTTTGCGGGTTGATTTAGATTTCTCTGTTTGCGGGTTGGTGTAGATTTCTCTGTTTGGGGGTTGATTTAGATTTCTCTGTTTGCGGGTTGGTGTAGATTTCTCTGTTTGGGGGTTGGTGTAGATTTCTCTGTTTGGGGGGTTGGTGTAGATTTCTCTGTTTGGGGGTTGGTGTAGATTTCTCTGTTTGGGGGTTGGTGTAGATTTCTCTGTTTGGGGGGTTGGTGTAGATTTCTCTGTTTGGGGGTTGGTGTAGATTTCTCTGTTTGGAGATTGATTTAGATTTCTCTGTTTGGAGGTTGATTTAGATTTCTCTGTTTGGGGGTTGGTGTCGATTTCTCTGTGTGGGGGTTGGTGTAGATTTCTCTGTTTGGGGGTTGGTGTAGATTTCTCTGTTTGGGGGTTGGTGTAGATTTCTCTGTTTGGAGGTTGATTTAGATTTCTCAGTTTGGAGGTTGATTTAGATTTCTCTGTTTGGGGGTTGGTGCAGATTTCTCTGTTTGGGGGTTGGTGCAGATTTCTCTGTTTGGAGGTTGATTTAGATTTATCAGTTTGGAGGTTGATTTAGATTTCTCTGTTTGGGGGTTGGTGTCGATTTCTCTGTGTGGGGGTTGGTGTAGATTTCTCTGTTTGGGGGTTGGTGTAGATTTCTCTGTTTGGGGGTTGGTGTAGATTTCTCTGTTTGGAGGTTGGTGTAGATTTCTCTGTTTGCAGGTTGATTTAGATTTCTCAGTTTGGAGGTTGATTTAGATTTCTCTGTTTGGGGGTTGGTGTAGATTTCTCTGTTTGGAGGTTGATTTAGATTTCTCTGTTTGGGGGTTGGTGTAGATTTCTCTGTTTGGGGGTTGGTGTAGATTTCTCTCATTGGGGGTTGGTGTAGATTTCTCTCATTGGGGGTTGGTGTAGATTTCTCTGTTTGGGGGTTGGTGTAGATTTCTCTGTTTGGGGGTTGGTGTAGATTTCTCTGTTTGGGGGTTGGTGTAGATTTCTCTCATTGGGGGTTGGTGTAGATTTCTCTCATTGGGGGTTGGTGTAGATTTCTCTGTTTGGGGGTTGGTGTAGATTTCTCTGTTTGGGGGTTGATTTAGATTTCTCTGTTTGGGGGTTGGTGTAGATTTCTCTGTTTGGGGGTTGGTGTAGATTTCTCTGTTTGGGGGTTGGTGTAGATTTCTCTGTTTCGGGTTTGGTGTAGATTTCTCTGTTTGGGGGTTGGTGTAGATTTCTCTGTTTGGAGGTTGTTGTAGATTTCTCTGTTTGGGGGTTGGTGTAGATTTCTCTGTTTCGGTGTAGGTGTAGATTTCTCTGTTTGGGGGTTGGTGTAGATTTCTCTGTTTGGGGGTTGGTGTAGATTTCTCTGTTTCGGGTTTGGTGTAGATTTCTCTGTTTGGAGGTTGATTTCGATTTCTCTGTTTCGATGTTGGTGTAGATTTCTCTGTTTGGGGGTTCGTGTAGATTTCTCTGTTTGGAGGTTGGTGTAGATTTCTCTGTTTGGGGGTTGGTGTAGATTTCTCTGTTTGGGGGTTCGTGTAGATTTCTCTGTTTGGGGGTTGGTGTAGATTTCTCTGTTTGGGGGTTGGTGTAGGTTTCTCTGTTTGGGGGTTGGTGTAGATTTCTCTGTTTGGAGGTTGATTTCGATTTCTCTGTTTCGGTGTTGGTGTAGATTTCTCTGTTTGGGGGTTGGTGTAGATTTCTCTGTTTGGGGGTTGGTGTAGGTTTCTCTGTTTGGGGGTTGGTGTAGATTTCTCTGTTTCGGGTTTGGTGTAGATTTCTCTGTTTGGAGGTTGATTTCGATTTCTCTGTTTCGGTGTTGGTGTAGATTTCTCTGTTTGGGGGTTGGTGTAGATTTCTCTGTTTGCGGGTTGGTGTAGGTTTCTCTGTTTGGGGGTTGGTGTAGATTTCTCTGTTTCGGGTTTGGTGTAGATTTCTCTGTTTGGGGCTTCGTGTAGATTTCTCTGTTTGGGGGTTGGTGTAGATTTCTCTGTTTGGGGGTTGGTGTAGATTTCTCTGTTTGGAGGTTGATTTAGATTTCTCTGTTTGGGGGTTGGTGTAGATTTCTCTGTTTGGGGGTTGGTGTAGATTTCTCTGTTTCGGGTTTGGTGTAGATTTCTCTGTTTGGGGCTTGGTGTAGATTTCTCTGTTTGGGGGTTGGTGTAGATTTCTCTGTTTGGAGGTTGTTGTAGATTTCTCTGTTTGGGGGTTGGTGTAGATTTCTCTGTTTCGGTGTAGGTGTAGATTTCTCTGTTTGGAGGTTGGTGTAGATTTCTCTGTTTGGAGGTTGGTGTAGATTTCTCTGTTTGGGGGTTGGTGTAGAATTCTCTGTTTGAGGGTTGGTGTAGATTTCTCTGTTTGGAGGTTGATTTCGATTTCTCTGTTTCGGTGTTGGTGTAGATTTCTCTGTTTGGGGGTTGGTGTAGATTTCTCTGTTTGGGGGTTGGTGTAGGTTTCTCTGTTTCGGGGTTGGTGTAGATTTGTCTGTTTGGGGGTTGGTGTAGATTTCTCTGTTTGGGGGTTGGTGTAGATTTCTCTGTTTCGGGTTTGGTGTAGATTTCTCTGTTTCGGGTTTGGTGTAGATTTCTCTGTTTGGGGGTTGGTGTAGATTTCTCTGTTTCGGGTTTGGTGTAGATTTCTCTGTTTGGAGGTTGATTTCGATTTCTCTGTTTCGGTGTTGGTGTAGATTTCTCTGTTTGGGGGTTGATGTAGATTTCTCTGTTTCGGGTTTGGTGTAGATTTCTCTGTTTGGAGGTTGATTTCGATTTCTCTGTTTCGGTGTTGGTGTAGATTTCTCTGTTTGGGGGTTGATGTAGATTTCTCTGTTTGGGGGTTGGTATAGATTTCTCTGTTTGGGGGTTGGTGTAGATTTCTCTGTTTGGGGGTTGGTGTAGATTTCTCTGTTTGGCCGTTGGTGTAGATTTCTCTGTTTGGGGGTTGGTGTAGATTTCTCTGTTTGGGGGTTGGTGTAGATTTCTCTGTTTCGGGTTTGGTGTAGATTTCTCTGTTTGGGGGTTGGTGTAGATTTCTCTGTTTGGGGTTTGGTTTAGATTTCTCTGTTTGGGGGTTGGTGTAGATTTCTCTGTTTGGGGGTTGAGTTCGATTTCTCTGTTTCGGTGTTGGTGTCGATTTCTCTGTTTGGGGTTTGGTTTAGATTTCTCTGTTTGGGGTTTGGTTTAGATTTCTCTGTTTGGGGGTTGGTGCAGATTTCTCTGTTTGGAGGTTGGTGTAGATTTCTCTGTTTGGAGGTTGATTTCGATTTCTCTGTTTCGGTGTTGGTGTAGATTTCTCTGTTTGGGGGTTGGTGTAGATTTCTCTGTTTGGGGGTTGGTGTAGATTTCTCTCTTTGGGGGTTGGTTTAGATTTCTCTGTTTGGGGGTTGGTGCAGATTTCTCTGTTTGGAGGTTGATTTCGATTTCTCTGTTTCGGTGTTGGTGTAGATTTCTCTGTTTGGGGGTTGGTGTAGATTTCTCTGTTTGGGGGTTGGTGTAGATTTCTCTGTTTGGAGGTTGATTTCGATTTCTCTGTTTCGGTGTTGGTGTAGATGTCTGTGTTTCGGGGTTGGTGTAGATTTCTCTGTTTGGGGGTTGGTGTAGATTTCTCTCTTTGGGGGTTGGTGTAGATTTCTCTGTTTCGGGTTTGGTGTAGATTTTTCTGTTTGGGGGTTGGTGTAGTTTTCTCTGTTTCGGGTTTGGTGTAGATTTCTCTGTTTGGGGGTTGATTTAGATTTCTCTGTTTGGGGGTTGGTGTAGATTTCTCTGTTTGGAGGTTGATTTAGATTTCTCTGTTTGGGGGTTGGTGTAGATTTCTCTGTTTGGAGGTTGGTGTAGATTTCTCTGTTTGGGGGGTTGGTGTAGATTTCTCTGTTTGGAGGTTGGTGTAGATTTCTCTGTTTGGAGGTTGGTGTAGATTTCTCTGTTTGGGGGGTTGGTGTAGATTTCTCCGTTTGGAGGTTGGTGTAGATTTCTCTGTTTGGGGGTTGGTGTAGATTTCTCTGTTTGGGGGTTGGTGTAGATTTCTCTGTTTGGGGGTTGGTGTAGATTTCTCTCATTGGGGGTTGGTGTAGATTTCTCTGTTTGGAGGTTGATTTAGATTTCTCTGTTTGGGGGTTGGTGTAGATTTCTCTGTTTGGGGGTTGGTGTAGATTTCTCTGTTTGGGGGTTGGTGTAGATTTCTCTCATTGGGGGTTGGTGTAGATTTCTCTGTTTGGGGGTTGGTGTAGATTTCTCTGTTTGGGGGTTGGTGTAGATTTCTCTGTTTGGGGGTTGGTGTAGATTTCTCTGTTTGGAGGTTGGTGTAGATTTCTCTGTTTGGAGGTTGATTTAGATTTCTCTGTTTGGGGGTTGGTGTAGATTTCTCTGTTTGGAGGTTGATTTCGATTTCTCTGTTTTGGTGTTGGTGTAGATTTCTCTGTTTGGGGGTTGGTGCAGATTTCTCTGTTTGGAGGTTGATTTCGATTTCTCTGTTTTGGTCTTGGTGTAGATTTCTCTGTTTGGGGGTTGGTGTAGATTTCTCTGTTTGGAGGTTGATTTAGATTTCTCTGTTTGGGGGTTGGTGCAGATTTCTCTGTTTGGGGGTTGGTGCAGATTTCTCTGTTTGGAGGTTGATTTAGATTTCTCTGTTTGGGGGTTGGTGCAGATTTCTCTGTTTGGGGGTTGGTGCAGATTTCTCTGTTTGGAAGTTGATTTAGATTTCTCTGTTTCGGTGTTGGTGTAGATTTCTCTGTTTGGGGGTTGGTGTAGATTTCTCTGTTTCGGGTTTGGTGTAGATTTCTCTGTTTGGGGGGTTGCTGTAGATTTCTCTGTTTGGAGGTTGATTTCGATTTCTCTGTTTCGGTGTTGGTGCAGATTTCTCTGTTTGGAGGTTGGTGTAGATTTCTCTGTTTGGGGGTTGGTGTAGATTTCTCTGTTTCGGTGTTGGTGTAGATTTCTCTGTTTGGGGGTTGGTGTAGATTTCTCTGTTTGGGGGTTGGTGTAGATTTCTCTGTTTGAGGGTTGGTGCAGATTTCTCTGTTTGGAGGTTGATTTCGATTTCTCTGTTTCGGTGTTGGTGTAGATTTCTGTGTTTGGGGGTTGGTGTAGATTTCTCTGTTTGGGGGTTGGTGTAGGTTTCTCTGTTTGGAGGTTGATTTCGATTTCTCTGTTTCGGTGTTGGTGTAGATTTCTCTGTTTGGCCGTTGGTGTAGATTTCTCTGTTTGGGGGTTGGTGTAGATTTCTATGTTTGGGGGTTGGTGTAGATTTCTCTGTTTCGGGTTTGGTGTAGATTTCTCTGTTTGGGGGTTGGTGTAGATTTCTCTGTTTGGGGGTTGGTGTAGATTTCTCTGTTTGGGGGTTGGTGTAGATTTCTCTGTTTCGGGTTTGGTGTAGATTTCTCTGTTTGGGGGTTGGTGTAGATTTCTCTGTTTGGGGTTTGGTTTAGATTTCTCTGTTTGGGGGTTGGTGTAGATTTCTCTGTTTGGGGGTTGAGTTCGATTTCTCTGTTTCGGTGTTGGTGTCGATTTCTCTGTTTGGGGTTTGGTTTAGATTTCTCTGTTTGGGGTTTGGTTTAGATTTCTCTGTTTGGGGGTTGGTGCAGATTTCTCTGTTTGGAGGTTGGTGTAGATTTCTCTGTTTGGAGGTTGATTTCGATTTCTCTGTTTCGGTGTTGGTGTAGATTTCTCTGTTTGGGGGTTGGTGTAGATTTCTCTGTTTGGGGGTTGGTGTAGATTTCTCTCTTTGGGGGTTGGTTTAGATTTCTCTGTTTGGGGGTTGGTGCAGATTTCTCTGTTTGGAGGTTGATTTCGATTTCTCTGTTTCGGTGTTGGTGTAGATTTCTCTGTTTGGGGGTTGGTGTAGATTTCTCTGTTTGGGGGTTGGTGTAGATTTCTCTGTTTGGAGGTTGATTTCGATTTCTCTGTTTCGGTGTTGGTGTAGATGTCTGTGTTTCGGGGTTGGTGTAGATTTCTCTGTTTGGGGGTTGGTGTAGATTTCTCTCTTTGGGGGTTGGTGTAGATTTCTCTGTTTCGGGTTTGGTGTAGATTTTTCTGTTTGGGGGTTGGTGTAGTTTTCTCTGTTTCGGGTTTGGTGTAGATTTCTCTGTTTGGGGGTTGATTTAGATTTCTCTGTTTGGGGGTTGGTGTAGATTTCTCTGTTTGGAGGTTGATTTAGATTTCTCTGTTTGGGGGTTGGTGTAGATTTCTCTGTTTGGAGGTTGGTGTAGATTTCTCTGTTTGGGGGGTTGGTGTAGATTTCTCTGTTTGGAGGTTGGTGTAGATTTCTCTGTTTGGAGGTTGGTGTAGATTTCTCTGTTTGGGGGGTTGGTGTAGATTTCTCCGTTTGGAGGTTGGTGTAGATTTCTCTGTTTGGGGGTTGGTGTAGATTTCTCTGTTTGGGGGTTGGTGTAGATTTCTCTCATTGGGGGTTGGTGTAGATTTCTCTGTTTGGAGGTTGATTTAGATTTCTCTGTTTGGGGGTTGGTGTAGATTTCTCTGTTTGGGGGTTGGTGTAGATTTCTCTGTTTGGGGGTTGGTGTAGATTTCTCTCATTGGGGGTTGGTGTAGATTTCTCTGTTTGGGGGTTGGTGTAGATTTCTCTGTTTGGGGGTTGGTGTAGATTTCTCTGTTTGGGGGTTGGTGTAGATTTCTCTGTTTGGAGGTTGGTGTAGATTTCTCTGTTTGGAGGTTGATTTAGATTTCTCTGTTTGGGGGTTGGTGTAGATTTCTCTGTTTGGAGGTTGATTTCGATTTCTCTGTTTTGGTGTTGGTGTAGATTTCTCTGTTTGGGGGTTGGTGCAGATTTCTCTGTTTGGAGGTTGATTTCGATTTCTCTGTTTTGGTCTTGGTGTAGATTTCTCTGTTTGGGGGTTGGTGTAGATTTCTCTGTTTGGAGGTTGATTTAGATTTCTCTGTTTGGGGGTTGGTGCAGATTTCTCTGTTTGGGGGTTGGTGCAGATTTCTCTGTTTGGAGGTTGATTTAGATTTCTCTGTTTGGGGGTTGGTGCAGATTTCTCTGTTTGGGGGTTGGTGCAGATTTCTCTGTTTGGAAGTTGATTTAGATTTCTCTGTTTCGGTGTTGGTGTAGATTTCTCTGTTTGGGGGTTGGTGTAGATTTCTCTGTTTCGGGTTTGGTGTAGATTTCTCTGTTTGGGGGGTTGCTGTAGATTTCTCTGTTTGGAGGTTGATTTCGATTTCTCTGTTTCGGTGTTGGTGTAGATTTCTCTGTTTGGAGGTTGGTGTAGATTTCTCTGTTTGGGGGTTGGTGTAGATTTCTCTGTTTCGGTGTTGGTGTAGATTTCTCTGTTTGGGGGTTGGTGTAGATTTCTCTGTTTGGGGGTTGGTGTAGATTTCTCTGTTTGAGGGTTGGTGCAGATTTCTCTGTTTGGAGGTTGATTTCGATTTCTCTGTTTCGGTGTTGGTGTAGATTTCTGTGTTTGGGGGTTGGTGTAGATTTCTCTGTTTGGGGGTTGGTGTAGGTTTCTCTGTTTGGGGGTTGGTGTAGATTTCTCTGTTTCGGGTTTGGTGTAGATTTCTCTGTTTGGAGGTTGATTTCGATTTCTCTGTTTCGGTGTTGGTGTAGATTTCTGTGTTTGGGGGTTGGTGTAGATTTCTCTGTTTCGGGTTTGGTGTAGATTTCTCTGTTTGGAGGTTGATTTCGATTTCTCTGTTTCGGTGTTGGTGTAGATTTCTCTGTTTGGCCGTTGGTGTAGATTTCTCTGTTTGGGGGTTGGTGTAGATTTCTATGTTTGGGGGTTGGTGTAGATTTCTCTGTTTCGGGTTTGGTGTAGATTTCTCTGTTTGGGGGTTGGTGTAGATTTCTCTGTTTGGGGGTTGGTGTAGATTTCTCTGTTTGGGGTTTGGTTTAGATTTCTCTGTTTGGGGGTTGGTGTAGATTTCTCTGTTTGGGGGTTGAGTTCGATTTCTCTGTTTCGGTGTTGGTGTAGATTTCTCTGTTTGGGGTTTGGTTTAGATTTCTCTGTTTGGGGTTTGGTTTAGATTTCTCTGTTTGGGGGTTGGTGCAGATTTCTCTGTTTGGAGGTTGGTGTAGATTTCTCTGTTTGGAGGTTGATTTCGATTTCTCTGTTTCGGTGTTGGTGTAGATTTCTCTGTTTGGGGGTTGGTGTAGATTTCTCTGTTTGGGGGTTGGTGTAGATTTCTCTCTTTGGGGGTTGGTTTAGATTTCTCTGTTTGGGGATTGGAACAGATTTCTCTGTTTGGGGGTTGGTGCAGATTTCTCTGTTTGGAGGTTGATTTCGATTTCTCTGTTTCGGTGTTGGTGTAGATTTCTCTGTTTGGGGGTTGGTGTAGATTTCTCTGTTTCGGTGTTGGTGTAGATGTCTGTGTTTCGGGGTTGGTGTAGATTTCTCTGTTTGGGGGTTGGTGTAGATTTCTCTCTTTGGGGGTTGGTGTAGATTTCTCTGTTTCGGGTTTGGTGTAGCTTTTTCTGTTTGGGGGTTGGTGTAGTTTTCTCTGTTTCGGGTTTGGTGTAGATTTCTCTGTTTGGGGGTTGATTTAGATTTCTCTGTTTGGGGGTTGGTGTAGATTTCTCTGTTTGGAGGTTGCTTTAGATTTCTCTGTTTGGGGGTTGGTGTAGATTTCTCTGTTTCGGGTTTGGTGCAGATTTCTCTGTTTTGGGGTTGGTGCAGATTTCTCTGTTTCGGGTTTGGTGTAGATTTCTCTGTTTGGGGGTTGGTGTAGATTTCTCTGTTTGGAGGTTGATTTTGATTTCACTGTTTGGAGGTTGGTGTAGATTTCTCTGTTTGGAGGTTGGTGTAGATTTCTCTGTTTGGGGGTTGGTGTAGATTTCTCTGTTTGGGGGTTGGTGTAGATTTCTCTGTTTGGGGGTTGGTGTAGATTTCTCTGTTTGGAGGTTGGTGTAGATTTCTCTGTTTCGGGTTTGGTGTAGATTTCTCTGTTTGGGGGTTGGTGTAGATTTCTCTGTTTGGAGGTTGATTTTGATTTCACTGTTTGGAGGTTGGTGTAGATTTCTCTGTTTGGAGGTTGGTGTAGATTTCTCTGTTTGGGGGTTGGTGTAGATTTCTCTGTTTGGGGGTTGGTGTAGATTTCTCTGTTTGGAGGTTGATTTAGATTTCTCTGTTTTGGGGTTGGTGTAGATTTCTCTGTTTCGGGTTTGGTGTAGATTTCTCTGTTTGGGGGTTGGTGTAGATTTCTCTGTTTGGAGGTTGGTGTAGATTTCTCTGTTTTGGGGTTGGTGTAGATTTCTCTGTTTCGGGTTTGGTGTAGATTTCTCTGTTTGGTGGTTGGTGTAGATTTCTCTGTTTGGAGGTTGATTTAGATTTCTCTGGGGGTTGGTGTAGATTTCTCTGTTTGGGGGTTGGTGTAGATTTCTCTGTTTCGGGTTTGGTGCAGATTTCTCTGTTTGGGGGTTGGTGTAGATTTCTCTGTTTGGGGGTTGGTGTAGATTTCTCTGTTTGGAGGTTGGTGTAGATTTCTCTGTGTGGGGGTTGGTGTAGATTTCTCTGTTTGGAGGTTGGTGTAGATTTCTCTGTGTGGGGGTTGGTGTAGATATCTCTGTTTGGAGGTTGGTGTAGATTTCTCTGTTTGGGGGTTGGTGTAGATTTCTCTGTGTGGGGGTTGGTGTAGATATCTCTGTTTGGAGGTTGGTGTAGATTTCTCTGTTTGGGGGTTGGTGTAGATTTCTCTGTGTGGGGGTTGGTGTAGATATCTCTGTTTGGAGGTTGGTGTAGATTTCTCTGTTTGGGGGTTGGTGTAGATTTCTCTGGGGGTTGGTGTAGATTTCTCTGTTTGGGGGTTGGTGTAGATTACTCTGTTTGGAGGTTGGTGTAGATTTCTCTGTTTGGGGGTTGGTGTAGATTTCTCTGTTTGGGGGTTGGTGTAGATTTCTCTGTTTGGAGGTTGGTGTAGATTTCTCTGTTTGGGGGTTGGTGTAGATTTCTCTGTTTGGGGGTTGGTGTAGATTTCTCTGTTTGGAGGTTGGTGTAGATTTCTCTGTTTGGGGGTTGGTGTAGATTTCTCTGTTTGGGGGTTGGTGTAGATTTCTCTGTTTGGGGGTTGGTGTAGATTTCTCTGTTTGGAGGTTAATTTAGATTTCTCTGTTTGGGGGTTGGTGTAGATTTCTCTGTTTGGGGGTTGGTGTAGATTTCTCTGTTTCGGGTTTGGTGTAGATATCTCTGTTTGGAGGTTGTTGTAGATTTCTCTGTTTGGGGGTTGGTGTAGATTTCTCTGTTTGGGGGTTGGTGTAGATTTCTCTGTTTGGGGGTTGGTGTAGATTTCTCTGTTTGGGGGTTGGTGTAGATTTCTCTGTTTGGAGGTTGATTTAGATTTCTCTGTTTGGGGGTTGGTGCAGATTTCTCTGTTTGGAGGTTGATTTAGATTTCTCTGTTTGGGGGTTGGTGTAGATTTCTCTGTTTGGGGGTTGGTGTAGATTTTTCTGTTTGGGGGTTGGTGTAGATTTCTCTGTTTGGGGGTTGGTGTAGATTTCTCTGTTTGGGTGTTGGTTTAGATTTCTCTGTTTGGAGGTTGATTTAGATTTCTCTGTTTGGGGGTTGGTGCAGATTTCTCTGTTTGGGGGTTGGTGTAGATTTCTCTGTTTGGGGGTTGGTGTAGATTTCTCTGTTTGGGTGTTGGTTTAGATTTCTCTGTTTGGAGGTTGATTTAGATTTCTCTGTTTGGGGGTTGGTGCAGATTTCTCTGTTTGGAGGTTGATTTAGATTTCTCTGTTTGGGGGTTGGTGTAGATTTCTCTGTTTGGGGGTTGGTGTAGATTTCTCTGTTTGGGGGTTGGTGTAGATTTCTCTGTTTGGGGGTTGGTGTAGATTTCTCTGTTTGGAGGTTGATTTAGATTTCTCTGTTTGGGGGTTGGTACAGATTTCTCTGTTTGGAGGTTGATTTAGATTTCTCTGTTTGGGGGTTGGTGTAGATTTCTCTGTTTGGGGGTTGGTGTAGATTTTTCTGTTTCGGGTTTGGTGTAGATTTCTCTGTTTCGGGTTTGGTGTAGATTTCTCTGTTTCGGGTTTGGTGTAGATTTCTCTGTTTGGGGTTTGGTGTAGATTTCTCTGTTTGGGGGTTGGTGTAGATTTCTCTGTTTCGGGTTTGGTGTAGATTTCTCTGTTTGAAGGTTGGTGTATATTTCTCTGTTTGGGGGTTGGTGTAGATTTCTCTGTTTGGAGGTTGGTGTAGATTTCTCTGTTTGGAGGTTGGTGTAGATTTCTCTGTTTGGAGGTTGGTGTAGATTTCTCTGTTTGGAGGTTGGTGTAGATTTCTCTGTTTGGAGGTTGGTGTAGATTTCTCTGTTTGGAGGTTGGTGTAGATTTCTCTGTTTGGAGGTTGGTGTAGATTTCTCTGTTTGGAGGTTGGTGTAGATTTCTCTGTTTGGAGGTTGGTGTAGATTTCTCTGTTTGGAGGTTGGTGTAGATTTCTCTGTTTGGAGGTTGGTGTAGATTTCTCTGTTTGGAGGTTGGTGTAGATTTCTCTGTTTGGAGGTTGGTGTAGATTTCTCTGTTTGGGGATTGATTTAGATTTCTCTGTTTCGGGTTTGGTGTAGATTTCTCTGTTTGGGGGTTGGTGTAGATGTCTCTGTTTCGGGTTTGGTGTAGATTTCTCTGTTTGGGGTTTGGTGTAGATTTCTCTGTTTCGGGTTTGGTGTAGATTTCTCTGTTTCGGGTTTGGTGTAGATTTCTCTGTTTGGGGGTTGGTGTAGATTTCTCTGTTTCGGGTTTGGTGTAGATTTCTCTGTTTGGAGGTTGGTGTAGATTTCTCTGTTTCGGGTTTGGTGTAGATTTCTCTGTTTGGAGGTTGGTGTAGATTTCTCTGTTTGGGTGTTGGTTTAGATTTCTCTGTGTGGGGGTTGGTGTTGATTTCTCTGTTTGGGTGTTGGTGTGGATTTCACTGTTTTGGGTTTGGTGTAGATTTCTCTATTTGGAGGTTGATTTAGATTTCTCTGTTTGGGTGTGGGTTTAGATTTCTCTGTGTGGGGGTTGGTGTAGATTTCTCTGTTTGGGGGTTGGTGTAGATTTCTCTGTTTGGGGGTTGGTGTAGATTTCTCTGTTTCTGGTTTGGTGTAGATTTCTCTGGAAGTTGGTGTAGACTTCTCTGTTTGGAAGTTGGTGTAGATTTCTCTGTTTCGGGTTTGGTGTAGATTTCTCTGTTTCGGGTTTGGTGTAGATTTCTCTGTTTCGGGTTTGGTGTAGATTTCTCTGTTTGGAGGTTGGTGTAGATTTCTCTGTTTCGGGTTTGGTGTAGATTTCTCTGTTTGGAGGTTGGTGTAGATTTCTCTGTTTCGGGTTTGGTGTAGATTTCTCTATTTGGAGGTTGATTTAGATTTCTCTGTTTGGGGGTTGGTGTGGATTTCTCTGTTTCGGGTTTGGTGTAGATTTCTCTGTTTGGAGGTTGGTGTAGATTTCTCTGTTTCGGGTTTGGTGTAGACTTCTCTGTTTGGAAGTTGGTGTAGATTTCTCTGTTTCGGGTTTGGTGTAGATTTCTCTGTTTCGGGTTTGGTGTAGATTTCTCTGTTTCGGGTTTGGTGTAGATTTCTCTGTTTGGAGGTTGGTGTAGATTTCTCTGTTTCGGGTTTGGTGTAGATTTCTCTGTTTGGAGGTTGGTGTAGATTTCTCTGTTTCGGGTTTGGTGTAGATTTCTCTATTTGGAGGTTGATTTAGATTTCTCTGTTTGGGGGTTGGTGTGGATTTCTCTGTTTGGGGGTTGGTGTTGATTTCTCTCTTTGGGTGTTGGTGTAGATTTCTCTGTTTGGGGGTTGGTGTAGATTTCTCTGTTTCGGGTTTGGTGTAGATTTCTCTGTTTGGAGGTTGGTGTAGATTTCTCTGTTTGGAGGTTGGTGTAGATTTCTCTGTTTCGGGTTTGGTGTAGATTTCTCTGTTTCGGGTTTGGTGTAGATTTCTCTGTTTCGGGTTTGGTGTAGATTTCTCTGTTTGGGGGTTGGTGTAGATTTCTCTGTTTGGGGGTTGGTGTAGATTTCTCTGTTTGGAGGTTGGTGTAGATTTCTCTGTTTCGGGTTTGGTGTAGATTTCTCTGTTTGGAGGTTGGTGTAGATTTCTCTGTTTGTGGGTTGGTGTAGATTTCTCTGTTTGGGGGTTGGTGTAGATTTCTCTGTTTGGGGGTTGGTGTAGATTTCTCTGTTTGGGGGTTGGTGTAGATTTCTCTGTTTGCGGGTTGGTGTAGATTTCTCTGTTTGGGGGTTGGTGTAGATTTCTCTGTTTGGGGGTTGGTGTAGATTTCTCTGTTTGGAGGTTGATTTAGATTTCTCTGTTTGGGGGTTGGTGTAGATTTCTCTGTTTGCGGGTTGGTGTAGATTTCTCTGTTTGGGGGTTGGTGTAGATTTCTCTGTTTGGGGGTTGGTGTAGATTTCTCTGTTTGGAGGTTGATTTAGATTTCTCTGTTTGGAGGTTGATTTAGATTTCTCTGTTTGGAGGTTGGTGTAGATTTCTCTGTTTGGGGGTTGGTGTAGATTTCTCTGTTTGGGGGTTGGTGTAGATTTCTCTGTTTGCGGGTTGGTGTAGATTTCTCTGTTTGGGGGTTGGTGTAGATTTCTCTGTTTGGGGGTTGGTGTAGATTTCTCTGTTTCGGGTTTGGTGTAGATTTCTCTGTTTCGGGTTTGGTGTAGATTTCTCTGTTTGGAGTTTGGTGTAGATTTCTCTGTTTCGGGTTTGGTGTAGATTTCTCTGTTTGGGGGTTGGTGTAGATTTCTCTGTTTGGAGGTTGGTGTAGATTTCTCTGTTTGGAGGTTGGTGTAGATTTCTCTGTTTTGGGGTTGGTGTAGATTTCTCTGTTTCGGGTTTGGTGTAGATTTCTCTGTTTGGTGGTTGATGTAGATTTCTCTGTTTGGAGGTTGATTTAGATTTCTCTGGGGGTTGGTGTAGATTTCTCTGTTTGGGGGTTGGTGTAGATTTCTCTGTTTCGGGTTTGGTGCAGATTTCTCTGTTTGGGGGTTGGTGTAGATTTCTCTGTTTGGGGGTTGGTGTAGATTTCTCTGTTTGGAGGTTGGTGTAGATTTCTCTGTGTGGGGGTTGGTGTAGATTTCTCTGTTTGGAGGTTGGTGTAGATTTCTCTGTGTGGGGGTTGGTGTAGATATCTCTGTTTGGAGGTTGGTGTAGATTTCTCTGTTTGGGGGTTGGTGTAGATTTCTCTGTGTGGGGGTTGGTGTAGATATCTCTGTTTGGAGGTTGGTGTAGATTTCTCTGTTTGGGGGTTGGTGTAGATTTCTCTGTGTGGGGGTTGGTGTAGATATCTCTGTTTGGAGGTTGGTGTAGATTTCTCTGTTTGGGGGTTGGTGTAGATTTCTCTGGGGGTTGGTGTAGATTTCTCTGTTTGGGGGTTGGTGTAGATTACTCTGTTTGGAGGTTGGTGTAGATTTCTCTGTTTGGGGGTTGGTGTAGATTTCTCTGTTTGGGGGTTGGTGTAGATTTCTCTGTTTGGAGGTTGGTGTAGATTTCTCTGTTTGGGGGTTGGTGTAGATTTCTCTGTTTGGGGGTTGGTGTAGATTTCTCTGTTTGGGGATTGGTGTAGATTTCTCTGTTTGGGGGTTGGTGTAGATTTCTCTGTTTGGGGGTTGGTGTAGATTTCTCTGTTTGGGGGTTGGTGTAGATTTCTATGTTTGGAGGTTAATTTAGATTTCTCTGTTTGGGGGTTGGTGTAGATTTCTCTGTTTGGGGGTTGGTGTAGATTTCTCTGTTTCGGGTTTGGTGTAGATATCTCTGTTTGGAGGTTGTTGTAGATTTCTCTGTTTGGGGGTTGGTGTAGATTTCTCTGTTTGGGGGTTGGTGTAGATTTCTCTGTTTGGGGGTTGGTGTAGATTTCTCTGTTTGGAGGTTGATTTAGATTTCTCTGTTTGGGGGTTGGTGCAGATTTCTCTGTTTGGAGGTTGATTTAGATTTCTCTGTTTGGGGGTTGGTGTAGATTTCTCTGTTTGGGGGTTGGTGTAGATTTCTCTGTTTGGGGGTTGGTGTAGATTTCTCTGTTTGGAGGTTGATTTAGATTTCTCTGTTTGGGGGTTGGTGCAGATTTCTCTGTTTGGAGGTTGATTTAGATTTCTCTGTTTGGGGGTTGGTGTAGATTTCTCTGTTTGGGGGTTGGTGTAGATTTTTCTGTTTCGGGTTTGGTGTAGATTTCTCTGTTTCGGGTTTGGTGTAGATTTCTCTGTTTCGGGTTTGGTGTAGATTTCTCTGTTTGGGGTTTGGTGTAGATTTCTCTGTTTGGGGGTTGGTGTAGATTTCTCTGTTTCGGGTTTGGTGTAGATTTCTCTGTTTGGAGGTTGGTGTATATTTCTCTGTTTGGGGGTTGGTGTAGATTTCTCTGTTTGGAGGTTGGTGTAGATTTCTCTGTTTGGAGGTTGGTGTAGATTTCTCTGTTTGGAGGTTGGTGTAGATTTCTCTGTTTGGAGGTTGGTGTAGATTTCTCTGTTTGGAGGTTGGTGTAGATTTCTCTGTTTGGAGGTTGGTGTAGATTTCTCTGTTTGGAGGTTGGTGTAGATTTCTCTGTTTGGAGGTTGGTGTAGATTTCTCTGTTTGGAGGTTGGTGTAGATTTCTCTGTTTGGAGGTTGGTGTAGATTTCTCTGTTTGGGGATTGATTTAGATTTCTCTGTTTCGGGTTTGGTGTAGATTTCTCTGTTTGGGGGTTGGTGTAGATGTCTCTGTTTCGGGTTTGGTGTAGATTTCTCTGTTTGGGGTTTGGTGTAGATTTCTCTGTTTCGGGTTTGGTGTAGATTTCTCTGTTTCGGGTTTGGTGTAGATTTCTCTGTTTGGGGGTTGGTGTAGATTTCTCTGTTTCGGGTTTGGTGTAGATTTCTCTGTTTGGAGGTTGGTGTAGATTTCTCTGTTTCGGGTTTGGTGTAGATTTCTCTGTTTGGAGGTTGGTGTAGATTTCTCTGTTTGGGTGTTGGTTTAGATTTCTCTGTGTGGGGGTTGGTGTTGATTTCTCTGTTTGGGTGTTGGTGTGGATTTCACTGTTTTGGGTTTGGTGTAGATTTCTCTATTTGGAGGTTGATTTAGTTTTCTCTGTTTGGGTGTGGGTTTAGATTTCTCTGTGTGGGGGTTGGTGTAGATTTCTCTGTTTGGGGGTTGGTGTAGATTTCTCTGTTTGGGGGTTGGTGTAGATTTCTCTGTTTCTGGTTTGGTGTAGATTTCTCTGTTTGGAAGTTGGTGTAGACTTCTCTGTTTGGAAGTTGGTGTAGATTTCTCTGTTTCGGGTTTGGTGTAGATTTCTCTGTTTCGGGTTTGGTGTAGATTTCTCTGTTTGGAGGTTGGTGTAGATTTCTCTGTTTCGGGTTTGGTGTAGATTTCTCTGTTTGGAGGTTGGTGTAGATTTCTCTGTTTCGGGTTTGGTGTAGATTTCTCTATTTGGAGGTTGATTTAGATTTCTCTGTTTGGGGGTTGGTGTGGATTTCTCTGTTTGGGGGTTGGTGTAGATTTCTCTCTTTGGGTGTTGGTGTAGATTTCTCTGTTTGGGGGTTGGTGTAGATTTCTCTGTTTCGGGTTTGGTGTAGATTTCTCTGTTTGGAGGTTGGTGTAGATTTCTCTGTTTGGAGGTTGGTGTAGATTTCTCTGTTTCGGGTTTGGTGTAGATTTCTCTGTTTCGGGTTTGGTGTAGATTTCTCTGTTTCGGGTTTGGTGTAGATTTCTCTGTTTGGAGGTTGGTGTAGATTTCTCTGTTTGGGGGTTGGTGTAGATTCCTCTGTTTGGAGGTTGGTGTAGATTTCTCTGTTTCGGGTTTGGTGTAGATTTCTCTGTTTGGAGGTTGGTGTAGATTTCTCTGTTTGGGGGTTGGTGTAGATTTCTCTGTTTGGAGGTTGGTGTAGATTTCTCTGTTTGGGGGTTGGTGTAGATTTCTCTGTTTGGGGGTTGGTGTAGATTTCTCTGTTTGGGGGTTGGTGTAGATTTCTCTGTTTGCGGGTTGGTGTAGATTTCTCTGTTTGGGGGTTGGTGTAGATTTCTCTGTTTGGGGGTTGGTGTAGATTTCTCTGTTTGGAGGTTGATTTAGATTTCTCTGTTTGGGGGTTGGTGTAGATTTCTCTGTTTGCGGGTTGGTGTAGATTTCTCTGTTTGGGGGTTGGTGTAGATTTCTCTGTTTGGGGGTTGGTGTAGATTTCTCTGTTTGGAGGTTGATTTAGATTTCTCTGTTTGGAGGTTGATTTAGATTTCTCTGTTTGGAGGTTGGTGTAGATTTCTCTGTTTGGGGGTTTGTGTAGATTTCTCTGTTTGCGGGTTGGTGTAGATTTCTCTGTTTGGGGGTTGGTGTAGATTTCTCTGTTTGGGGGTTGGTGTAGATTTCTCTGTTTCGGGTTTGGTGTAGATTTCTCTGTTTGGGGGTTGGTGTAGATTTCTCTGTTTCGGGTTTGGTGTAGATTTCTCTGTTTGGGGGTTGGTGTAGATTTCTCTGTTTCGGGTTTGGTGTAGATTTCTCTGTTTGGGGGTTGGTGTAGATTTCTCTGTTTCGGGTTTGGTGTAGATTTCTCTGTTTGGAGTTTGGTGTAGATTTCTCTGTTTCGGGTTTGGTGTAGATTTCTCTGTTTGGAGGTTGGTGTAGATTTCTCTGTTTGGAGGTTGATTTAGATTTCTCTGTTTGGGGGTTGGTGTAGATTTCTCTGTTTGGAGGTTGATTTAGATTTCTCTGTTTGGGGGTTGGTGTAGATTTCTCTATTTGGAGGTTGATTTAGATTTCTCTGTTTGGGGGTTGGTGTAGATTTCTCAGTTTGGGGGTTGGTGTAGATTTCTCTGTTTGGGGGTTGGTGTAGATTTCTCTGTTTGGGGGTTGGTGTAGATTTCTCTGTTTCGGGTTTGGTGTAGATTTCTCTGTTTGGAGGTTGGTGTAGATTTCTCTGTTTGGAGGTTGGTGTAGATTTCTCTGTTTGGGTGTTGGTGTAGATTTCTCTGTTTTGCGGTTGGTGTCGATTTCTCTGTTTGGAGGTTGGTATAGATTTCTCTGTTTCGGGTTTGGTGTAGATTTCTCTGTTTGGAGGTTGATTTAGATTTCTCTGTTTGGGGGTTGGTGTAGATTTCTCTGTTTGGGGGTTGATGTAGATTTCTCTGTTTGGGGGTTGGTGTAGATTTCTCTGTTTGGGGGTTGGTGTAGATTTCTCTGTTTCGGGTTTGGTGTAGATTTCTGTTTGGAGGTTGGTGTAGATTTCTCTGTTTCGGGTTTGGTGTAGATTTCTCTGTTTGGAGATTGATTTAGATTTCTCTGTTTGGAGGTTGGTGTAGATTTCTCTGTTTGGGGGTTGGTGTAGATTTCTCTGTTTGGAGGTTGGTGTAGATTTCTCTGTTTGGGGGTTGGTGTAGATTTCTCTGTTTGGAGGTTGGTGTAGATTTCTCTGTTTGGGGGTTGGTGTAGATTTCTCTGTTTGGAGGTTGGTGTAGATTTCTCTGTTTGGAGGTTGGTGTAGATTTCTCTGTTTGGGGGTTGGTGTAGATTTCTCTGTTTGGAGGTTGGTGTAGATTTCTCTGTTTGGGGGTTGGTGTAGATTTCTCTGTTTGGGGGTTGGTGTAGATTTCTCTGTTTGGGTGTTGGTGTAGATTTCTCTGTTTGGGGGTTGGTGTAGATTTCTCTGTTTCGGGTTTGGTGTAGATTTCTCTGTTTGGAGGTTGGTGTAGATTTCTCTGTTTGGAGGTTGGTGTAGATTTCTCTGTTTCGGGTTTGGTGTAGATTTCTCTGTTTCGGGTTTGGTGTAGATTTCTCTGTTTGGAGGTTGTTTTAGATTTCTCTGTTTGGAGGTTGGTGTAGATTTCTCTGTTTGGAGGTTGGTGTAGATTTCTCTGTTTGGGGGTTGGTGTAGATTTCTCTGTTTGGGGGTTGGTGTAGATTTCTCTGTTTGGGGGTTGGTGTAGATTTCTCTGTTTGGGGATTGGTGTAGATTTCTCTGTTTGCGGGTTGGTGTAGATTTCTCTGTTTGGGGGTTGGTGTAGATTTCTCTGTTTGGGGGTTGGTGTAGATTTCTCTGTTTGGAGGTTGGTGTAGATTTCTCTGTTTGGGGGTTGGTGTAGATTTCTCTGTTTGGAGGTTGATTTAGATTTCTCTGTGTGGGGGTTGGTGTAGATTTCTCTGTTTCGGGATTGGTGTAGATTTCTCTGTTTGGAGGTTGGTGTAGATTTCTCTGTTTGGGGGTTGGTGTAGATTTCTCTGTTTGGGGGTTGATTTAGATTTCTCTGTTTGGGGGTTGGTGTAGATTTCTCTATTTGGGGGTTGGTGTAGATTTCTCTGTTTGGGGGTTGGTGTAGATTTCTCTGTTTGGGGGTTGATTTAGATTTCTCTGTTTGGAGGTTGGTGTAGATTTCTCTGTTTGGGGGTTGGTGTAGATTTCTCTGTTTGGGGGTTGATTTAGATTTCTCTGTTTGGGGGTTGGTGTAGATTTCTCTGTTTGGAGGTTGGTGTAGATTTCTCTGTTTGGGGGTTGGTGTAGATTTCTCTGTTTGGAGGTTGATTTAGATTTCTCTGTGTGGGGGTTGGTGTACATTTCTCTGTTTCGGGTTTGGTGTAGATTTCTCTGTTTGGAGGTTGGTGTAGATTTCTCTGTTTGGGGGTTGGTGTAGATTTCTCTGTTTGGGGGTTGATTTAGATTTCTCTGTTTGGGGGTTGGTGTAGATTTCTCTATTTGGGGGTTGGTGTAGATTTCTCTGTTTGGGGGTTGGTGTCGATTTCTCTGTTTGGGGGTTGATTTAGATTTCTCTGTTTGGAGGTTGGTGTAGATTTCTCTGTTTGGGGGTTGGTGTAGATTTCTCTGTTTGGGGGTTGATTTAGATTTCTCTGTTTGGGGGTTGGTGTAGATTTCTCTGTTTGGAGGTTGATCTAGATTTCTTTGTTTGGGGGTTGGTGTAGATTTCTCTGTTTGGGGGTTGGTGTAGATTTCTCTGTTTGGGGGTTGGTGTAGATTTCTCTGTTTGGAGGTTGATTTAGATTTCTCTGTTTGGGGGTTGGTGTAGATTTCTCTGTTTGGAGGTTGATTTAGATTTCTTTGTTTGGGGGTTGGTGTAGATTTCTCTGTTTCGGGTTTGGTGTAGATTTCTCTGTTTGGAGGTTGGTGTAGATTTCTCTGTTTGGGGGTTGGTGTAGATTTCTGTGTTTGGGGGTTGATTTAGATTTCTCTGTTTGGAGGTTGATTTAGATTTCTCTGTTTGGGGTTGGTGTAGATTTCTCTGTTTCGGGTTTGGTGTAGATTTCTCTGTTTGGAGGTTGGTGTAGATTTCTCTGTTTGGAGGTTGGTGTAGATTTCTCTGTTTGGGTGTTGGTGTAGATTTCTCTGTTTTGCGGTTGGTGTCGATTTCTCTGTTTGGAGGTTGGTATAGATTTCTCTGTTTCGGGTTTGGTGTAGATTTCTCTGTTTGGAGGTTGATTTAGATTTCTCTGTTTGGGGGTTGGTGTAGATTTCTCTGTTTGGGGGTTGATGTAGATTTCTCTGTTTGGGGGTTGGTGTAGATTTCTCTGTTTGGGGGTTGGTGTAGATTTCTCTGTTTCGGGTTTGGTGTAGATTTCTGTTTGGAGGTTGGTGTAGATTTCTCTGTTTCGGGTTTGGTGTAGATTTCTCTGTTTGGAGATTGATTTAGATTTCTCTGTTTGGAGGTTGGTGTAGATTTCTCTGTTTGGGGGTTGGTGTAGATTTCTCTGTTTGGAGGTTGGTGTAGATTTCTCTGTTTGGGGGTTGGTGTAGATTTCTCTGTTTGGAGGTTGGTGTAGATTTCTCTGTTTGGGGGTTGGTGTAGATTTCTCTGTTTGGAGGTTGGTGTAGATTTCTCTGTTTGGAGGTTGGTGTAGATTTCTCTGTTTGGGGGTTGGTGTAGATTTCTCTGTTTGGAGGTTGGTGTAGATTTCTCTGTTTGGGGGTTGGTGTAGATTTCTCTGTTTGGGGGTTGGTGTAGATTTCTCTGTTTGGGGGTTGGTGTAGATTTCTCTGTTTGGGTGTTGGTGTAGATTTCTCTGTTTGGGGGTTGGTGTAGATTTCTCTGTTTCGGGTTTGGTGTAGATTTCTCTGTTTGGAGGTTGGTGTAGATTTCTCTGTTTGGAGGTTGGTGTAGATTTCTCTGTTTCGGGTTTGGTGTAGATTTCTCTGTTTGGAGGTTGTTGTAGATTTCTCTGTTTGGGGGTTGGTTTAGATTTCTCTGTTTGGAGGTTGGTGTAGATTTCTCTGTTTGGAGGTTGGTGTAGATTTCTCTGTTTGGGGGTTGGTGTAGATTTCTCTGTTTGGGGGTTGGTGTAGATTTCTCTGTTTGGGGGTTGGTGTAGATTTCTCTGTTTGGGGGTTGGTGTAGATTTCTCTGTTTGCGGGTTGGTGTAGATTTCTCTGTTTGGGGGTTGGTGTAGATTTCTCTGTTTGGGGGTTGGTGTAGATTTCTCTGTTTGGAGGTTGGTGTAGATTTCTCTGTTTGGGGGTTGGTGTAGATTTCTCTGTTTGGAGGTTGATTTAGATTTCTCTGTGTGGGGGTTGGTGTAGATTTCTCTGTTTCGGGATTGGTGTAGATTTCTCTGTTTGGAGGTTGGTGTAGATTTCTCTGTTTGGGGGTTGGTGTAGATTTCTCTGTTTGGGGGTTGATTTAGATTTCTCTGTTTGGGGGTTGGTGTAGATTTCTCTATTTGGGGGTTGGTGTAGATTTCTCTGTTTGGGGGTTGGTGTAGATTTCTCTGTTTGGGGGTTGATTTAGATTTCTCTGTTTGGAGGTTGGTGTAGATTTCTCTGTTTCGGGTTTGGTGTAGATTTCTCTGTTTGGGGGTTGGTGTAGATTTCTCTGTTTCGGGTTTGGTGTAGATTTCTCTGTTTGGGGGTTGGTGTAGATTTCTCTGTTTCGGGTTTGGTGTAGATTTCTCTGTTTGGAGTTTGGTGTAGATTTCTCTGTTTCGGGTTTGGTGTAGATTTCTCTGTTTGGAGGTTGGTGTAGATTTCTCTGTTTGGAGGTTGATTTAGATTTCTCTGTTTGGGGGTTGGTGTAGATTTCTCTATTTGGAGGTTGATTTAGATTTCTCTGTTTGGGGGTTGGTGTAGATTTCTCAGTTTGGGGGTTGGTGTAGATTTCTCTGTTTGGGGGTTGGTGTAGATTTCTCTGTTTGGGGGTTGGTGTAGATTTCTCTGTTTCGGGTTTGGTGTAGATTTCTCTGTTTGGAGGTTGGTGTAGATTTCTCTGTTTGGAGGTTGGTGTAGATTTCTCTGTTTGGGTGTTGGTGTAGATTTCTCTGTTTTGCGGTTGGTGTCGATTTCTCTGTTTGGAGGTTGGTATAGATTTCTCTGTTTCGGGTTTGGTGTAGATTTCTCTGTTTGGAGGTTGATTTAGATTTCTCTGTTTGGGGGTTGGTGTAGATTTCTCTGTTTGGGGGTTGATGTAGATTTCTCTGTTTGGGGGTTGGTGTAGATTTCTCTGTTTCGGGTTTGGTGTAGATTTCTGTTTGGAGGTTGGTGTAGATTTCTCTGTTTCGGGTTTGGTGTAGATTTCTCTGTTTGGAGATTGATTTAGATTTCTCTGTTTGGAGGTTGGTGTAGATTTCTCTGTTTGGGGGTTGGTGTAGATTTCTCTGTTTGGAGGTTGGTGTAGATTTCTCTGTTTCGGGTTTGGTGTAGATTTCTGTTTGGAGGTTGGTGTAGATTTCTCTGTTTCGGGTTTGGTGTAGATTTCTCTGTTTGGAGATTGATTTAGATTTCTCTGTTTGGAGGTTGGTGTAGATTTCTCTGTTTGGGGGTTGGTGTAGATTTCTCTGTTTGGAGGTTGGTGTAGATTTCTCTGTTTGGGGGTTGGTGTAGATTTCTCTGTTTGGAGGTTGGTGTAGATTTCTCTGTTTGGGGGTTGGTGTAGATTTCTCTGTTTGGAGGTTGATTTAGATTTCTCTGTGTGGGGGTTGGTGTAGATTTCTCTGTTTCGGGATTGGTGTAGATTTCTCTGTTTGGAGGTTGGTGTAGATTTCTCTGTTTGGGGGTTGGTGTAGATTTCTCTGTTTGGGGGTTGATTTAGATTTCTCTGTTTGGGGGTTGGTGTAGATTTCTCTATTTGGGGGTTGGTGTAGATTTCTCTGTTTGGGGGTTGGTGTAGATTTCTCTGTTTGGGGGTTGATTTAGATTTCTCTGTTTGGAGGTTGGTGTAGATTTCTCTGTTTGGGGGTTGGTGTAGATTTCTCTGTTTGGGGGTTGATTTAGATTTATCTGTTTGGGGGTTGGTGTAGATTTCTCTGTTTGGAGGTTGGTGTAGATTTCTCTGTTTGGGGGTTGGTGTAGATTTCTCTGTTTGGAGGTTGATTTAGATTTCTCTGTGTGGGGGTTGGTGTACATTTCTCTGTTTCGGGTTTGGTGTAGATTTCTCTGTTTGGAGGTTGGTGTAGATTTCTCTGTTTGGGGGTTGGTGTAGATTTCTCTGTTTGGGGGTTGATTTAGATTTCTCTGTTTGGGGGTTGGTGTAGATTTCTCTATTTGGGGGTTGGTGTAGATTTCTCTGTTTGGGGGTTGGTGTCGATTTCTCTGTTTGGGGGTTGATTTAGATTTCTCTGTTTGGAGGTTGGTGTAGATTTCTCTGTTTGGAGGTTGGTGTAGATTTCTCTGTTTGGGGGTTGGTGTAGATTTCTCTGTTTGGGGGTTGATTTAGATTTCTCTGTTTGGGGGTTGGTGTAGATTTCTCTGTTTGGAGGTTGATCTAGATTTCTTTGTTTGGGGGTTGGTGTAGATTTCTCTGTTTGGGGGTTGGTGTAGATTTCTCTGTTTGGGGGTTGGTGTAGATTTCTCTGTTTGGAGGTTGATTTAGATTTCTCTGTTTGGGGGTTGGTGTAGATTTCTCTGTTTGGAGGTTGATTTAGATTTCTTTGTTTGGGGGTTGGTGTAGATTTCTCTGTTTCGGGTTTGGTGTAGATTTCTCTGTTTGGAGGTTGGTGTAGATTTCTCTGTTTGGGGGTTGGTGTAGATTTCTGTGTTTGGGGGTTGATTTAGATTTCTCTGTTTGGAGGTTGATTTAGATTTCTCTGTTTGGGGGTTGGTGTAGATTTCTCTGTTTCGGGTTTGGTGTAGATTTCTCTGTTTGGAGGTTGGTGTAGATTTCTCTGTTTGGAGGTTGGTGTAGATTTCTCTGTTTGGGTGTTGGTGTAGATTTCTCTGTTTTGCGGTTGGTGTCGATTTCTCTGTTTGGAGGTTGGTATAGATTTCTCTGTTTCGGGTTTGGTGTAGATTTCTCTGTTTGGAGGTTGATTTAGATTTCTCTGTTTGGGGGTTGGTGTAGATTTCTCTGTTTGGGGGTTGATGTAGATTTCTCTGTTTGGGGGTTGGTGTAGATTTCTCTGTTTGGGGGTTGGTGTAGATTTCTCTGTTTCGGGTTTGGTGTAGATTTCTGTTTGGAGGTTGGTGTAGATTTCTCTGTTTCGGGTTTGGTGTAGATTTCTCTGTTTGGAGATTGATTTAGATTTCTCTGTTTGGAGGTTGGTGTAGATTTCTCTGTTTGGGGGTTGGTGTAGATTTCTCTGTTTGGAGGTTGGTGTAGATTTCTCTGTTTGGGTGTTGGTGTAGATTTCTCTGTTTGGAGGTTGGTGTAGATTTCTCTGTTTGGGGGTTGGTGTAGATTTCTCTGTTTGGAGGTTGGTGTAGATTTCTCTGTTTGGAGGTTGGTGTAGATTTCTCTGTTTGGGGGTTGGTGTAGATTTCTCTGTTTGGAGGTTGGTGTAGATTTCTCTGTTTGGGGGTTGGTGTAGATTTCTCTGTTTGGGGGTTGGTGTAGATTTCTCTGTTTGGGTGTTGGTGTAGATTTCTCTGTTTGGGGGTTGGTGTAGATTTCTCTGTTTCGGGTTTGGTGTAGATTTCTCTGTTTGGAGGTTGGTGTAGATTTCTCTGTTTGGAGGTTGGTGTAGATTTCTCTGTTTCGGGTTTGGTGTAGATTTCTCTGTTTGGAGGTTGTTGTAGATTTCTCTGTTTGGGGGTTGGTTTAGATTTCTCTGTTTGGAGGTTGGTGTAGATTTCTCTGTTTGGAGGTTGGTGTAGATTTCTCTGTTTGGGGGTTGGTGTAGATTTCTCTGTTTGGGGGTTGGTGTAGATTTCTCTGTTTGGGGGTTGGTGTAGATTTCTCTGTTTGGGGGTTGGTGTAGATTTCTCTGTTTGCGGGTTGGTGTAGATTTCTCTGTTTGGGGGTTGGTGTAGATTTCTCTGTTTGGGGGTTGGTGTAGATTTCTCTGTTTGGAGGTTGGTGTAGATTTCTCTGTTTGGGGGTTGGTGTAGATTTCTCTGTTTGGAGGTTGATTTAGATTTCTCTGTGTGGGGGTTGGTGTAGATTTCTCTGTTTCGGGATTGGTGTAGATTTCTCTGTTTGGAGGTTGGTGTAGATTTCTCTGTTTGGGGGTTGGTGTAGATTTCTCTGTTTGGGGGTTGATTTAGATTTCTCTGTTTGGGGGTTGGTGTAGATTTCTCTATTTGGGGGTTGGTGTAGATTTCTCTGTTTGGGGGTTGGTGTAGATTTCTCTGTTTGGGGGTTGATTTAGATTTCTCTGTTTGGAGGTTGGTGTAGATTTCTCTGTTTGGGGGTTGGTGTAGATTTCTCTGTTTGGGGGTTGATTTAGATTTCTCTGTTTGGGGGTTGGTGTAGATTTCTCTGTTTGGAGGTTGGTGTAGATTTCTCTGTTTGGGGGTTGGTGTAGATTTCTCTGTTTGGAGGTTGATTTAGATTTCTCTGTGTGGGGGTTGGTGTAGATTTCTCTGTTTCGGGTTTGGTGTAGATTTCTCTGTTTGGAGGTTGGTGTAGATTTCTCTGTTTGGGGGTTGGTGTAGATTTCTCTGTTTGGGGGTTGATTTAGATTTCTCTGTTTGGGGGTTGGTGTAGATTTCTCTATTTGGGGGTTGGTGTAGATTTCTCTGTTTGGGGGTTGGTGTCGATTTCTCTGTTTGGGGGTTGATTTAGATTTCTCTGTTTGGAGGTTGGTGTAGATTTCTCTGTTTGGGGGTTGGTGTAGATTTCTCTGTTTGGGGGTTGATTTAGATTTCTCTGTTTGGGGGTTGGTGTAGATTTCTCTGTTTGGAGGTTGATCTAGATTTCTTTGTTTGGGGGTTGGTGTAGATTTCTCTGTTTGGGGGTTGGTGTAGATTTCTCTGTTTGGGGGTTGGTGTAGATTTCTCTGTTTGGAGGTTGATTTAGATTTCTCTGTTTGGGGGTTGGTGTAGATTTCTCTGTTTGGAGGTTGATTTAGATTTCTTTGTTTGGGGGTTGGTGTAGATTTCTCTGTTTCGGGTTTGGTGTAGATTTCTCTGTTTGGAGGTTGGTGTAGATTTCTCTGTTTGGGGGTTGGTGTAGATTTCTCTGTTTGGGGGTTGATTTAGATTTCTCTGTTTGGAGGTTGATTTAGATTTCTCTGTTTGGGGGTTGGTGTAGATTTCTCTGTTTCGGGTTTGGTGTAGATTTCTCTGTTTGGAGGTTGGTGTAGATTTCTCTGTTTGGGGGTTGGTGTAGATTTCTCTGTTTGGAGGTTGGTGTAGAGTTCTCTGTTTGGGGGTTGGTGTAGATTTCTCTGTTTGGGGGTTGGTGTAGATTTCTCTGTTTGGGGGTTGATTTAGATTTCTCTGTTTGGGGGTTGGTGTAGATTTCTCTGTTTGGAGGTTGGTGTAGATTTCTCTGTTTCGGGTTTGGTGCAGATTTCTCTGTTTGGGGGTTGGTGTAGATTTCTCTGTGTGGGGGTTGGTGTAGATTTCTCTGTTTCGGGTTTGGTGCAGATTTCTCTGTTTGGGGGTTGGTGTAGATTTCTCTGTGTGGGGGTTGGTGTAGATTTCTCTGTGTGGGGGTTGGTGTAGATTTCTCTGTTTCGGGTTTGGTGTAGATTTCTCTGTTTGGGGGTTGGTGTAGATTTCTCTGTTTGGGGGTTGGTGTAGATTTCTCTGTTTGGGGGTTGATGTAGATTTCTCTGTTTGGGGGTTGGTGTAGATTTCTCTGTTTGGAGGTTGATTTAGATTTCTCTGTTTGGAGGTTGGTGTTGATTTCTCTGTTTGGGGGTTGGTGTAGATTTCTCTGTTTGGGGGTTGGTGTAGATTTCTCTGTTTCGGTGTTGGTGTAGATTTCTCTGTTTGGGGGTTGGTGTAGATTTCTCTGTTTGGGGGTTGGTGTAGATTTCTCTGTTTCGGTGTTGGTGTCCATTTCTCTGTTTGGGGGTTGGTGTTGATTTCTCTGGGGGTTGGTGTAGATTTCTCTGTTTGGAGTTTGGTGTAGATTTCTCTGTTTGGAGGTTGATTAAGATTTCTCTGTTTGGAGGTTGGTGTTGATTTCTCTGGGGGTTGGTGTAGATTTCTCTGTTTGGAGGTTGATTAAGATTTCTCTGTTTGGAGGTTTCTGTACATTTCTCTGTTTGGAGGTTGTTAAGATTTCTCTGTTTGGGGGTTGGTGTAGATTTCTCTGTTTGGGGGTTGGTGTAGATTTCTCTGTTTCGGTGCTGGTGTCGATTTCTCTGTTTGGGGGTTGGTGTTGATTTCTCTGTTTGGGGATTGGTGTAGATTTCTCTGTTTCGGTGTTGGTGTCGATTTCTCTGTTTGGGGGTTGGTGTTGATTTCTCTGTTTGGGGGTTGGTGTAGATTTCTCTGTTTCGGTGTTGGTGTCGATTTCTCTGTTTGGGGGTTGGTGTTGATTTCTCTGGGGGTTGGTGTAGATTTCTCTGTTTGGAGTTTGGTGTAGATTTCTCTGTTTGGAGGTTGATTAAGATTTCTCTGTTTGGAGGTTGGTGTTGATTTCTCTGGGGGTTGGTGTAGATTTCTCTGTTTGGAGTTTGGTGTAGATTTCTCTGTTTGGAGGTTGATTAAGATTTCTCTGTTTGGAGGTTGGTGTAGCTTTCTCTGTTTGGAGGTTGATTAAGATTTCTCTGTTTGGGGGTTGGTGTAGATTTATCTGTTTGGAGGTTGGTGTTGACTTCTCTGTTTGTAGGTTGGTGTTGATTTCTCTGTTTGGAGGTTGGTGTAGATTTCTCTGTTTGGAGGTTGATTTAGATTTCTCTGTTTGTAGGTTGGTGTTGATTTCTCTGTTTGGGGGTTGGTGTAGATTTCTCTGTTTCGGTGTTGGTGTAGATTTCTCTGTTTGGGGGTTGGTGTAGATTTCTCTGTTTGGAGGTTGGTGTAGATTTCTCTGTTTGGAGGTTGGTGTAGATTTCTCTGTTTGGAGGTTGGTGTAGATTTCTCTGTTTGGAGGTTGGTGTAGATTTCTGTGTTTCGGTGTTGGTGTAGATTTCTCTGTTTCGGGTTTGGTGTAGATTTCTCTGTTTGGGGGTAGGTGTAGATTTCTCTGTTTCGGGTTTGGTGTAGATTTCTCTGTTTGGAGGTTGATTTAGATTTCTCTGTTTGGAGGTTGGTGTAGATTTCTCTGTTTGGGGGTTGGTGTAGATTTCTCTGTTTGGAGGTTGGTGTAGATTTCTCTGTTTGGAGGTTGGTGTAGATTTCTGTGTTTCGGGGTTGGTGTAGATTTCTCTGTTTCGGGTTTGGTGTAGATTTCTCTGTTTGGGGGTTGGTGTAGATTTCTCTGTTTCGGGTTTGGTGTAGATTTCTCTGTTTGGAGGTTGATTTAGATTTCTCTGTTTGGAGGTTGGTGTAGATTTCTCTCTTTGTGGGTTGGTGTAGATTTCTCTGTTTGGGGGTTGGTGTAGATTTCTCTGTGTGGGGGTTGGTGTAGATTTCTCTGTGTGGGGGTTGGTGTAGATTTCTCTGTGTGGGGGTTGGTGTAGATTTCTCTGTTTGGGGGTTGGTGTAGATTTCTCTGTTTGGCGGTTGGTGTAGATTTCTCTGTTTGGGGGTTGGTGTAGATTTCTCTGTTTGGAGGTTGGTGTAGATTTCTCTGTTTCGGGTTTGGTGTAGATTTCTCTGTTTTCGGTGTTGGTGTCGATTTCTCTGTTTCGGGTTTGGTGTAGATTTCTCTGTTTGGGGGTTGGTGTAGATTTCTCTGTGTGGGGGTTGGTGTAGATTTCTCTGTTTGGGGGTTGGTGTAGATTTCTCTGTTTCGGTGTTGGTGTAGATTTCTCTGTTTCGGATTTGGTGTAGATTTCTCTGTTTGGGGGTTGGTGTAGATTTCTCTGTTTGGGGGTTGGTGTAGATTTCTCTGTTTCGGGTTTGGTGTAGATTTCTCTGTTTGGGGGTTGTTGTAGATTTCGCTGTGTGGGGGTTGGTGTAGATTTCTCTGTGTGGGGGTTGGTGTAGATTTCTCTGTTTGGAGGTTGATTTAGATTTCTCTGTTTGGAGGTTGATTTAGATTTCTCTGTTTGGAGGTTGGTGTTGATTTCTCTGTTTGGGGGTTGGTGTAGATTTCTCTGTTTGGAGGTTGGTGTAGATTTCTCTGTTTGGGGGTTGGTGTAGATTTCTCTGTTTGGAGGTTGGTGTAGATTTCTCTGTTTGGAGGTTGGTGTAGATTTCTCTGTTTGGGGGTTGGTGTAGATTTCTCTGTTTGGAGGTTGGTGTAGATTTCTCTGTTTGGAGGTTGGTGTTGATTTCTCTGTTTGGGGGTTGTGTAGATTTCTCTGTTTGGGGGTTGGTGTAGATTTCTCTGTTTCGGGTTTGGTGTAGATTTCTCTGTTTGGGGGTTGGTGTAGATTTCTCTGTTTGGGGGTTGGTGTAGATTTCTCTGTTTGGGGGTTGGTGTAGATTTCTCTGTTTGGGGGTTGGTGTAGATTTCTCTGTTGGGAGGTTGATTTAGATTTCTCTGTTTGGAGGTTGGTGTTGATTTCTCTGGGGGTTGGTGTAGATTTCTCTGTCTGGAGGTTGGTGTAGATTTCTCTGTTGGGAGGTTGATTTAGATTTCTCTGTTTGGAGGTTGGTGTTGATTTCTCTGGGGGTTGGTGTTGATTTCTCTGTTTGGGGGTTGGTGTAGATTTCTCTGTTTGGAGGTTGGTGTAGATTTCTCTGTTTGGAGGTTGGTGTTGACTTCTCTGTTTGTAGGTTGGTGTTGATTTCTCTGTTTGGAGGTTGATTAAGATTTCTCTGTTTGGGGGTTGGTGTAGATTTTTCTGTTTGGAGGTTGGTGTTGACTTCTCTGTTTGGGCGTTTGTGTAGATTTCTCTGTTTGGAGGTTGATTTAGATTTCTCTGTTTGTAGGTTGGTGTTGATTTCTCTGTTTGGGGGTTGGTGTAGATTTCTCTGTTTGGGGGTTGGTGTAGATTTCTCTGTTTGGGGGTTGGTGTAGATTTCTCTGTTTGGAGGTTGGTGTAGATTTCTTTGTTTGGGGTTTGGTGTAGATTTCTCTGTTTGGGGGTTGGTGTAGATTTCTCTGTTTCGGTGTTGGTGTAGATTTCTCTGTTTCGGATTTGGTGTAGATTTCTCTGTTTGGGGGTTGGTGTAGATTTCTCTGTTTGGGGGTTGGTGTAGATTTCTCTGTTTTCGGTGTTGGTGTAGATTTCTCTGTTTGGAGGTTGGTGTAGATTTCTCTGTTTCGGGTTTGGTGTACATTTCTCTGTTTGGGGGTTGTTGTAGATTTCGCTGTGTGGGGGTTGGTGTAGATTTCTCTGTTTGGAGGTTGATTTAGATTTCTCTGTTTGGAGGTTGGTGTTGATTTCTCTGTTTGGGGGTTGGTGTAGAATTCTCTGTTTGGGGGTTGGTGTAGATTTCTCTGTTTGGGGGTTGGTGTAGATTTCTCTGTTTGGGGGTTGGTGTAGATTTCTCTGTTTGGGGGTTGGTGTAGATTTCTCTGTTTGCGGGTTGGTGTAGATTTCTCTGTTTGGAGGTTGGTGTAGATTTCTCTGTTTGGAGGTTGGTGTAGATTTCTCTGTTTGGGGGTTGGTGTAGATTTCTCTGTTTGGAGGTTGATTTAGATTTCTTTGTTTGGGGGTTGGTGTAGATTTCTCTGTTTCGGGTTTGGTGTAGATTTCTCTGTTTGGAGGTTGGTGTAGATTTCTCTGTTTGGGGGTTGGTGTAGATTTCTCTGTTTGGGGGTTGATTTAGATTTCTCTGTTTGGGGGTTGGTGTAGATTTCTCTGTTTCGGGTTTGGTGTAGATTTCTCTGTTTGGAGGTTGGTGTAGATTTCTCTGTTTGGGGGTTGGTGTAGATTTCTCTGTTTGGGGGTTGATTTAGATTTCTCTGTTTGGGGGTTGGTGTAGATTTCTCTGTTTGGAGGTTGATCTAGATTTCTCTGTTTGGGGGTTGGTGTAGATTTCTCTGTTTGGAGGTTGATTTAGATTTCTTTGTTTGGGGGTTGGTGTAGATTTCTCTGTTTCGGGTTTGGTGTAGATTTCTCTGTTTGGAGGTTGGTGTAGATTTCTCTGTTTGGGGGTTGGTGTAGATTTCTCTGTTTGGGGGTTGATTTAGATTTCTCTGTTTGGGGGTTGGTGTAGATTTCTCTGTTTGGAGGTTGGTGTAGAGTTCTCTGTTTGGGGGTTGGTGTAGATTTCTCTGTTTGGGGGTTGGTGTAGATTTCTCTGTTTGGGGGTTGATTTAGATTTCTCTGTTTGGGGGTTGGTGTAGATTTCTCTGTTTGGAGGTTGGTGTAGATTTCTCTGTTTGGAGGTTGGTGTAGATTTCTCTGTTTGGGGGTTGGTGTAGATTTCTCTGTTTGGGGGTTGGTGTAGATTTCTCTGTTTGGGGGTTGTTGTAGATTTCTCTGTTTCGGGTTTGGTGTAGATTTCTCTGTTTCGCGGTTGGTGTAGATTTCTCTGTGTGGGGGTTGGTGTAGATTTCTCTGTTTCGGGTTTGGTGCAGATTTCTCTGTTTGGGGGTTGATTTAGATTTCTCTGTGTGGGGGTTGGTGTAGATTTCTCTGTGTGGGGGTTGGTGTAGATTTCTCTGTTTCGGGTTTGGTGTAGATTTCTCTGTTTGGGGGTTGGTGTAGATTTCTCTGTTTGGGGGTTGGTGTAGATTTCTCTGTTTGGGGGTTGATGTAGATTTCTCTGTTTGGGGGTTGGTGTAGATTTCTCTGTTTGGAGGTTGATTTAGATTTCTCTGTTTGGAGGTTGGTGTTGATTTCTCTGTTTGGGGGTTGGTGTAGATTTCTCTGTTTGGGGGTTGGTGTAGATTTCTCTGTTTCGGTGTTGGTGTAGATTTCTCTGTTTGGGGGTTGGTGTAGATTTCTCTGTTTGGGGGTTGGTGTAGATTTCTCTGTTTCGGTGTTGGTGTCGATTTCTCTGTTTGGGGGTTGGTGTTGATTTCTCTGGGGGTTGGTGTAGATTTCTCTGTTTGGAGTTTGGTGTAGATTTCTCTGTTTGGAGGTTGATTAAGATTTCTCTGTTTGGAGGTTGGAGTTGATTTCTCTGGGGGTTGGTGTAGATTTCTCTGTTTGGAGGTTTCTGTAGATTTCTCTGTTTGGAGGTTGCTAAGATTTCTCTGTTTGGGGGTTGGTGTAGATTTCTCTGTTTGGGGGTTGGTGTAGATTTCTCTGTTTCGGTGTTGGTGTCGATTTCTCTGTTTGGGGGTTGGTGTAGATTTCTCTGTTTGGGGGTTGGTGTAGATTTCTCTGTTTGGGGGTTGGTGTAGATTTCTCTGTTTCGGTGTTGGTGTTGATTTCTCTGGGGGTTGGTGTAGATTTCTCTGTTTGGAGGTTGGTGTTGATTTCTCTGGGGGTTGGTGTAGATTTCTCTGTTTGGAGGTTTCTGTAGATTTCTCTGTTTGGAGGTTGCTAAGATTTCTCTGTTTGGGGGTTGGTGTAGATTTCTCTGTTTGGGGGTTGGTGTAGATTTCTCTGTTTCGGTGTTGGTGTCGATTTCTCTGTTTGGGGGTTGGTGTTGATTTCTCTGTTTGGGGATTGGTGTAGATTTCTCTGTTTCGGTGTTGGTGTCGATTTCTCTGTTTGGGGGTTGGTGTTGATTTCTCTGTTTGGGGGTTGGTGTAGATTTCTCTGTTTCGGTGTTGGTGTCGATTTCTCTGTTTGGGGGTTGGTGTTGATTTCTCTGGGGGTTGGTGTAGATTTCTCTGTTTGGAGTTTGGTGTAGATTTCTCTGTTTGGAGGTTGATTAAGATTTCTCTGTTTGGAGGTTGGTGTTGATTTCTCTGGGGGTTGGTGTAGATTTCTCTGTTTGGAGTTTGGTGTAGATTTCTCTGTTTGGAGGTTGATTAAGATTTCTCTGTTTGGAGGTTGGTGTAGCTTTCTCTGTTTGGAGGTTGATTAAGATTTCTCTGTTTAGGGGTTGGTGTAGATTTATCTGTTTGGAGGTTGGTGTTGACTTCTCTGTTTGTAGGTTGGTGTTGATTTCTCTGTTTGGAGGTTGGTGTAGATTTCTCTGTTTGGAGGTTGATTTAGATTTCTCTGTTTGTAGGTTGGTGTTGATTTCTCTGTTTGGGGGTTGGTGTAGATTTCTCTGTTTCGGTGTTGGTGTAGATTTCTCTGTTTGGGGGTTGGTGTAGATTTCTCTGTTTGGAGGTTGGTGTAGATTTCTCTGTTTGGGGGTTGCTGTAGATTTCTGTGTTTGGGTGTTGGTGTAGATTTCTCTGTTTCGGGTTTGGTGTAGATTTCTCTGTTTGGAGGTTGATTTAGATTTCTCTGTTTGGAGGTTGGTGTAGATTTCTCTCTTTGTGGGTTGGTGTAGATTTCTCTGTTTGGGGGTTGGTGTAGATTTCTCTGTGTGGGGGTTGGTGTAGATTTCTCTGTGTGGGGGTTGGTGTAGATTTCTCTGTGTGGGGGTTGGTGTAGATTTCTCTGTTTGGGGGTTGGTGTAGATTTCTCTGTTTGGGGGTTGGTGTAGATTTCTCTGTTTCGGTGTTGGTGTAGATTTCTCTGTTTGGCGGTTGGTGTAGATTTCTCTGTTTGGGGGTTGGTGTAGATTTCTCTGTTTGGAGGTTGGTGTAGATTTCTCTGTTTCGGGTTTGGTGTAGATTTCTCTGTTTTCGGTGTTGGTGTCGATTTCTCTGTTTCGGGTTTGGTGTAGATTTCTCTGGGGGTTGCTGTAGATTTCTCTGTGTGGGGGTTGGTGTAGATTTCTCTGTTTGGGGGTTGGTGTAGATTTCTCTGTTTCGGTGTTGGTGTAGATTTCTCTGTTTCGGATTTGGTGTAGATTTCTCTGTTTGGGGGTTGGTGTAGATTTCTCTGTTTGGGGGTTGGTGTAGATTTCTCTGTTTTCGGTGTTGGTGTAGATTTCTCTGTTTGGAGGTTGGTGTAGATTTCTCTGTTTCGGGTTTGGTGTAGATTTCTCTGTTTGGGGGTTGTTGTAGATTTCGCTGTGTGGGGGTTGGTGTAGATTTCTCTGTGTGGGGGTTGGTGTAGATTTCTCTGTTTGGAGGTTGATTTAGATTTCTCTGTTTGGAGGTTGGTGTTGATTTCTCTGTTTGGGGGTTGGTGTAGATTTCTCTGTTTGGAGGTTGGTGTAGATTTCTCTGTTTGGGGGTTGGTGTAGATTTCTCTGTTTGGAGGTTGGTGTAGATTTCTCTGTTTGGAGGTTGGTGTAGATTTCTCTGTGTGGGGGTTGGTGTAGATTTCTCTGTTTGGAGGTTGGTGTAGATTTCTCTGTTTGGAGGTTGGTGTTGATTTCTCTGTTTGGGGGTTGTGTAGATTTCTCTGTTTGGGGGTTGGTGTAGATTTCTCTGTTTCGGGTTTGGTGTAGATTTCTCTGTTTGGGGGTTGGTGTAGATTTCTCTGTTTGGAGGTTGGTGTAGATTTCTCTGTTTGGGGGTTGGTGTAGATTTCTCTGTTGGGAGGTTGGTTTAGATTTCTCTGTTTGGAGGTTGGTGTTGATTTCTCTGGGGGTTGGTGTAGATTTCTCTGTCTGGAGGTTGGTGTAGATTTCTCTGTTTGGAGGTTGATTAAGATTTCTCTGTTTGGAGGTTGGTGTTGATTTCTCTGTTTGGGGGTTGGTGTAGATTTCTCTGTTTGGAGGTTGGTGTAGATTTCTCTGTTTGGAGGTTGGTGTTGACTTCTCTGTTTGAAGGTTGGTGTTGATTTCTCTGTTTGGAGGTTGATTAAGATTTCTCTGTTTGGGGGTTGGTGTAGATTTTTCTGTTTGGAGGTTGGTGTTGACTTCTCTGTTTGGGCGTTTGTGTAGATTTCTCTGTTTGGAGGTTGATTTAGATTTCTCTGTTTGTAGGTTGGTGTTGATTTCTCTGTTTGGGGGTTGGTGTAGATTTCTCTGTTTGGGGGTTGGTGTAGATTTCTCTGTTTGGGGGTTGGTGTAGATTTCTCTGTTTGGAGGTTGGTGTAGATTTCTTTGTTTGGGGTTTGGTGTAGATTTCTCTGTTTGGGGGTTGGTGTAGATTTCTCTGTTTCGGTGTTGGTGTAGATTTCTCTGTTTCGGATTTGGTGTAGATTTCTCTGTTTGGGGGTTGGTGTAGATTTCTCTGTTTGGGGGTTGGTGTAGATTTCTCTGTTTTCGGTGTTGGTGTAGATTTCTCTGTTTGGAGGTTGGTGTAGATTTCTCTGTTTCGGGTTTGGTGTACATTTCTCTGTTTGGGGGTTGTTGTAGATTTCGCTGTGTGGGGGTTGGTGTAGATTTCTCTGTTTGGTGGTTGATTTAGATTTCTCTCTTTGGAGGTTGGTGTTGATTTCTCTGTTTGGGGGTTGGTGTAGATTTCTCTGTTTGGGGGTTGATTTAGATTTCTCTGTTTGGGGGTTGGTGTTGATTTCTCTGTTTCGGGTTTGGTGTAGATTTCTCTGTTTGGAGGTTGGTGTAGATTTCTCTGTTTGGGGGTTGGTGTAGATTTCTCTGTTTGGGGGTTGATTTAGATTTCTCTGTTTGGGGGTTGGTGTAGATTTCTCTGTTTGGAGGTTGATCTAGATTTCTTTGTTTGGGGGTTGGTGTAGATTTCTCTGTTTGGGGGTTGGTGTCGATTTCTCTGTTTGGGGGTTGGTGTCGATTTCTCTGTTTGGGGGTTGATTTAGATTTCTCTGTTTGGGGGTTGGTGTAGATTTCTCTGTTTGGAGGTTGATCTCGATTTCTTTGTTTGGGGGTTGGTGTAGATTTCTCTGTTTGGGGGTTGGTGTCGATTTCTCTGTTTGGGGGTTGGTGTAGATTTCTCTGTTTGCGGGTTGGTGTAGATTTCTCTGTTTGGAGGTTGGTGTAGATTTCTCTGTTTGGGGGTTGGTGTAGATTTCTCTGTTTGGAGGTTGATTTAGATTTCTTTGTTTGGGGGTTGGTGTCGATTTCTCTGTTTCGGGTTTGGTGTAGATTTCTCTGTTTGGAGGTTGGTGTAGATTTCTCTGTTTGGGGGTTGGTGTAGATTTCTCTGTTTGGGGGTTGATTTAGATTTCTCTGTTTGGGGGTTGGTGTAGATTTCTCTGTTTCGGGTTTGGTGTAGATTTCTCTGTTTGGAGGTTGGTGTAGATTTCTCTGTTTGGGGGTTGGTGTAGATTTCTCTGTTTGGGGGTTGATTTAGATTTCTCTGTTTGGGGGTTGGTGTAGATTTCTCTGTTTGGAGGTTGATCTAGATTTCTTTGTTTGGGGGTTGGTGTAGATTTCTCTGTTTGGGGGTTGGTGTCGATTTCTCTGTTTGGGGGTTGGTGTTGATTTCTCTGTTTGGGGGTTGGTGTAGATTTCTCTGTTTGGGGGTTGGTGTAGATTTCTCTGTTTGGGGGTTGATCTAGATTTCTCTGTTTGGGGGTTGGTGTCGATTTCTCTGTTTGGGGGTTGGTGTAGATTTCTCTGTTTGGGGGTTGATCTAGATATCTTTGTTTGGGGGTTGGTGTAGATTTCTCTGTTTGGGGGTTGGTGTCGATTTCTCTGTTTGGGGGTTGGTGTAGATTTCTCTGTTTGGGGGTTGATCTAGATTTCTTTGTTTGGGGGTTGGTGTAGATTTCTCTGTTTGGGGGTTGGTGTAGATTTCTCTGTTTGGAGGTTGATCTAGATTTCTTTGTTTGGGGGTTGGTGTAGATTTCTCTGTTTGGGGGTTGGTGTCGATTTCTCTGTTTGGGGGTTGGTGTAGATTTCTCTGTTTGGGGGTTGATTTAGATTTCTCTGTTTGGGGGTTGGTGTAGATTTCTCTGTTTGGAGGTTGATCTAGATTTCTTTGTTTGGGGGTTGGTGTAGATTTCTCTATTTGGGGGTTGGTGTCGATTTCTCTGTTTGGGGGTTGGTGTAGATTTCTCTGTTTGGGGGTTGGTGTAGATTTCTCTGTTTGGGGGTTGGTGTAGATTTCTCTGTTTGGAGGTTGATTTAGATTTCTCTGTTTGGGGGTTGGTGTAGATTTCTCTGTTTGGAGGTTGATTTAGATTTCTTTGTTTGGGGGTTGGTGTAGATTTCTCTGTTTCGGGTTTGGTGTGGATTTCTCTGTTTGGGGGTTGGTGTCGATTTCTCTGTTTGGGGGTTGGTGTAGATTTCTCTGTTTGGGGGTTGATTTAGATTTCTCTGTTTGGGGGTTGGTGTAGATTTCTCTGTTTGGAGGTTGATCTAGATTTCTTTGTTTGGGGGTTGGTGTAGATTTCTCTGTTTGGGGGTTGGTGTCGATTTCTCTGTTTGGGGGTTGGTGTAGATTTCTCTGTTTGGGGGTTGGTGTAGATTTCTCTGTTTGGGGGTTGGTGTAGATTTCTCTGTTTGGAGGTTGATTTAGATTTCTCTGTTTGGGGGTTGGTGTAGATTTCTCTGTTTGGAGGTTGATTTAGATTTCTTTGTTTGGGGGTTGGTGTAGATTTCTCTGTTTCGGGTTTGGTGTGGATTTCTCTGTTTGGAGGTTCGTGTAGATTTCTCTGTTTGGGGTTGGTGTAGATTTCTCTGTTTGGGGGTTGATTTAGATTTCTCTGTTTGGGGGTTGGTGTAGATTTCTCTGTTTGGAGGTTGGTGTAGAGTTCTCTGTTTGGGGGCTGGTGTAGATTTCTCTGTTTGGGGGTTGGTGTAGATTTCTCTGTTTGGGGGTTGATTTAGATTTCTCTGTTTGGGGGTTGGTGTAGATTTCTCTGTTTGGAGGTTGGTGTAGATTTCTCTGTTTGGAGGTTGGTGTAGATTTCTCTGTTTGGGGGTTGGTGTAGATTTCTCTGTTTGGGGGTTGGTGTAGATTTCTCTGTTTGGGGGTTGGTGTAGATTTCTCTGTTTGGGGGTTGGTGTAGATTTCTCTGTTTCGGGTTTGGTGTAGATTTCTCTGTTTCGCGGTTGGTGTAGATTTCTCTGTGTGGGGGTTGGTGTAGATTTCTCTGTTTCGGGTTTGGTGCAGATTTCTCTGTTTGGGGGTTGGTGTAGATTTCTCTGTGTGGGGGTTGGTGTAGATTTCTCTGTTCGGGGGTTGGTGTAGATTTCTCTGTTTGGGGGTTGGTGTAGATTTCTCTGTTTCGGGTTTGGTGTAGATTTCTCTGTTTGGGGGTTGGTGTAGATTTCTCTGTTTGGGGGTTGGTGTAGATTTCTCTGTTTGGGGGTTGGTGTAGATTTCTCTGTTCGGGGGTTGGTGTAGATTTCTCTGTTTGGGGGTTGGTGTAGATTTCTCTGTTTCGGGTTTGGTGTAGATTTCTCTGTTTGGGGGTTGGTGTAGATTTCTCTGTTTGGGGGTTGGTGTAGATTTCTCTGTTTGGGGGTTGGTGTAGATTTCTCTGTTTGGGGGTTGATGTAGATTTCTCTGTTTGGGGGTTGGTGTAGATTTCTCTGTTTGGAGGTTGATTTAGATTTCTCTGTTTGGAGGTTGGTGTTGATTTCTCTGTTTGGGGGTTGGTGTAGATTTCTCTGTTTGGGGGTTGGTGTAGATTTCTCTGTTTCGGTGTTGGTGTAGATTTCTCTGTTTGGGGGTTGGTGTAGATTTCTCTGTTTCGGTGTTGGTGTCGATTTCTCTGTTTGGGGGTTGGTGTTGATTTCTCTGGGGGTTGGTGTAGATTTCTCTGTTTGGAGTTTGGTGTAGATTTCTCTGTTTGGAGGTTGATTAAGATTTCTCTGTTTGGAGGTTGGTGTTGATTTCTCTGGGGGTTGGTGTAGATTTCTCTGTTTGGAGGTTTCTGTAGATTTCTCTGTTTGGAGGTTGCTAAGATTTCTCTGTTTGGGGGTTGGTGTAGATTTCTCTGTTTGGGGGTTGGTGTAGATTTCTCTGTTTCGGTGTTGGTGTCGATTTCTCTGTTTGGGGGTTGGTGTCGATTTCTCTGTTTGGGGATTGGTGTAGATTTCTCTGTTTCGGGTGTTGGTGTCGATTTCTCTGTTTGGGGGTTGGTGTCGATTTCTCTGTTTGGGGGTTGGTGTAGATTTCTCTGTTTCGGTGTTGGTGTCGATTTCTCTGTTTGGGGGTTGGTGTTGATTTCTCTGGGGGTTGGTGTAGATTTCTCTGTTTGGAGTTTGGTGTAGATTTCTCTGTTTGGAGGTTGATTAAGATTTCTCTGTTTGGAGGTTGGTGTTGATTTCTCTGGGGGTTGGTGTAGATTTCTCTGTTTGGAGTTTGGTGTAGATTTCTCTGTTTGGAGGTTGATTAAGATTTCTCTGTTTGGAGGTTGGTGTAGCTTTCTCTGTTTGGAGGTTGATTAAGATTTCTCTGTTTGGGGGTTGGTGTAGATTTATCTGTTTGGAGGTTGGTGTTGACTTCTCTGTTTGTAGGTTGGTGTTGATTTCTCTGTTTGGAGGTTGGTGTAGATTTCTCTGTTTGGAGGTTGATTTAGATTTCTCTGTTTGTAGGTTGGTGTTGATTTCTCTGTTTGGGGGTTGGTGTAGATTTCTCTGTTTCGGTGTTGGTGTAGATTTCTCTGTTTGGGGGTTGGTGTAGATTTCTCTGTTTGGAGGTTGGTGTAGATTTCTCTGTTTGGGGGTTGCTGTAGATTTCTGTGTTTGGGTGTTGGTGTAGATTTCTCAGTTTGGAGGTTGGTGTAGATTTCTCTGTTTGGAGGTTGGTGTAGATTTCTCTGTTTGGAGGTTGGTGTAGATTTCTCTGTTTGGAGGTTGGTGTAGATTTCTCTGTTTGGAGGTTGGTGTAGATTTCTCTGTTTGGAGGTTGGTGTAGATTTCTGTGTTTCGGTGTTGGTGTAGATTTCTCTGTTTCGGGTTTGGTGTAGATTTCTCTGTTTGGGGGTTGGTGTAGATTTCTCTGTTTCGGGTTTGGTGTAGATTTCTCTGTTTGGAGGTTGATTTAGATTTCTCTGTTTGGAGGTTGGTGTAGATTTCTCTGTTTGGGGGTTGGTGTAGATTTCTCTGTTTGGAGGTTGGTGTAGATTTCTCTGTTTGGAGGTTGGTGTAGATTTCTGTGTTTCGGGGTTGGTGTAGATTTCTCTGTTTCGGGTTTGGTGTAGATTTCTCTGTTTGGGGGTTGGTGTAGATTTCTCTGTTTCGGGTTTGGTGTAGATTTCTCTGTTTGGAGGTTGATTTAGATTTCTCTGTTTGGAGGTTGGTGTAGATTTCTCTCTTTGTGGGTTGGTGTAGATTTCTCTGTTTGGGGGTTGGTGTAGATTTCTCTGTGTGGGGGTTGGTGTAGATTTCTCTGTGTGCGGGTTGGTGTAGATTTCTCTGTGTGGGGGTTGGTGTAGATTTCTCTGTTTGGGGGTTGGTGTAGATTTCTCTGTTTGGGGGTTGGTGTAGATTTCTCTGTTTCGGTGTTGGTGTAGATTTCTCTGTTTGGCGGTTGGTGTAGATTTCTCTGTTTGGGGGTTGGTGTAGATTTCTCTGTTTGGAGGTTGGTGTAGATTTCTCTGTTTCGGGTTTGGTGTAGATTTCTCTGTTTTCGGTGTTGGTGTCGATTTCTCTGTTTCGGGTTTGGTGTAGATTTCTCTGTTTGGGGGTTGGTGTAGATTTCTCTGTGTGGGGGTTGGTGTAGATTTCTCTGTTTGGGGGTTGGTGTAGATTTCTCTGTTTCGGTGTTGGTGTAGATTTCTCTGTTTCGGATTTGGTGTAGATTTCTCTGTTTGGGGGTTGGTGTAGATTTCTCTGTTTGGGGGTTGGTGTAGATTTCTCTGTTTTCGGTGTTGGTGTAGATTTCTCTGTTTGGAGGTTGGTGTAGATTTCTCTGTTTCGGGTTTGGTGTAGATTTCTCTGTTTGGGGGTTGTTGTAGATTTCGCTGTGTGGGGGTTGGTGTAGATTTCTCTGTGTGGGGGTTGGTGTAGATTTCTCTGTTTGGAGGTTGATTTAGATTTCTCTGTTTGGAGGTTGGTGTTGATTTCTCTGTTTGGGGGTTGGTGTAGATTTCTCTGTTTGGAGGTTGGTGTAGATTTCTCTGTTTGGGGGTTGGTGTAGATTTCTCTGTTTGGAGGTTGGTGTAGATTTCTCTGTTTGGAGGTTGGTGTAGATTTCTCTGTTTGGGGGTTGGTGTAGATTTCTCTGTTTGGAGGTTGGTGTAGATTTCTCTGTTTGGAGGTTGGTGTTGATTTCTCTGTTTGGGGGTTGTGTAGATTTCTCTGTTTGGGGGTTGGTGTAGATTTCTCTGTTTCGGGTTTGGTGTAGATTTCTCTGTTTGGGGGTTGGTGTAGATTTCTCTGTTTGGAGGTTGGTGTAGATTTCTCTGTTTGGGGGTTGGTGTAGATTTCTCTGTTTGGGGGTTGGTGTAGATTTCTCTGTTGGGAGGTTGATTTAGATTTCTCTGTTTGGAGGTTGGTGTTGATTTCTCTGGGGGTTGGTGTAGATTTCTCTGTCTGGAGGTTGGTGTAGATTTCTCTGTTTGGAGGTTGATTAAGATTTCTCTGTTTGGAGGTTGGTGTTGATTTCTCTGTTTGGGGGTTGGTGTAGATTTCTCTGTTTGGAGGTTGGTGTAGATTTCTCTGTTTGGAGGTTGGTGTTGACTTCTCTGTTTGTAGGTTGGTGTTGATTTCTCTGTTTGGAGGTTGATTAAGATTTCTCTGTTTGGGGGTTGGTGTAGATTTTTCTGTTTGGAGGTTGGTGTTGACTTCTCTGTTTGGGCGTTTGTGTAGATTTCTCTGTTTGGAGGTTGATTTAGATTTCTCTGTTTGTAGGTTGGTGTTGATTTCTCTGTTTGGGGGTTGGTGTAGATTTCTCTGTTTGGGGGTTGGTGTAGATTTCTCTGTTTGGGGGTTGGTGTAGATTTCTCTGTTTGGAGGTTGGTGTAGATTTCTTTGTTTGGGGTTTGGTGTAGATTTCTCTGTTTGGGGGTTGGTGTAGATTTCTCTGTTTCGGTGTTGGTGTAGATTTCTCTGTTTCGGATTTGGTGTAGATTTCTCTGTTTGGGGGTTGGTGTAGATTTCTCTGTTTGGGGGTTGGTGTAGATTTCTCTGTTTTCGGTGTTGGTGTAGATTTCTCTGTTTGGAGGTTGGTGTAGATTTCTCTGTTTCGGGTTTGGTGTACATTTCTCTGTTTGGGGGTTGTTGTAGATTTCGCTGTGTGGGGGTTGGTGTAGATTTCTCTGTTTGGAGGTTGATTTAGATTTCTCTGTTTGGAGGTTGGTGTTGATTTCTCTGTTTGGGGGTTGGTGTACATTTCTATGTTTGGGGGTTGGTGTAGATTTCTCTGTTTCAGGTTTGGTGTAGATTTCTCTGTTTGGGGGTTGGTGTAGATTTCTCTGTTTGGAGGTTGGTGTTGATTTCTCTGTTTGGGGGTTGGTGTAGATTTCTCTGTTTGGGGGTTGGTGTAGATTTCTCTGTTGGGAGGTTGATTTAGATTTCTCTGTTTGGAGGTTGGTGTTGATTTCTCTGGGGGTTGGTGTAGATTTCTCTGTCTGGAGGTTGGTGTAGATTTCTCTGTTTGGAGGTTGATTAAGATTTCTCTGTTTTGAGGTTGGTGTTGATTTCTCTGTTTGGGGGTTGGTGTAGATTTCTCTGTTTGGGGGTTGGTGTAGATTTCTCAGTTTGGGGGTTGGTGTAGATTTCTCTGTTTGGGGGTTGGTGTTGACTTCTCTGTTTGTAGGTTGGTGTTGATTTCTCTGTTTGGAGGTTGATTAAGATTTCTCTGTTTGGAGGTTGGTGTAGATTTCTCTGTTTGGGGGTTGGTGTAGATTTATCTGTTTGGAGGTTGGTGTTGACTTCTCTGTTTGGGGGTTTGTGTAGATTTCTCTGTTTGGGGGTTGGTGTAGATTTCTCTGTTTGGGGGTTGGTGTAGATTTCTCTGTTTGGAGGTTGGTGTAGATTTCTTTGTTTGGGGGTTGGTGTAGATTTCTGTGTTTGGGTGTTGGTGTAGATTTCTCTGTTTGGGTGTTGGTGTAGATTTCTCTGTTTGGAGGTTGGTGTAGATTTCTCTGTTTGGGGGTTGGTGTAGATTTCTCTGTTTCGGGTTTGGTGTAGATTTCTGTGTTTCGGGTTTGGTGTCGATTTCTCTGTTTCGGGTTTGGTGTAGATTTCTCTGTTTGGGGGTTGGTGTAGATTTCTCTGTTTCGGGTTTGGTGTAGATTTCTCTGTTTGGAGGTTGATTTAGATTTCTCTGTTTGGAGGTTGGTGTAGATTTCTCTCTTTGGGGGTTGGTGTAGATTTCTCTGTTTGGGGGTTGGTGTAGATTTCTCTTTGTGGGGGTTGGTGTAGATTTCTCTGTTTGTGGGTTGGTGTAGATTTCTCTTTGTGGGGGTTGGTGCAGATTTCTCTGTTTGGGGGTTGGTGTAGATTTCTCTTTGTGGGGGTTGGTGTAGATTTCTCTGTTTGGGTGTTTGTTTAGATTTCTCTGTGTGGGGGTTGGTGTAGATTTCTCTGTTTGGGTGTTTGTTTAGATTTCTCTGTGTGGGGGTTGGTGTAGATTTCTCTGTTTGGGTGTTGGTTTAGATTTCTCTGTGTGGGGGTTTGTGTAGATTTCTCTGTTTGGAGGTTGGTGTAGATTTCTCTGTTTGGGTATTGATTTAGATTTCTCTGTTTGGGGTTTGGTGTAGATTTCTCTGTTTGGGGGTGGGTGTAGATTTCTCTGTTTCGGGTTTGGTGTAGATTTCTCTGTTTGGGGGTTGGTGTAGATTTCTCTGTTTCGGGTTTGGTGTAGATTTCTCTGTTTCGGGTTTGGTGTAGATTTCTCTGTTTGGGGGTTGGTGTAGATTTCTCTGTTTCGGGTTTGGTGTAGATTTCTCTGTTTGGAGGTTGGTGTAGATTTCTCTGTTTCGGGTTTGGTGTAGACTTCTGTATTTGGAGGTTGATTTAGATTTCTCTGTTTGGGTGTTGGTTTAGATTTCTCTGTGTGGAGGTTGGTGTAGATTTCTCTGTTTCGGGTTTGGTGTAGATTTCTCTATTTGGAGGTTGATTTAGATTTCTCTGGGGGTTGTTGTAGATTTCTCTGTTTGGGGGTTGGTGTAGATTTCTCTGTTTGGGTGTTGGTGTAGATTTCTCTGGTTCGGGTTTGGTGTAGATTTCTCTGTTTGGAGGTTGGTGTAGATTTCTCTGTTTGGAGGTTGGTGTAGATTTCTCTGTTTGGAGGTTGGTGTTGATTTCTCTGTTTGGGGGTTGGTGTAGATTTCTCTTTTTGGGGGTTGGTGTAGATTTCTCTGTTTCGGGTTTGGTGTAGATTTCTCTATTTGGGGGTTGGTGTAGATTTCTCTGTTTCGGGTTTGGTGTAGATTTCTCTGTTTTGGGGGTTGGTGTAGATTTCTCTGTTTGGGGGTTGGTGTAGATTTCTCTGTTTCGGGTTTGGTGTAGATTTCTCTGTTTGGAGGTTGGTGTAGATTTCTCTGTTTCGGGTTTGGTGTAGATTTCTCTGTTTGGAGGTTGGTGTAGATTTCTCTGTTTGGGTGTTGGTTTAGATTTCTCTGTGTGGGGGTTGGTGTAGATTTCTCTGTTTGGGTGTTGGTGTAGATTTCTCTGTTTCGGGTTTGGTGTAGACTTCTGTATTTGGAGGTTGATTTAGATTTCTCTGTTTGGGTGTTGGTTTAGATTTCTCTGTGTGGAGGTTGGTGTAGATTTCTCTGTTTCGGGTTTGGTGTAGATTTCTCTATTTGGAGGTTGATTTAGATTTCTCTGGGGGTTGGTGTAGATTTCTCTGTTTGGGGGTTGGTGTAGATTTCTCTGTTTGGGTGTTGGTGTAGATTTCTCTGGTTCGGGTTTGGTGTAGATTTCTCTGTTTGGAGGTTGGTGTAGATTTCTCTGTTTGGAGGTTGGTGTAGATTTCTCTGTTTGGAGGTTGGTGTAGATTTCTCTGTTTGGAGGTTGGTGTTGATTTCTCTTGTTGGGGGTTGGTGTAGATTTCTCTGTTTGGGGGTTGGTGTAGATTTCTCTGTTTCGGGTTTGGTGTAGATTTCTCTGTTTGGGGGTTGGTGTAGATTTCTCTGTTTGGAGGTTGGTGTTGATTTCTCTGTTTTGGGGGTTGGTGTAGATTTCTCTGTTTGGGGGTTGGTGTAGATTTCTCTGTTGGGAGGTTGATTTAGATTTCTCTGTTTGGAGGTTGGTGTTGATTTCTCTGGGGGTTGGTGTAGATTTCTCTGTCTGGAGGTTGGTGTAGATTTCTCTGTTTGGAGGTTGATTAAGATTTCTCTGTTTTGAGGTTGGTGTTGATTTCTCTGTTTGGGGGTTGGTGTAGATTTCTCTGTTTGGGGGTTGGTGTAGATTTCTCTGTTTGGAGGTTGGTGTAGATTTCTCTGTTTGGGGGTTGGTGTTGACTTCTCTGTTTGTAGGTTGGTGTTGATTTCTCTGTTTGGAGGTTGGTGTAGATTTCTCTGTTTGGGGGTTGGTGTAGATTTATCTGTTTGGAGGTTGGTGTTGACTTCTCTGTTTGGGGGTTTGTGTAGATTTCTCTGTTTGGGGGTTGGTGTAGATTTCTCTGTTTGGAGGTTGGTGTAGATTTCTTTGTTTGGGGGTTGGTGTAGATTTCTGTGTTTGGGTGTTGGTGTAGATTTCTCTGTTTGGGGGTTGGTGTAGATTTCTCTGTTTGGAGGTTGGTGTAGATTTCTCTGTTTGGAGGTTGGTGTAGATTTCTCTGTTTGGGGGTTGGTGTAGATTTCTCTGTTTCGGGTTTGGTGTAGATTTCTGTGTTTCGGGTTTGGTGTCGATTTCTCTGTTTCGGGTTTGGTGTAGATTTCTCTGTTTGGGGGTTGGTGTAGATTTCTCTGTTTCGGGTTTGGTGTAGATTTCTCTGTTTGGAGGTTGATTTAGATTTCTCTGTTTGGAGGTTGGTGTAGATTTCTCTGTTTGGAGGTTGGTGTAGATTTCTCTGTTTGGGGCTTGGTGTAGATTTCTCTGTTTCGGGTTTGGTGTAGATTTCTGTGTTTCGGGTTTGGTGTCGATTTCTCTGTTTCGGGTTTGGTGTAGATTTCTCTGTGTGGGGGTTGGTGTAGATTTCTCTCTTTGGGGGTTGGTGTAGATTTCTCTGTTTGGGGGTTGGTGTAGATTTCTCTGTTTCGGGTTTGGTGTAGATTTCTCTATTTGGAGGTTGATTTAGATTTCTCTGGGGGTTGGTGTAGATTTCTCTGTTTGGGGGTTGGTGTAGATTTCTCTGTTTGGGTGTTGGTGTAGATTTCTCTGGTTCGGGTTTGGTGTAGATTTCTCTGTTTGGAGGTTGGTGTAGATTTCTCTGTTTGGAGGTTGGTGTAGATTTCTCTGTTTGGAGGTTGGTGTAGATTTCTCTGTTTGGAGGTTGGTGTAGATTTCTCTGTTTGGAGGTTGGTGTTGATTTCTCTTGTTGGGGGTTGGTGTAGATTTCTCTGTTTGGGGGTTGGTGTAGATTTCTCTGTTTCGGGTTTGGTGTAGATTTCTCTGTTTGGGGGTTGGTGTAGATTTCTCTGTTTGGAGGTTGGTGTTGATTTCTCTGTTTTGGGGGTTGGTGTAGATTTCTCTGTTTGGGGGTTGGTGTAGATTTCTCTGTTGGGAGGTTGATTTAGATTTCTCTGTTTGGAGGTTGGTGTTGATTTCTCTGGGGGTTGGTGTAGATTTCTCTGTCTGGAGGTTGGTGTAGATTTCTCTGTTTGGAGGTTGATTAAGATTTCTCTGTTTTGAGGTTGGTGTTGATTTCTCTGTTTGGGGGTTGGTGTAGATTTCTCTGTTTGGGGGTTGGTGTAGATTTCTCTGTTTGGAGGTTGGTGTAGATTTCTCTGTCTGGGGGTTGGTGTTGACTTCTCTGTTTGTAGGTTGGTGTTGATTTCTCTGTTTGGAGGTTGGTGTAGATTTCTCTGTTTGGGGGTTGGTGTAGATTTATCTGTTTGGAGGTTGGTGTTGACTTCTCTGTTTGGGGGTTTGTGTAGATTTCTCTGTTTGGGGGTTGGTGTAGATTTCTCTGTTTGGAGGTTGGTGTAGATTTCTTTGTTTGGGGGTTGGTGTAGATTTCTGTGTTTGGGTGTTGGTGTAGATTTCTCTGTTTGGGGGTTGGTGTAGATTTCTCTGTTTGGAGGTTGGTGTAGATTTCTCTGTTTGGAGGTTGGTGTAGATTTCTCTGTTTGGGGGTTGGTGTAGATTTCTCTGTTTCGGGTTTGGTGTAGATTTCTGTGTTTCGGGTTTGGTGTCGATTTCTCTGTTTCGGGTTTGGTGTAGATTTCTCTGTTTGGGGGTTGGTGTAGATTTCTCTGTTTCGGGTTTGGTGTAGATTTCTCTGTTTGGAGGTTGATTTAGATTTCTCTGTTTGGAGGTTGGTGTAGATTTCTCTGTTTGGAGGTTGGTGTAGATTTCTCTGTTTGGGGGTTGGTGTAGATTTCTCTGTTTCGGGTTTGGTGTAGATTTCTGTGTTTCGGGTTTGGTGTCGATTTCTCTGTTTCGGGTTTGGTGTAGATTTCTCTGTGTGGGGGTTGGTGTAGATTTCTCTCTTTGGGGGTTGGTGTAGATTTCTCTGTTTGGGGGTTGGTGTAGATTTCTCTTTGTGGGGGTTGGTGTAGATTTCTCTGTTTGTGGGTTGGTGTAGATTTCTCTTTGTGGGGGTTGGTGGAGATTTCTCTGTTTGGGGGTTGGTGTAGATTTCTCTTTGTGGGGGTTGGTGTAGATTTCTCTGTTTGGGTGTTTGTTTAGATTTCTCTGTGTGGGGGTTGGTGTAGATTTCTCTGTTTGGGTGTTTGTTTAGATTTCTCTGTGTGGGGGTTGGTGTAGATTTCTCTGTTTGGGTGTTGGTTTAGATTTCTCTGTGTGGGGGTTTGTGTAGATTTCTCTGTTTGGAGGTTGGTGTAGATTTCTCTGTTTGGGGGTTGATTTAGATTTCTCTGTTTCGGGTTGGGTGCAGATTTCTCTGTTTGGGGGTTGGTGTAGATTTCTCTGTTACGGGTTTGGTGTAGATTTCTCTGTTTGGGGCTTGGTGTAGATTTCTCTGTTTCGGGTTTGGTGTAGATTTCTCTGTTTCGGGTTTGGTGTAGATTTCTCTGTTTGGGGGTTGGTGTAGATTTCTCTGTTTCGGGTTTGGTGTAGATTTCTCTGTTTGGAGGTTGGTGTAGATTTCTCTGTTTGGGTGTTGGTTTAGATTTCTCTGTGTGGGGGTTGGTGTAGATTTCTCTGTTTGGGTGTTGGTGTAGATTTCTCTGTTTCGGGTTTGGTGTAGACTTCTGTATTTGGAGGTTGATTTAGATTTCTCTGTTTGGGTGTTGGTTTAGATTTCTCTGTGTGGGGGTTGGTGTAGATTTCTCTGTTTCGGGTTTGGTGTAGATTTCTCTGTTTGGAGGTTGATTTAGATTTCTCTGTTTGGGGGTTGGTGTAGATTTCTCTGTTTCGGGTTTGGTGTAGATTTCTCTGTTTGGGGGTTGGTGTAGATTTCTCTTTGTGGGGGTTGGTGTAGATTTCTCTGTTTGGGGGTTGTTGTAGATTTCTCTTTGTGGGGGTTGGTGTAGATTTCTCTGTTTGGGGGTTGGTGTAGATTTCTCTTTGTGGGGGTTGGTGTAGATTTCTCTGATTGGGTGTTTGTTTAGATTTCTCTGTGTGGGGGTTTGTGTAGATTTCTCTGTTTGGGTGTTTGTTTAGATTTCTCTGTGTGGGGGTTGGTGTAGATTTCTCTGTTTGGGTGTTGCTTTAGATTTCTCTGTGTGGGGGTTTGTGTAGATTTCTCTGTTTCGGGTTTGGTGTAGATTTCTCTGTTTGGAGGTTGGTGTAGATTTCTCTGTTTGGGGGTTGATTTAGATTTCTCTGTTTCGGGTTTGGTGTAGATTTCTCTGTTTGGGGGTTGGTGTAGATTTCTCTGTTTCGGGTTTGGTGTAGATTTCTCTGTTTGGGGGTTGGTGTAGATTTCTCTGTTTCGGGTTTGGTGTAGATTTCTCTGTTTCGGGTTTGGTGTAGATTTCTCTGTTTGGGGGTTGGTGTAGATTTCTCTGTTTCGGGTTTGGTGTAGATTTCTCTGTTTGGAGGTTGGTGTAGATTTCTCTGTTTCGGGTTTGGTGTAGATTTCTCTGTTTGGGGGTTGGTGTAGATTTCTCTGTTTCGGGTTTGGTGTAGATTTCTCTGTTTTGGGGGTTGGTGTAGATTTCTCTGTTTGGGGGTTGGTGTAGATTTCTCTGTTTCGGGTTTGGTGTAGATTTCTCTGTTTGGAGGTTGGTGTAGATTTCTCTGTTTCGGGTTTGGTGTAGATTTCTCTGTTTGGAGGTTGGTGTAGATTTCTCTGTTTGGGTGTTGGTTTAGATTTCTCTGTGTGGGGGTTGGTGTAGATTTCTCTGTTTGGGTGTTGGTGTAGATTTCTCTGTTTCGGGTTTGGTGTAGACTTCTGTATTTGGAGGTTGATTTAGATTTCTCTGTTTGGGTGTTGGTTTAGATTTCTCTGTGTGGAGGTTGGTGTAGATTTCTCTGTTTCGGGTTTGGTGTAGATTTCTCTATTTGGAGGTTGATTTAGATTTCTCTGGGGGTTGGTGTAGATTTCTCTGTTTGGGGGTTGGTGTAGATTTCTCTGTTTGGGTGTTGGTGTAGATTTCTCTGGTTCGGGTTTGGTGTAGATTTCTCTGTTTGGAGGTTGGTGTAGATTTCTCTGTTTGGAGGTTGGTGTAGATTTCTCTGTCTGGAGGTTGGTGTAGATTTCTCTGTTTGGAGGTTGATTAAGATTTCTCTGTTTTGAGGTTGGTGTTGATTTCTCTGTTTGGGGGTTGGTGTAGATTTCTCTGTTTGGGGGTTGGTGTAGATTTCTCTGTTTGGAGGTTGGTGTAGATTTCTCTGTTTGGGGGTTGGTGTTGACTTCTCTGTTTGTAGGTTGGTGTTGATTTCTCTGTTTGGAGGTTGATTAAGATTTCTCTGTTTGGAGGTTGGTGTAGATTTCTCTGTTTGGGGGTTGGTGTAGATTTATCTGTTTGGAGGTTGGTGTTGACTTCTCTGTTTGGGGGTTTGTGTAGATTTCTCTGTTTGGGGGTTGGTGTAGATTTCTCTGTTTGGAGGTTGGTGTAGATTTCTTTGTTTGGGGGTTGGTGTAGATTTCTGTGTTTGGGTGTTGGTGTAGATTTCTCTGTTTGGGGGTTGGTGTAGATTTCTCTGTTTGGAGGTTGGTGTAGATTTCTCTGTTTGGAGGTTGGTGTAGATTTCTCTATTTGGGGGTTGGTGTAGATTTCTCTGTTTCGGGTTTGGTGTAGATTTCTGTGTTTCGGGTTTGGTGTCGATTTCTCTGTTTCGGGTTTGGTGTAGATTTCTCTGTTTGGGGGTTGGTGTAGATTTCTCTGTTTCGGGTTTGGTGTAGATTTCTCTGTTTGGAGGTTGATTTAGATTTCTCTGTTTGGAGGTTGGTGTAGATTTCTCTGTTTGGAGGTTGGTGTAGATTTCTCTGTTTGGGGGTTGGTGTAGATTTCTCTGTTTCGGGTTTGGTGTAAATTTCTGTGTTTCGGGTTTGGTGTCGATTTCTCTGTTTCGGGTTTGGTGTAGATTTCTCTGTGTGGGGGTTGGTGTAGATTTCTCTCTTTGGGGGTTGGTGTAGATTTCTCTCTTTGGGGGTTGGTGTAGATTTCTCTGTTTGGGGGTTGGTGTAGATTTCTCTTTGTGGGGGTTGGTGTAGATTTCTCTGTTTGTGGGTTGGTGTAGATTTCTCTTTGTGGGGGTTGGTGGAGATTTCTCTGTTTGGGGGTTGGTGTAGATTTCTCTTTGTGGGGGTTGGTGTAGATTTCTCTTTGTGGGGGTTGGTGTAGATTTCTCTGTTTGGGTGTTTGTTTAGATTTCTCTGTGTGGGGGTTGGTGTAGATTTCTCTGTTTGGGTGTTTGTTTAGATTTCTCTGTGTGGGGGTTGGTGTAGATTTCTCTGTTTGGGTGTTGGTTTAGATTTCTCTGTGTGGGGGTTTGTGTAGATTTCTCTGTTTGGAGGTTGGTGTAGATTTCTCTGTTTGGGGGTTGATTTAGATTTCTCTGTTTCGGGTTTGGTGCAGATTTCTCTGTTTGGGGGTTGGTGTAGATTTCTCTGTTTCGGGTTTGGTGTAGATTTCTCTGTTTGGGGCTTGGTGTCGATTTCTCTGTTTCGGGTTTGGTGTAGATTTCTCTGTTTCGGGTTTGGTGTAGATTTCTCTGTTTGGGGGTTGGTGTAGATTTCTCTGTTTCGGGTTTGGTGTAGATTTCTCTGTTTGGAGGTTGGTGTAGATTTCTCTGGGTGTTGGTTTAGATTTCTCTGTGTGGGGGTTGGTGTAGATTTCTCTGTTTGGGTGTTGGTGTAGATTTCTCTGTTTCGGGTTTGGTGTAGACTTCTGTATTTGGAGGTTGATTTAGATTTCTCTGTTTGGGTGTTGCTGTAGATTTCTCTGTTTCGGGTTTGGTGTAGATTTCTCTGTTTGGAGGTTGATTTAGATTTCTCTGTTTGGGGGTTGGTGTAGATTTCTCTGTTTCGGGTTTGGTGTAGATTTCTCTGTTTGAGGGTTGGTGTAGATTTCTCTTTGTGGGGGTTGGTGTAGATTTCTCTGTTTGGGGGTTGTTGTAGATTTCTCTTTGTGGGGGTTGGTGTAGATTTCTCTGTTTGGGGGTTGGTGTAGATTTCTCTTTGTGGGGGTTGGTGTAGATTTCTCTGATTGGGTGTTTGTTTAGATTTCTCTGTGTGGGGGTTTGTGTAGATTTCTCTGTTTGGGTGTTTGTTTAGATTTCTCTGTGTGGGGGTTGGTGTAGATTTCTCTGTTTGGGTGTTGCTTTAGATTTCTCTGTGTGGGGGTTTGTGTAGATTTCTCTGTTTCGGGTTTGGTGTAGATTTCTCTGTTTGGGGGTTGGTGTAGATTTCTCTGTTTCGGGTTTGGTGTAGATTTCTCTGTTTGGGGGTTGGTGTAGATTTCTCTGTTTCGGGTTTGGTGTAGATTTCTCTGTTTCGGGTTTGGTGTAGATTTCTCTGTTTGGAGGTTGGTGTAGATTTCTCTGTTTCGGGTTAGGTGTAGATTTCTCTGTTTGGAGGTTGGTGTAGATTTCTCTGTTTCGGGTTTGGTGTAGATTTCTCTTTTTGGAGGTTGGTGTAGATTTCTCTGTTTGTGGGTTGGTGTAGATTTCTCTTTGTGGGGGTTGGTGGAGATTTCTCTGTTTGGGGGTTGGTGTAGATTTCTCTTTGTGGGGGTTGGTGTAGATTTCTCTTTGTGGGGGTTGGTGTAGATTTCTCTGTTTGGGTGTTTGTTTAGATTTCTCTGTGTGGGGGTTGGTGTAGATTTCTCTGTTTGGGTGTTTGTTTAGATTTCTCTGTGTGGGGGTTGGTGTAGATTTCTCTGTTTGGGTGTTGGTTTAGATTTCTCTGTGTGGGGGTTTGTGTAGATTTCTCTGTTTGGAGGTTGGTGTAGATTTCTCTGTTTGGGGGTTGATTTAGATTTCTCTGTTTCGGGTTTGGTGCAGATTTCTCTGTTTGGGGGTTGGTGTAGATTTCTCTGTTTCGGGTTTGGTGTAGATTTCTCTGTTTGGAGCTTGGTGTCGATTTCTCTGTTTCGGGTTTGGTGTAGATTTCTCTGTTTCGGGTTTGGTGTAGATTTCTCTGTTTGGGGGTTGGTGTAGATTTCTCTGTTTCGGGTTTGGTGTAGATTTCTCTGTTTGGAGGTTGGTGTAGATTTCTCTGTTTGGGTGTTGGTTTAGATTTCTCTGTGTGGGGGTTGGTGTAGATTTCTCTGTTTGGGTGTTGGTGTAGATTTCTCTGTTTCGGGTTTGGTGTAGACTTCTGTATTTGGAGGTTGATTTAGATTTCTCTGTTTGGGTGTTGCTGTAGATTTCTCTGTTTCAGGTTTGGTGTAGATTTCTCTGTTTGGAGGTTGATTTAGATCTCTCTGTTTGGGGGTTGGTGTAGATTTCTCTGTTTCGGGTTTGGTGTAGATTTCTCTGTTTGAGGGTTGGTGTAGATTTCTCTTTGTGGGGGTTGGTGTAGATTTCTCTGTTTGGGGGTTGTTGTAGATTTCTCTTTGTGGGGGTTGGTGTAGATTTCTCTGTTTGGGGGTTGGTGTAGATTTCTCTTTGTGGGGGTTGGTGTAGATTTCTCTGATTGGGTGTTTGTTTAGATTTCTCTGTGTGGGGGTTTGTGTAGATTTCTCTGTTTGGGTGTTTGTTTAGATTTCTCTGTGTGGGGGTTGGTGTAGATTTCTCTGTTTGGGTGTTGCTTTAGATTTCTCTGTGTGGGGGTTTGTGTAGATTTCTCTGTTTCGGGTTTGGTGTAGATTTCTCTGTTTGGAGGTTGGTGTAGATTTCTCTGTTTGGGGGTTGATTTAGATTTCTCTGTTTCGGGTTTGGTGTAGATTTCTCTGTTTGGGGGTTGGTGTAGATTTCTCTGTTTCGGGTTTGGTGTAGATTTCTCTGTTTGGGGGTTGGTGTAGATTTCTCTGTTTCGGGTTTGGTGTAGATTTCTCTGTTTCGGGTTTGGTGTAGATTTCTCTGTTTGGGGGTTGGTGTAGATTTCTCTGTTTCGGGTTTGGTGTAGATTTCTCTGTTTGGAGGTTGGTGTAGATTTCTCTGTTTCGGGTTTGGTGTAGATTTCTCTGTTTGGAGGTTGGTGTAGATTTCTCTGTTTGGGTGTTGGTTTAGATTTCTCTGTGTGGGGGTTGGTGTAGATTTCTCTGTTTGGGTGTTGGTGTAGATTTCTCTCTTTCGGGTTTGGTGTAGACTTCTGTATTTGGAGGTTGATTTAGATTTCTCTGTTTGGGTGTTGGTTTAGATTTCTCTGTGTGGGGGATGGTGTAGATTTCTCTGTTTCGGGTTTGGTGTAGATTTCTCTATTTGGAGGTTGATTTAGATTTCTCTGTTTGGGGGTTCGTGTAGATTTCTCTGTTTGGGGGTTGGTGTAGATTTCTCTGTTTGGGGGTTGGTGTAGATTTCTCTGTTTGGGGGTTGGTGTAGATTTCTCTGTTTCGGGTTTGGTGTAGATTTCTCTGTTTGGAGGTTGGTGTAGATTTCTCTGTTTGGAGGTTGATGTCGATTTCTCTGTTTGGAGCTTGGTGTAGATTTCTCTGTTTGGGTGTTGGTGTAGATTTCTCTGTTTCGCGGTTGGTGTCGATTTCTCTGTTTGGGGGTTGGTATAGATTTCTCTGTTTCGGGTTAGGTGTAGATTTCTCTGTTTGGAGGTTGATTTAGATTTCTCTTTTTGGGGGTTGGTGTAGATTTCTCTGTTTCGGGTTTGGTGTAGATTTCTCTGTTTGGGGGTTGGTGTAGATTTCTCTGTTTGGGGGTTGGTGTAGATTTCTCTGTTTGGAGGTTGATTTAGATTTCTCTGTTTGGAGGTTGGTGTAGATTTCTCTGTTTCGGGTTTGGTGTAGATTTCTCTGTTTGGAGGTTGGTGTCGATTTCTCTGTTTCGGGGTTGGTGTAGATTTCTCTGTTTCGGGGTTGGTGTAGATTTCTCTGTTTCGGGTTTGGTGTAGATTTCTCTGTTTGGAGGTTGGTTTAGATTTCTCTGTTTGGGGGTTGGTGCAGATTTCTCTGTTTGGAGGTTGATTTTGATTTCTCTGTTTGGGGGTTGGTGTAGATTTCTCTGTTTGGAGGTTGATTTAGATTTCTCTGTTTGGGGGTTGGTGTTGATTTCTCTGTTTGGAGGTTGGTGTTGATTTCTCTGTTTGGAGGTTGATTTAGATTTCTCTGTTTGGGGGTTGGTGTAGATTTCTCTGTTTCGGGTTTGGTGTAGATTTCTCTGTTTCGTGTTTGGTGTAGATTTCTCTGTTTCGTGTTTGGTGTAGATTTCTCTGTTTGGGGGTTGGTGTAGATTTCTCTGTTTGGGGGTTGGTGTAGATTTCTCTGTTTGGAGGTTGATTTAGATTTCTCTGTTTGGGGGTTGTTGTAGATTTCTCTGTTTGGGGGTTGGTGTAGATTTCTCTGTTTGGGGCTTGGTGTAGATTTCTCTGTTTCGGGTTTGGTGTAGATTTCTCTGTTTCGGGTTTGGTGTAGATTTCTCTGTTTGGGGGTTGGTGTAGATTTCTCTGTTTCGGGTTTGGTGTAGATTTCTCTGTTTGGAGGTTGGTGTAGATTTCTCTGTTTGGGTGTTGGTTTAGATTTCTCTGTGTGGGGGTTGGTGTAGATTTCTCTGTTTGGGTGTTGGTGTAGATTTCTCTGTTTCGGGTTTGGTGTAGACTTCTGTATTTGGAGGTTGATTTAGATTTCTCTGTTTGGGTGTTGGTTTAGATTTCTCTGTGTGGGGGTTGGTGTAGATTTCTCTGTTTCGGGTTTGGTGTAGATTTCTCTGTTTGGAGGTTGATTTAGATTTCTCTGTTTGGGGGTTGGTGTAGATTTCTCTGTTTCGGGTTTGGTGTAGATTTCTCTGTTTGGAGGTTGATTTAGATTTCTCTGTTTGGGGGTTGGTGTAGATTTCTCTGTTTCGGGTTTGGTGTAGATTTCTCTGTTTGGGGGTTGGTGTAGATTTCTCTTTGTGGGGGTTGGTGTAGATTTCTCTGGGGGTTGTTGTAGATTTCTCTTTGTGGGGGTTGGTGTAGATTTCTCTGTTTGGGGGTTGGTGTAGATTTCTCTTTGTGGGGGTTGGTGTAGATTTCTCTGATTGGGTGTTTGTTTAGATTTCTCTGTGTGGGGGTTTGTGTAGATTTCTCTGTTTGGGTGTTTGTTTAGATTTCTCTGTGTGGGGGTTGGTGTAGATTTCTCTGTTTGGGTGTTGCTTTTGATTTCTCTGTGTGGGGGTTGATTTAGATTTCTCTGTTTCGGGTTTGGTGTAGATTTCTCTGTTTGGGGGTTGGTGTAGATTTCTCTGTTTCGGGTTTGGTGTAGATTTCTCTGTTTGGGGGTTGGTGTAGATTTCTCTGTTTCGGGTTTGGTGTAGATTTCTCTGTTTCGGGTTTGGTGTAGATTTCTCTGTTTGGGGGTTGGTGTAGATTTCTCTGTTTCGGGTTTGGTGTAGATTTCTCTGTTTGGAGGTTGGTGTAGATTTCTCTGTTTCGGGTTTGGTGTAGATTTCTCTGTTTGGAGGTTGGTGTAGATTTCTCTGTTTGGGTGTTGGTTTAGATTTCTCTGTGTGGGGGTTGGTGTAGATTTCTCTGTTTGGGTGTTGGTGTAGATTTCTCTCTTTCGGGTTTGGTGTAGACTTCTGTATTTGGAGGTTGATTTAGATTTCTCTGTTTGGGTGTTGGTTTAGATTTCTCTGTGTGGGGGATGGTGTAGATTTCTCTGTTTCGGGTTTGGTGTAGATTTCTCTATTTGGAGGTTGATTTAGATTTCTCTGTTTGGGGGTTGGTGTAGATTTCTCTGTTTGGGGGTTGGTGTAGATTTCTCTGTTTGGGGGTTGGTGTAGATTTCTCTGTTTGGGGGTTGGTGTAGATTTCTCTGTTTCGGGTTTGGTGTAGATTTCTCTGTTTGGAGGTTGGTGTAGATTTCTCTGTTTGGAGGTTGGTGTCGATTTCTCTGTTTGGAGCTTGGTGTAGATTTCTCTGTTTGGGTGTTGGTGTAGATTTCTCTGTTTCGCGGTTGGTGTCGATTTCTCTGTTTGGGGGTTGGTATAGATTTCTCTGTTTCGGGTTAGGTGTAGATTTCTCTGTTTGGAGGTTGATTTAGATTTCTCTTTTTGGGGGTTGGTGTAGATTTCTCTGTTTCGGGTTTGGTGTAGATTTCTCTGTTTGGGGGTTGGTGTAGATTTCTCTGTTTGGGGGTTGGTGTAGATTTCTCTGTTTGGAGGTTGATTTAGATTTCTCTGTTTGGAGGTTGGTGTAGATTTCTCTGTTTCGGGTTTGGTGTAGATTTCTCTGTTTGGAGGTTGGTGTCGATTTCTCTGTTTCGGGGTTGGTGTAGATTTCTCTGTTTCGGGTTTGGTGTAGATTTCTCTGTTTGGAGGTTGGTTTAGATTTCTCTGTTTGGGGGTTGGTGCAGATTTCTCTGTTTGGAGGTTGATTTTGATTTCTCTGTTTGGGGGTTGGTGTAGATTTCTCTGTTTGGAGGTTGATTTAGATTTCTCTGTTTGGGGGTTGGTGTTGATTTCTCTGTTTGGAGGTTGGTGTTGATTTCTCTGTTTGGAGGTTGATTTAGATTTCTCTGTTTGGGGGTTGGTGTAGATTTCTCTGTTTCGGGTTTGGTGTAGATTTCTCTGTTTCGTGTTTGGTGTAGATTTCTCTGTTTCGTGTTTGGTGTAGATTTCTCTGTTTGGGGGTTGGTGTAGATTTCTCTGTTTGGGGGTTGGTGTAGATTTCTCTGTTTGGAGGTTGATTTAGATTTCTCTGTTTGGGGGTTGGTGTAGATTTCTCTGTTTGGGGGTTGGTGTAGATTTCTCTGTTTGGGGGTTGGTGTAGATTTCTCTGTTTGGGGGTTGGTGTAGATTTCTCTGTTTCGGGTTTGGTGTAGATTTCTCTGTTTGGAGGTTGGTGTAGATATCTCTGTTTGGAGGTTGGTGTAGATTTCTCTGTTTGAAGGTTGATTTAGATTTCTCTGTTTGGGGGTTGGTGTAGATTTCTCTGTTTCGGGTTTGGTGTAGATTTCTCTGTTTGGAGGTTGATTTAGATTTCTGTGTTTCGGGTTTGGTGTAGATTTCTCTGTTTCGGGTTTGGTGTAGATTTCTCTGTTTGGGGGTTGGTGTAGAATTCTCTGTTTCGGGTTTGGTGTAGATTTCTCTGTTTGGAGGTTGATTTAGATTTCTCTGTTTGGAGGTTGGTGTAGATTTCTCTCTTTGGGGGTTGGTGTAGATTTCTCTGTTTGGGGGTTGGTGTAGATTTCTCTTTGTGGGGGTTGGTGTAGATTTCTCTGTTTGGGGGTTGGTGTAGATTTCTCTTTGTGGGGGTTGGTGTAGATTTCTCTGTTTGGGTGTTTGTTTAGATTTCTCTGTGTGGGGGTTGGTGTAGATTTCTCTGTTTGCGTGTTTGTTTAGATTTCTCAGTGTGGGGGTTGGTGTAGATTTCTCTGTTTGGGTGTTGGTTTAGATTTCTCTGTGTGGGGGTTTGTGTAGATTTCTCTGTTTGGGTGTTGGTTTAGATTTCTCTGTTTGGGGGTTGGTGTAGATTTCTCTGTGTGGGGGTTGATTTAGATTTCTCTGTTTCGTGTTTGGTGTAGATTTCTCTGTTTGGGGGTTGGTGTAGATTTCTCTGTTTCGGGTTTGGTGTAGATTTCTCTGTTTGGGGGTTGGTGTAGATTTCTCTGTTTCGGGTTTGGTGTAGATTTCTCTGTTTCGGGTTTGGTGTAGATTTCTCTGTTTGGGGGTTGGTGTAGATTTCTCTGTTTCGGGTTTGGTGTAGATTTCTCTGTTTGGAGGTTGGTGTAGATTTCTCTGTTTCGGGTTTGGTGTAGATTTCTCTGTTTGGAGGTTGGTGTAGATTTCTCTGTTTGGGTGTTGGTTTAGATTTCTCTGTGTGGGGGTTGGTGTAGATTTCTCTGTTTGGGTGTTGGTGTAGATTTCTCTCTTTCGGGTTTGGTGTAGACTTCTGTATTTGGAGGTTGATTTAGATTTCTCTGTTTGGGTGTTGGTTTAGATTTCTCTGTGTGGGGGATGGTGTAGATTTCTCTGTTTCGGGTTTGGTGTAGATTTCTCTATTTGGAGGTTGATTTAGATTTCTCTGTTTGGGGGTTGGTGTAGATTTCTCTGTTTGGGGGTTGGTGTAGATTTCTCTGTTTGGGGGTTGGTGTAGATTTCTCTGTTTGGGGGTTGGTGTAGATTTCTCTGTTTCGGGTTTGGTGTAGATTTCTCTGTTTGGAGGTTGGTGTAGATTTCTCTGTTTGGAGGTTGGTGTCGATTTCTCTGTTTGGAGCTTGGTGTAGATTTCTCTGTTTGGGTGTTGGTGTAGATTTCTCTGTTTCGCGGTTGGTGTCGATTTCTCTGTTTGGGGGTTGGTATAGATTTCTCTGTTTCGGGTTAGGTGTAGATTTCTCTGTTTGGAGGTTGATTTAGATTTCTCTTTTTGGGGGTTGGTGTAGATTTCTCTGTTTCGGGTTTGGTGTAGATTTCTCTGTTTGGGGGTTGGTGTAGATTTCTCTGTTTGGGGGTTGGTGTAGATTTCTCTGTTTGGAGGTTGATTTAGATTTCTCTGTTTGGAGGTTGGTGTAGATTTCTCTGTTTCGGGTTTGGTGTAGATTTCTCTGTTTGGAGGTTGGTGTCGATTTCTCTGTTTCGGGGTTGGTGTAGATTTCTCTGTTTCGGGTTTGGTGTAGATTTCTCTGTTTGGAGGTTGGTTTAGATTTCTCTGTTTGGGGGTTGGTGCAGATTTCTCTGTTTGGAGGTTGATTTTGATTTCTCTGTTTGGGGGTTGGTGTAGATTTCTCTGTTTGGAGGTTGATTTAGATTTCTCTGTTTGGGGGTTGGTGTTGATTTCTCTGTTTGGAGGTTGGTGTTGATTTCTCTGTTTGGAGGTTGATTTAGATTTCTCTGTTTGGGGGTTGGTGTAGATTTCTCTGTTTCGGGTTTGGTGTAGATTTCTCTGTTTCGTGTTTGGTGTAGATTTCTCTGTTTCGTGTTTGGTGTAGATTTCTCTGTTTGGGGGTTGGTGTAGATTTCTCTGTTTGGGGGTTGGTGTAGATTTCTCTGTTTGGAGGTTGATTTAGATTTCTCTGTTTGGGGGTTGGTGTAGATTTCTCTGTTTGGGGGTTGGTGTAGATTTCTCTGTTTGGGGGTTGGTGTAGATTTCTCTGTTTGGGGGTTGGTGTAGATTTCTCTGTTTCGGGTTTGGTGTAGATTTCTCTGTTTGGAGGTTGGTGTAGATATCTCTGTTTGGAGGTTGGTGTAGATTTCTCTGTTTGGAGGTTGATTTAGATTTCTCTGTTTGGGGGTTGGTGTAGATTTCTCTGTTTCGGGTTTGGTGTAGATTTCTCTGTTTGGAGGTTGATTTAGATTTCTGTGTTTCGGGTTTGGTGTAGATTTCTCTGTTTCGGGTTTGGTGTAGATTTCTCTGTTTGGGGGTTGGTGTAGATTTCTCTGTTTCGGGTTTGGTGTAGATTTCTCTGTTTGGAGGTTGATTTAGATTTCTCTGTTTGGAGGTTGGTGTAGATTTCTCTCTTTGGGGGTTGGTGTAGATTTCTCTGTTTGGGGGTTGGTGTAGATTTCTCTTTGTGGGGGTTGGTGTAGATTTCTCTGTTTGGGGGTTGGTGTAGATTTCTCTTTGTGGGGGTTGGTGTAGATTTCTCTGTTTGGGTGTTTGTTTAGATTTCTCTGTGTGGGGGTTGGTGTAGATTTCTCTGTTTGCGTGTTTGTTTAGATTTCTCTGTGTGGGGGTTGGTGTAGATTTCTCTGTTTGGGTGTTGGTTTAGATTTCTCTGTGTGGGGGTTTGTGTAGATTTCTCTGTTTGGGTGTTGGTTTAGATTTCTCTGTTTGGGGGTTGGTGTAGATTTCTCTGTTTGGGGGTTGATTTAGATTTCTCTGTTTCGTGTTTGGTGTAGATTTCTCTGTTTGGGGGTTGGTGTAGATTTCTCTGTTTCGGGTTTGGTGTAGATTTCTCTGTTTGGGGGTTGGTGTAGATTTCTCTGTTTCAGGTTTGGTGTAGATTTCTCTGTTTCGGGTTTGGTGTTGATTTCTCTCTTTGGGGGTTGGTGTAGATTTCTCTGTTTCGGGTTTGGTGTAGATTTCTCTGTTTGGAGGTTGGTGTAGATTTCTCTGTTTCGGGTTTGGTGTAGATTTCTCTGTTTGGAGGTTGGTGTAGATTTCTCTGTTTGGGTGTTGGTTTAGATTTCTCTGTGTGGGGGTTGGTGTAGATTTCTCTGTTTCGGGTTTGGTGTAGATTTCTCTGTTTGGAGGTTGATTTAGATTTCTCTGTTTGGGGGTTGGTGTCGATTTCTCTGTTTCGGGTTTGGTGTAGATTTCTCTGTTTGGAGGTTGATTTAGATTTCTCTGGGGGTTGGTGTAGATTTCTCTGTTTCGGGTTTGGTGTAGATTTCTCTGTTTGGGGGTTGGTGTAGATTTCTCTTTGTGGGGGTTGGTGTAGATTTCTCTGTTTGGGGGTTGTTGTAGATTTCTCTTTGTGGGGGTTGGTGTAGATTTCTCTGTTTGGGGGTTGGTGTAGATTTCTCTTTGTGGGTGTTGGTGTAGATTTCTCTGATTGGGTGTTTGTTTAGATTTCTCTGTGTGGGGGTTTGTGTAGATTTCTCTGTTTGGGTGTTTGTTTAGATTTCTTTGTGTGGGGGTTGGTGTAGATTTCTCTGTTTGGGTGTTGCATTAGATTTCTCTGTGTGGGGGTTTGTGTAGATTTCTCTGTTTCGGGTTTGGTGTAGATTTCTCTGTTTGGAGGTTGGTGTAGATTTCTCTGTTTGGGGGTTGATTTAGATTTCTCTGTTTCGGGTTTGGTGTAGATTTCTCTGTTTGGGGGTTGGTGTAGATTTCTCTGTTTCGGGTTTGGTGTAGATTTCTCTGTTTGGGGGTTGGTGTAGATTTCTCTGTTTCGGGTTTGGTGTAGATTTCTCTGTTTCGGGTTTGGTGTAGATTTCTCTGTTTGGGGGTTGGTGTAGATTTCTCTGTTTCGGGTTTGGTGTAGATTTCTCTGTTTGGGGGTTGGTGTAGATTTCTCTGTTTCGGGTTTGGTGTAGATTTCTCTGTTTGGAGGTTGGTGTAGATTTCTCTGTTTGGGTGTTGGTTTAGATTTCTCTGTGTGGGGGTTGGTGTAGATTTCTCTGTTTGGGTGTTGGTGTAGATTTCTCTCTTTCGGGTTTGGTGTAGACTTCTGTATTTGGAGGTTGATTTAGATTTCTCTGTTTGGGTGTTGGTTTAGATTTCTCTGTGTGGGGGATGGTGTAGATTTCTCTGTTTCGGGTTTGGTGTAGATTTCTCTATTTGGAGGTTGATTTAGATTTCTCTGTTTGGGGGTTGGTGTAGATTTCTCTGTTTGGGGGTTGGTGTAGATTTCTCTGTTTGGGGGTTGGTGTAGATTTCTCTGTTTGGGGGTTGGTGTAGATTTCTCTGTTTCGGGTTTGGTGTAGATTTCTCTGTTTGGAGGTTGGTGTAGATTTCTCTGTTTGGAGGTTGGTGTCGATTTCTCTGTTTGGAGCTTGGTGTAGATTTCTCTGTTTGGGTGTTGGTGTAGATTTCTCTGTTTCGCGGTTGGTGTCGATTTCTCTGTTTGGGGGTTGGTATAGATTTCTCTGTTTCGGGTTAGGTGTAGATTTCTCTGTTTGGAGGTTGATTTAGATTTCTCTTTTTGGGGGTTGGTGTAGATTTCTCTGTTTCGGGTTTGGTGTAGATTTCTCTGTTTCGGGTTTGGTGTAGATTTCTCTGTTTTGGGGTTGGTGTAGATTTCTCTGTTTGGGGGTTGGTGTAGATTTCTCTGTTTGGAGGTTGATTTAGATTTCTCTGTTTGGAGGTTGGTGTAGATTTCTCTGTTTCGGGTTTGGTGTAGATTTCTCTGTTTGGAGGTTGGTGTCGATTTCTCTGTTTCGGGGTTGGTGTAGATTTCTCTGTTTCGGGTTTAGTGTAGATTTCTCTGTTTGGGGGTTGGTGCAGATTTCTCTGTTTGGAGGTTGATTTTGATTTCTCTGTTTGGGGGTTGGTGTAGATTTCTCTGTTTGGAGGTTGATTTAGATTTCTCTGTTTGGGGGTTGGTGTTGATTTCTCTGTTTGGAGGTTGGTGTTGATTTCTCTGTTTGGAGGTTGATTTAGATTTCTCTGTTTGGGGGTTGGTGTAGATTTCTCTGTTTCGGGTTTGGTGTAGATTTCTCTGTTTCGTGTTTGGTGTAGATTTCTCTGTTTCGTGTTTGGTGTAGATTTCTCTGTTTGGGGGTTGGTGTAGATTTCTCTGTTTGGAGGTTGATTTAGATTTCTCTGTTTGGGGGTTGGTGTAGATTTCTCTGTTTGGGGGTTGGTGTAGATTTCTCTGTTTGGGGGTTGGTGTAGATTTCTCTGTTTCGGGTTTGGTGTAGATTTCTCTGTTTGGAGGTTGGTGTAGATATCTCTGTTTGGAGGTTGGTGTAGATTTCTCTGTTTGGGGGTTGGTGTAGATTTCTCTGTTTCGGGTTTGGTGTAGATTTCTCTGTTTGGAGGTTGATTTAGATTTCTGTGTTTCGGGTTTGGTGTAGATTTCTCTGTTTCGGGTTTGGTGTAGATTTCTCTGTTTGGGGGTTGGTGTAGATTTCTCTGTTTCGGGTTTGGTGTAGATTTCTCTGTTTGGAGGTTGATTTAGATTTCTCTGTTTGGAGCTTGGTGTAGATTTCTCTGTTTGGGTGTTGGTGTAGATTTCTCTGTTTCGCGGTTGGTGTCGATTTCTCTGTTTGGGGGTTGGTATAGATTTCTCTGTTTCGGGTTAGGTGTAGATTTCTCTGTTTGGAGGTTGATTTAGATTTCTCTTTTTGGGGGTTGGTGTAGATTTCTCTGTTTCGGGTTTGGTGTAGATTTCTCTGTTTCGGGTTTGGTGTAGATTTCTCTGTTTGGGGGTTGGTGTAGATTTCTCTGTTTGGGGGTTGGTGTAGATTTCTCTGTTTGGAGGTTGATTTAGATTTCTCTGTTTGGAGGTTGGTGTAGATTTCTCTGTTTGGGTGTTGGTGTAGATTTCTCTGTTTCGCGGTTGGTGTCGATTTCTCTGTTTGGGGGTTGGTATAGATTTCTCTGTTTCGGGTTAGGTGTAGATTTCTCTGTTTGGAGGTTGATTTAGATTTCTCTTTTTGGGGGTTGGTGTAGATTTCTCTGTTTCGGGTTTGGTGTAGATTTCTCTGTTTCGGGTTTGGTGTAGATTTCTCTGTTTTGGGGTTGGTGTAGATTTCTCTGTTTGGGGGTTGGTGTAGATTTCTCTGTTTGGAGGTTGATTTAGATTTCTCTGTTTGGAGGTTGGTGTAGATTTCTCTGTTTCGGGTTTGGTGTAGATTTCTCTGTTTGGAGGTTGGTGTCGATTTCTCTGTTTCGGGGTTGGTGTAGATTTCTCTGTTTCGGGTTTAGTGTAGATTTCTCTGTTTGGGGGTTGGTGCAGATTTCTCTGTTTGGAGGTTGATTTTGATTTCTCTGTTTGGGGGTTGGTGTAGATTTCTCTGTTTGGAGGTTGATTTAGATTTCTCTGTTTGGGGGTTGGTGTTGATTTCTCTGTTTGGAGGTTGGTGTTGATTTCTCTGTTTGGAGGTTGATTTAGATTTCTCTGTTTGGGGGTTGGTGTAGATTTCTCTGTTTCGGGTTTGGTGTAGATTTCTCTGTTTCGTGTTTGGTGTAGATTTCTCTGTTTCGTGTTTGGTGTAGATTTCTCTGTTTGGGGGTTGGTGTAGATTTCTCTGTTTGGAGGTTGATTTAGATTTCTCTGTTTGGGGGTTGGTGTAGATTTCTCTGTTTGGGGGTTGGTGTAGATTTCTCTGTTTGGGGGTTGGTGTAGATTTCTCTGTTTCGGGTTTGGTGTAGATTTCTCTGTTTGGAGGTTGGTGTAGATATCTCTGTTTGGAGGTTGGTGTAGATTTCTCTGTTTGGAGGTTGATTTAGATTTCTCTGTTTGGGGGTTGGTGTAGATTTCTCTGTTTCGGGTTTGGTGTAGATTTCTCTGTTTGGAGGTTGATTTAGATTTCTGTGTTTCGGGTTTGGTGTAGATTTCTCTGTTTCGGGTTTGGTGTAGATTTCTCTGTTTGGGGGTTGGTGTAGATTTCTCTGTTTCGGGTTTGGTGTAGATTTCTCTGTTTGGAGGTTGATTTAGATTTCTCTGTTTGGAGGTTGGTGTAGATTTCTCTCTTTGGGGGTTGGTGTAGATTTCTCTGTTTGGGGGTTGGTGTAGATTTCTCTTTGTGGGGGTTGGTGTAGATTTCTCTGTTTGGGGGTTGGTGTAGATTTCTCTTTGTGGGGGTTGGTGTAGATTTCTCTGTTTGGGTGTTTGTTTAGATTTCTCTGTGTGAGGGTTGGTGTAGATTTCTCTGTTTGCGTGTTTGTTTAGATTTCTCTGTGTGGGGGTTGGTGTAGATTTCTCTGTTTGGGTGTTGGTTTAGATTTCTCTGTGTGGGGGTTTGTGTAGATTTCTCTGTTTGGGTGTTGGTTTAGATTTCTCTGTTTGGGGGTTGGTGTAGATTTCTCTGTTTGGGGGTTGATTTAGATTTCTCTGTTTCGTGTTTGGTGTAGATTTCTCTGTTTGGGGGTTGGTGTAGATTTCTCTGTTTCGGGTTTGGTGTAGATTTCTCTGTTTGGGGGTTGGTGTAGATTTCTCTGTTTCGGGTTTGGTGTAGATTTCTCTGTTTCGGGTTTGGTGTTGATTTCTCTGTTTGGGGGTTGGTGTAGATTTCTCTGTTTCGGGTTTGGTGTAGATTTCTCTGTTTGGAGGTTGGTGTAGATTTCTCTGTTTCGGGTTTGGTGTAGATTTCTCTGTTTGGAGGTTGGTGTCGATTTCTCTGTTTGGAGCTTGGTGTAGATTTCTCTGTTTGGGTGTTGGTGTAGATTTCTCTGTTTCGCGGTTGGTGTCGATTTCTCTGTTTGGGGGTTGGTATAGATTTCTCTGTTTCGGGTTAGGTGTAGATTTCTCTGTTTGGAGGTTGATTTAGATTTCTCTTTTTGGGGGTTGGTGTAGATTTCTCTGTTTCGGGTTTGGTGTAGATTTCTCTGTTTCGGGTTTGGTGTAGATTTCTCTGTTTGGGGGTTGGTGTAGATTTCTCTGTTTGGGGGTTGGTGTAGATTTCTCTGTTTGGAGGTTGATTTAGATTTCTCTGTTTGGAGGTTGGTGTAGATTTCTCTGTTTCGGGTTTGGTGTAGATTTCTCTGTTTGGAGGTTGGTGTCGATTTCTCTGTTTCGGGGTTGGTGTAGATTTCTCTGTTTCGGGTTTAGTGTAGATTTCTCTGTTTGGGGGTTGGTGCAGATTTCTCTGTTTGGAGGTTGATTTTGATTTCTCTGTTTGGGGGTTGGTGTAGATTTCTCTGTTTGGAGGTTGATTTAGATTTCTCTGTTTGGGGGTTGGTGTTGATTTCTCTGTTTGGAGGTTGGTGTTGATTTCTCTGTTTGGAGGTTGATTTAGATTTCTCTGTTTGGGGGTTGGTGTAGATTTCTCTGTTTGGGTGTTTGTTTAGATTTCTCTGTGTGAGGGTTGGTGTAGATTTCTCTGTTTGCGTGTTTGTTTAGATTTCTCTGTGTGGGGGTTGGTGTAGATTTCTCTGTTTGGGTGTTGGTTTAGATTTCTCTGTGTGGGGGTTTGTGTAGATTTCTCTGTTTGGGTGTTGGTTTAGATTTCTCTGTTTGGGGGTTGGTGTAGATTTCTCTGTTTGGGGGTTGATTTAGATTTCTCTGTTTCGTGTTTGGTGTAGATTTCTCTGTTTGGGGGTTGGTGTAGATTTCTCTGTTTCGGGTTTGGTGTAGATTTCTCTGTTTGGGGGTTGGTGTAGATTTCTCTGTTTCGGGTTTGGTGTAGATTTCTCTGTTTCGGGTTTGGTGTTGATTTCTCTGTTTGGGGGTTGGTGTAGATTTCTCTGTTTCGGGTTTGGTGTAGATTTCTCTGTTTGGAGGTTGGTGTAGATTTCTCTGTTTCGGGTTTGGTGTAGATTTCTCTGTTTGGAGGTTGGTGTCGATTTCTCTGTTTGGAGCTTGGTGTAGATTTCTCTGTTTGGGTGTTGGTGTAGATTTCTCTGTTTCGCGGTTGGTGTCGATTTCTCTGTTTGGGGGTTGGTATAGATTTCTCTGTTTCGGGTTAGGTGTAGATTTCTCTGTTTGGAGGTTGATTTAGATTTCTCTTTTTGGGGGTTGGTGTAGATTTCTCTGTTTCGGGTTTGGTGTAGATTTCTCTGTTTCGGGTTTGGTGTAGATTTCTCTGTTTGGGGGTTGGTGTAGATTTCTCTGTTTGGGGGTTGGTGTAGATTTCTCTGTTTGGAGGTTGATTTAGATTTCTCTGTTTGGAGGTTGGTGTAGATTTCTCTGTTTCGGGTTTGGTGTAGATTTCTCTGTTTGGAGGTTGGTGTCGATTTCTCTGTTTCGGGGTTGGTGTAGATTTCTCTGTTTCGGGTTTAGTGTAGATTTCTCTGTTTGGGGGTTGGTGCAGATTTCTCTGTTTGGAGGTTGATTTTGATTTCTCTGTTTGGGGGTTGGTGTAGATTTCTCTGTTTGGAGGTTGATTTAGATTTCTCTGTTTGGGGGTTGGTGTTGATTTCTCTGTTTGGAGGTTGGTGTTGATTTCTCTGTTTGGAGGTTGATTTAGATTTCTCTGTTTGGGGGTTGGTGTAGATTTCTCTGTTTCGGGTTTGGTGTAGATTTCTCTGTTTCGTGTTTGGTGTAGATTTCTCTGTTTCGTGTTTGGTGTAGATTTCTCTGTTTGGAGGTTGGTGTAGATTTCTCTGTTTCGGGGTTGGTGTAGATTTCTCTGTTTGGAGGTTGATTTAGATTTCTCTGTTTGGGGGTTGGTGTAGATTTCTCTGTTTGGGGGTTGGTGTAGATTTCTCTGTTTGGGGGTTGGTGTAGATTTCTCTGTTTCGGGTTTGGTGTAGATTTCTCTGTTTGGAGGTTGGTGTAGATATCTCTGTTTGGAGGTTGGTGTAGATTTCTCTGTTTGGAGGTTGATTTAGATTTCTCTGTTTGGGGGTTGGTGTAGATTTCTCTGTTTCGGGTTTGGTGTAGATTTCTCTGTTTGGAGGTTGATTTAGATTTCTGTGTTTCGGGTTTGGTGTAGATTTCTCTGTTTCGGGTTTGGTGTAGATTTCTCTGTTTGGGGGTTGGTGTAGATTTCTCTGTTTCGGGTTTGGTGTAGATTTCTCTGTTTGGAGGTTGATTTAGATTTCTCTGTTTGGAGGTTGGTGTAGATTTCTCTCTTTGTGGGTTGGTGTAGATTTCTCTGTTTGGGGGTTGGTGTAGATTTCTCTTTGTGGGGGTTGGTGTAGATTTCTCTGTTTGGGGGTTGGTGTAGATTTCTCTTTGTGGGGGTTGGTGTAGATTTCTCTGTTTGGGTGTTTGTTTAGATTTCTCTGTGTGGGGGTTGGTGTAGATTTCTCTGTTTGCGTGTTTGTTTAGATTTCTCTGTGTGGGGGTTGGTGTAGATTTCTCTGTTTGGGTGTTGGTTTAGATTTCTCTGTGTGGGGGTTTGTGTAGATTTCTCTGTTTGGGTGTTGGTTTAGATTTCTCTGTTTGGGGGTTGGTGTAGATTTCTCTGTTTGGGGGTTGATTTAGATTTCTCTGTTTCGTGTTTGATGTAGATTTCTCTGTTTGGGGGTTGGTGTAGATTTCTCTGTTTCGGGTTTGGTGTAGATTTCTCTGTTTGGGGGTTGGTGTAGATTTCTCTGTTTCGGGTTTGGTGTAGATTTCTCTGTTTCGGGTTTGGTGTTGATTTCTCTGTTTGGGGGTTGGTGTAGATTTCTCTGTTTCGGGTTTGGTGTAGATTTCTCTGTTTGGAGGTTGGTGTAGATTTCTCTGTTTCGGGTTTGGTGTAGATTTCTCTGTTTGGAGGTTGGTGTAGATTTCTCTGTTTGGGTGTTGGTTTAGATTTCTCTGTGTGGGGGTTGGTGTAGATTTCTCTGTTTGGGTGTTGGTGCAGATTTCTCTGTTTCGGGTTTGGTGTAGACTTCTGTATTTGGAGGTTGATTTAGATTTCTCTGTTTGGGTGTTGGTTTAGATTTCTCTGTGTGGGGGTTGGTGTAGATTTCTCTGTTTCGGGTTTGGTGTAGATTTCTCTATTTGGAGGTTGATTTAGATTTCTCTGTTTGGGGGTTGGTGTAGATTTCTCTGTTTGGGGGTTGGTGTAGATTTCTCTGTTTGGGGGTTGGTGTAGATTTCTCTGTTTGGGTGTTGGTGCAGATTTCTCTGTTGCGGGTTTGGTGTAGATTTCTCTGTTTGGAGGTTGGTGTAGATTTCTCTGTTTGGGGGTTGGTGTAGATTTCTCTGTTTGGAGGTTGATTTAGATTTCTCTGTTTGGGGGTTGGTGTAGATTTCTCTGTTTGGAGGTTGATTTAGATTTCTCTGTTTGGGGGTTGGTGTCGATTTCTCTGTTTGGAGGTTGATTTAGATTTCTCTGTTTGGGGGTTGGTGTAGATTTCTCTGTTTGGGGGTTGGTGTAGATTTCTCTGTTTGGGGGTTGGTGTAGATTTCTCTGTTTGGGGGTTGGTGTAGATTTCTCTGTTTGGAGGTTGATGTAGATTTCTCTGTTTGGGGGTTGGTGTAGATTTCTCTGTTTGGGGGTTGGTGTAGATTTCTCTATTTGGAGGTTGATTTAGATTTCTCTGTTTGGGGGTTGATGTAGATTTCTCTGTTTGGGGTTGATGTAGATTTCTCTGTTTGGGGGTTGGTGTTGATTTCTCTGTTTGGGGGTTGGTGTAGATTTCTCTGTTTCGGGTTTGGTGTAGATTTCTCTGTTTGGAGGTTGGTGTAGATTTCTCTGTTTCGGGTTTGGTGTAGATTTCTCTGTTTGGAGGTTGGTGTAGATTTCTCTGTTTGGGTGTTGGTTTAGATTTCTCTGTGTGGGGGTTGGTGTAGATTTCTCTGTTTGGGTGTTGGTGCAGATTTCTCTGTTTCGGGTTTGGTGTAGACTTCTGTATTTGGAGGTTGATTTAGATTTCTCTGTTTGGGTGTTGGTTTAGATTTCTCTGTGTGGGGGTTGGTGTAGATTTCTCTGTTTCGGGTTTGGTGTAGATTTCTCTATTTGGAGGTTGATTTAGATTTCTCTGTTTGGGGGTTGGTGTAGATTTCTCTGTTTGGGGGTTGGTGTAGATTTCTCTGTTTGGGGGTTGGTGTAGATTTCTCTGTTTGGGTGTTGGTGCAGATTTCTCTGTTGCGGGTTTGGTGTAGATTTCTCTGTTTGGAGGTTGGTGTAGATTTCTCTGTTTGGGGGTTGGTGTAGATTTCTCTGTTTGGAGGTTGATTTAGATTTCTCTGTTTGGGGGTTGGTGTAGATTTCTCTGTTTGGAGGTTGATTTAGATTTCTCTGTTTGGGGGTTGGTGTAGATTTCTCTGTTTGGAGGTTGATTTAGATTTCTCTGTTTGGGGGTTGGTGTAGATTTCTCTGTCTGGGGGTTGGTGTAGATTTCTCTGTTTGGGGGTTGGTGTAGATTTCTCTGTTTGGAGGTTGATGTAGATTTCTCTGTTTGGGGGTTGGTGTAGATTTCTCTGTTTGGGGGTTGGTGTAGATTTCTCTATTTGGAGGTTGATTTAGATTTCTCTGTTTGGGGGTTGATGTAGATTTCTCTGTTTGGGGTTGATGTAGATTTCTCTGTTTGGGGGTTGGTGTAGATTTCTCTGTTTGGGGGTTGGTGTAGATTTCTCTGTTACGGGTTTGGTGTAGATTTCTCTGTTTGGAGGTTGGTGTAGATATCTCTGTTTGGAGGTTGGTGTAGATTTCTCTGTTTGGAGGTTGATTTAGATTTCTCTGTTTGGGGGTTGGTGTAGATTTCTCTGTTTCGGGTTTGGTGTAGATTTCTCTGTTTGGAGGTTGATTTAGATTTCTGTGTTTCGGGTTTGGTGTAGATTTCTCTGTTTCGGGTTTGGTGTAGATTTCTCTGTTTGGGGGCTGGTGTAGATTTCTCTGTTTCGGGTTTGGTGTAGATTTCTCTGTTTGGAGGTTGATTTAGATTTCTCTGTTTGGAGGTTGGTGTAGATTTCTCTCTTTGGGGGTTGGTGTAGATTTCTCTGTTTGGGGGTTGGTGTAGATTTCTCTTTGTGGGGGTTGGTGTAGATTTCTCTGTTTGGGGGTTGGTGTAGATTTCTCTGTTTGGGGGTTGGTGTAGATTTCTCTGTTTCGGTGTTGGTGTAGATTTCTCTGTTTGGGGGTTGGTGTAGATTTCTCTGTTTGGGGGTTGGTGTAGATTTCTCTGTTTCGGTGTTGGTGTCGATTTCTCTGTTTGGGGGTTGGTGTTGATTTCTCTCGGGGTTGGTGTAGATTTCTCTGTTTGGAGTTTGGTGTAGATTTCTCTGTTTGGAGGTTGATTAAGATTTCTCTGTTTGGAGGTTGGTGTTGATTTCTCTGGGGGTTGGTGTAGATTTCTCTGTTTGGAGGTTGATTAAGATTTCTCTGTTTGGAGGCTGATTTAGATTTCTCTGTTTCGGGTTTGGTGTAGATTTCTCTGTTTGGAGGTTGATTTAGATTTCTGTGTTTCGGGTTTGGTGTAGATTTCTCTGTTTCGGGTTTGGTGTAGATTTCTCTGTTTGGGGGTTGGTGTAGATTTCTCTGTTTCGGGTTTGGTGTAGATTTCTCTGTTTGGAGGTTGATTTAGATTTCTCTGTTTGGAGGTTGGTGTAGATTTCTCTCTTTGGGGGTTGGTGTAGATTTCTCTGTTTGGGGGTTGGTGTAGATTTCTCTTTGTGGGGGTTGGTGTAGATTTCTCTGTTTGGGGGTTGGTGTAGATTTCTCTTTGTGGGGGTTGGTGTAGATTTCTCTGTTTGGGTGTTTGTTTAGATTTCTCTGTGTGGGGGTTGGTGTAGATTTCTCTGTTTGCGTGTTTGTTTAGATTTCTCTGTGTGGGGGTTGGTGTAGATTTCTCTGTTTGGGTGTTGGTTTAGATTTCTCTGTGTGGGGGTTTGTGTAGATTTCTCTGTTTGGGTGTTGGTTTAGATTTCTCTGTTTGGGGGTTGGTGTAGATTTCTCTGTTTGGGGGTTGATTTAGATTTCTCTGTTTCGTGTTTGGTGTAGATTTCTCTGTTTGGGGGTTGGTGTAGATTTCTCTGTTTCGGGTTTGGTGTAGATTTCTCTGTTTGGGGGTTGGTGTAGATTTCTCTGTTTCGGGTTTGGTGTAGATTTCTCTGTTTCGGGTTTGGTGTTGATTTCTCTGTTTGGGGGTTGGTGTAGATTTCTCTGTTTCGGGTTTGGTGTAGATTTCTCTGTTTGGAGGTTGGTGTAGATTTCTCTGTTTCGGGTTTGGTGTAGATTTCTCTGTTTGGAGGTTGGTGTAGATTTCTCTGTTTGGGTGTTGGTTTAGATTTCTCTGTGTGGGGGTTGGTGTAGATTTCTCTGTTTGGGTGTTGGTGCAGATTTCTCTGTTTCGGGTTTGGTGTAGACTTCTGTATTTGGAGGTTGATTTAGATTTCTCTGTTTGGGTGTTGGTTTAGATTTCTCTGTGTGGGGGTTGGTGTAGATTTCTCTGTTTCGGGTTTGGTGTAGATTTCTCTATTTGGAGGTTGATTTAGATTTCTTTGTTTGGGGGTTGGTGTAGATTTCTCTGTTTGGGGGTTGGTGTAGATTTCTCTGTTTGGGGGTTGGTGTAGATTTCTCTGTTTGGGTGTTGGTGCAGATTTCTCTGTTTCGGGTTTGGTGTAGATTTCTCTGTTTGGAGGTTGGTGTAGATTTCTCTGTTTGGGGGTTGGTGTAGATTTCTCTGTTTGGAGGTTGATTTAGATTTCTCTGTTTGGGGGTTGGTGTAGATTTCTCTGTTTGGAGGTTGATTTAGATTTCTCTGTTTGGGGGTTGGTGTAGATTTCTCTGTTTGGAGGTTGATTTAGATTTCTCTGTTTGGGGGTTGGTGTAGATTTCTCTGTTTGGGGGTTGGTGTAGATTTCTCTGTTTGGGGGTTGGTGTAGATTTCTCTGTTTGGGGGTTGGTGTAGATTTCTCTGTTTGGAGGTTGATGTAGATTTCTCTGTTTGGGGGTTGGTGTAGATTTCTCTGTTTGGGGGTTGGTGTTGATTTCTCTGTTTGGGGGTTGGTGTAGATTTCTCTGTTTGGGGGTTGGTGTAGATTTCTCTGTTTGGGGGTTGGTGTAGATTTCTCTGTTTGGGGGTTGGTGTAGATTTCTCCGTTTGGGGGTTGGTGTAGATTTCTCCGTTTGGAGGTTGGTGTAGATTTCTCTGTTTGGGGGTTGGTGTAGATTTCTCTGTTTGGGGGTTGGTGTAGATTTCTCTGTTTGGAGGTTGATGTAGATTTCTCTGTTTGGGGGTTGGTGTAGATTTCTCTGTTTGGGGGTTGGTGTAGATTTCTCTGTTTGGGGGTTGGTGTAGATTTCTCTGTTTGGAGGTTGATGTAGATTTCTCTGTTTGGGGGTTGGTGTAGATTTCTCTGTTTGGGGGTTGGTGTAGATTTCTCTGTTTGGGGGTTGGTGTAGATTTCTCTGTTTGGAGGTTGATGTAGATTTCTCTGTTTGGGGGTTGGTGTAGATTTCTCTGTTTGGGGGTTGGTGTAGATTTCTCTGTTTGGAGGTTGATTTAGATTTCTCTGTTTGGGGGTTGGTGTAGATTTCTCTGTTTGGGGGTTGGTGTAGATTTCTCTGTTTGGGGGTTGGTGTAGATTTCTCTGTTTGGGGGTTGGTGTAGATTTCTCTGTTTGGAGGTTGATGTAGATTTCTCTGTTTGGGGGTTGGTGTAGATTTCTCTGTTTGGGGGTTGGTGTAGATTTCTCTATTTGGAGGTTGATTTAGATTTCTCTGTTTGGGGGTTGATGTAGATTTCTCTGTTTGGGGTTGATGTAGATTTCTCTGTTTGGGGGTTGGTGTAGATTTCTCTGTTTGGGGGTTGGTGTAGATTTCTCTGTTACGGGTTTGGTGTAGATTTCTCTGTTTGGAGGTTGGTGTAGATATCTCTGTTTGGAGGTTGGTGTAGATATCTCTGTTTGGAGGTTGGTGTAGATTTCTCTGTTTGGAGGTTGATTTAGATTTCTCTGTTTGGGGGTTGGTGTAGATTTCTCTGTTTCGGGTTTGGTGTAGATTTCTCTGTTTGGAGGTTGATTTAGATTTCTGTGTTTCGGGTTTGGTGTAGATTTCTCTGTTTCGGGTTTGGTGTAGATTTCTCTGTTTGGGGGTTGGTGTAGATTTCTCTGTTTCGGGTTTGGTGTAGATTTCTCTGTTTGGAGGTTGATTTAGATTTCTGTGTTTCGGGTTTGGTGTAGATTTCTCTGTTTGGAGGTTGGTGTAGATTTCTCTCTTTGGGGGTTGGTGTAGATTTCTCTGTTTGGAGGTTGATTTAGATTTCTGTGTTTCGGGTTTGGTGTAGATTTCTCTGTTTGGAGGTTGGTGTAGATTTCTCTCTTTGGGGGTTGGTGTAGATTTCTCTGTTTGGAGGTTGATTTAGATTTCTGTGTTTCGGGTTTGGTGTAGATTTCTCTGTTTGGAGGTTGGTGTAGATTTCTCTCTTTGGGGGTTGGTGTAGATTTCTCTGTTTGGGGGTTGGTGTAGATTTCTCTTTGTGGGGGTTGGTGTAGATTTCTCTGTTTGGGGGTTGGTGTAGATTTCTCTTTGTGGGGGTTGGTGTAGATTTCTCTGTTTGGGTGTTTGTTTAGATTTCTCTGTGTGGGGGTTGGTGTAGATTTCTCTGTTTGCGTGTTTGTTTAGATTTCTCTGTGTGGGGGTTGGTGTAGATTTCTCTGTTTGGGTGTTGGTTTAGATTTCTCTGTGTGGGGGTTTGTGTAGATTTCTCTGTTTGGGTGTTGGTTTAGATTTCTCTGTTTGGGGGTTGGTGTAGATTTCTCTGTTTGGGGGTTGATTTAGATTTCTCTGTTTCGGGTTTGGTGTAGATTTCTCTGTTTGGGGGTTGGTGTAGATTTCTCTGTTTGGGGGTTGGTGTAGATTTCTCTGTTTGGGGGTTGGTGTAGATTTCTCTGTTTGGAGGTTGATGTAGATTTCTCTGTTTGGGGGTTGGTGTAGATTTCTCTGTTTGGGGGTTGGTGTAGATTTCTCTGTTTGGGGGTTGGTGTAGATTTCTCTGTTTGGAGGTTGATGTAGATTTCTCTGTTTGGGGGTTGGTGTAGATTTCTCTGTTTGGGGGTTGGTGTAGATTTCTCTGTTTGGGGGTTGGTGTAGATTTCTCTGTTTGGGGGTTGGTGTAGATTTCTCTGTTTGGAGGTTGATGTAGATTTCTCTGTTTGGGGGTTGGTGTAGATTTCTCTGTTTGGGGGTTGGTGTAGATTTCTCTGTTTGGGGGTTGGTGTAGATTTCTCTGTTTGGGGGTTGGTGTAGATTTCTCTGTTTGGGGGTTGGTGTAGATTTCTCTGTTTGGAGGTTGATGTAGATTTCTCTGTTTGGGGGTTGGTGTAGATTTCTCTGTTTGGAGGTTGATTTAGATTTCTCTGTTTGGGGGTTGGTGTAGATTTCTCTGTTTGGGGGTTGGTGTAGATTTCTCTGTTTGGGGGTTGGTGTAGATTTCTCTGTTTGGGGGTTGGTGTAGATTTCTCTGTTTGGAGGTTGATGTAGATTTCTCTGTTTGGGGGTTGGTGTAGATTTCTCTGTTTGGGGGTTGGTGTAGATTTCTCTATTTGGAGGTTGATTTAGATTTCTCTGTTTGGGGGTTGATGTAGATTTCTCTGTTTGGGGTTGATGTAGATTTCTCTGTTTGGGGGTTGGTGTAGATTTCTCTGTTTGGGGGTTGGTGTAGATTTCTCTGTTACGGGTTTGGTGTAGATTTCTCTGTTTGGAGGTTGGTGTAGATATCTCTGTTTGGAGGTTGGTGTAGATATCTCTGTTTGGAGGTTGGTGTAGATATCTCTGTTTGGAGGTTGGTGTAGATTTCTCTGTTTGGGGGTTGGTGTAGATTTCTCTGTTTGGGGGTTGGTGTAGATTTCTCTGTTTGGGGGTTGGTGTAGATTTCTCTGTTTGGGGGTTGGTGTAGATTTCTCTGTTTGGAGGTTGATGTAGATTTCTCTGTTTGGGGGTTGGTGTAGATTTCTCTGTTTGGGGGTTGGTGTAGATTTCTCTATTTGGAGGTTGATTTAGATTTCTCTGTTTGGGGGTTGATGTAGATTTCTCTGTTTGGGGTTGGTGTAGATTTCTCTGTTTGGGGGTTGGTGTAGATTTCTCTGTTTGGGGGTTGGTGTAGATTTCTCTGTTACGGGTTTGGTGTAGATTTCTCTGTTTGGAGGTTGGTGTAGATATCTCTGTTTGGAGGTTGGTGTAGATATCTCTGTTTGGAGGTTGGTGTAGATATCTCTGTTTGGAGGTTGGTGTAGATTTCTCTGTTTGGAGGTTGATTTAGATTTCTCTGTTTGGGGGTTGGTGTAGATTTCTCTGTTTCGGGTTTGGTGTAGATTTCTCTGTTTGGAGGTTGATTTAGATTTCTGTGTTTCGGGTTTGGTGTAGATTTCTCTGTTTCGGGTTTGGTGTAGATTTCTCTGTTTGGGGGTTGGTGTAGATTTCTCTGTTTCGGGTTTGGTGTAGATTTCTCTGTTTGGAGGTTGATTTAGATTTCTGTGTTTCGGGTTTGGTGTAGATTTCTCTGTTTGGAGGTTGGTGTAGATTTCTCTCTTTGGGGGTTGGTGTAGATTTCTCTGTTTGGAGGTTGATTTAGATTTCTGTGTTTCGGGTTTGGTGTAGATTTCTCTGTTTGGAGGTTGGTGTAGATTTCTCTCTTTGGGGGTTGGTGTAGATTTCTCTGTTTGGAGGTTGATTTAGATTTCTGTGTTTCGGGTTTGGTGTAGATTTCTCTGTTTGGAGGTTGGTGTAGATTTCTCTCTTTGGGGGTTGGTGTAGATTTCTCTGTTTGGGGGTTGGTGTAGATTTCTCTTTGTGGGGGTTGGTGTAGATTTCTCTGTTTGGGGGTTGGTGTAGATTTCTCTTTGTGGGGGTTGGTGTAGATTTCTCTGTTTGGGTGTTTGTTTAGATTTCTCTGTGTGGGGGTTGGTGTAGATTTCTCTGTTTGCGTGTTTGTTTAGATTTCTCTGTGTGGGGGTTGGTGTAGATTTCTCTGTTTGGGTGTTGGTTTAGATTTCTCTGTGTGGGGGTTTGTGTAGATTTCTCTGTTTGGGTGTTGGTTTAGATTTCTCTGTTTGGGGGTTGGTGTAGATTTCTCTGTTTGGGGGTTGATTTAGATTTCTCTGTTTCGGGTTTGGTGTAGATTTCTCTGTTTGGGGGTTGGTGTAGATTTCTCTGTTTCGGGTTTGGTGTAGATTTCTCTGTTTGTGGGTTGGTGTAGATTTCTCTGTTTCGGGTTTGGTGTAGATTTCTCTGTTTCGGGTTTGGTGTTGATTTCTCTGTTTGGGGGTTGGTGTAGATTTCTCTGTTTCGGGTTTGGTGTAGATTTCTCTGTTTGGAGGTTGGTGTAGATTTCTCTGTTTCGGGTTTGGTGTAGATTTCTCTGTTTGGAGGTTGGTGTAGATTTCTCTGTTTGGGTGTCTGTTTAGATTTCTCTGTGTGGGGGTTGGTGTAGATTTCTCTGTTTGGGTGTTGGTGCAGATTTCTCTGTTTCGGGTTTGGTGTAGACTTCTGTATTTGGAGGTTGATTTAGATTTCTCTGTTTGGGTGTTGGTTTAGATTTCTCTGTGTGGGGGTTGGTGTAGATTTCTCTGTTTCGGGTTTGGTGTAGATTTCTCTATTTGGAGGTTGATTTAGATTTCTCTGTTTGGGGGTTGGTGTAGATTTCTCTGTTTGGGGGTTGGTGTAGATTTCTCTGTTTGGGTGTTGGTGTAGATTTCTCTGTTTCGGGTTTGGTGTAGATTTCTCTGTTTGGAGGTTGGTGTAGATTTCTCTGTTTGGGGGTTGGTGTAGATTTCTCTGTTTGGAGGTTGATTTAGATTTCTCTGTTTGGGGGTTGCTGTAGATTTCTCTGTTTGGAGGTTGATTTAGATTTCTCTGTTTGGGGGTTGGTGTAGATTTCTCTGTTTGGAGGTTGATTTAGATTTCTCTGTTTGGAGGTTGATTTAGATTTCTCTGTTTGGGGGTTGGTGTAGATTTCTCTGTTTGGGGGTTGGTGTTGATTTCTCTGTTTGGAGGTTGGTGTTGATTTCTCTGTTTGGAGGTTGATTTAGATTTCTCTGTTTCGGGTTTGGTGTAGATTTCTCTGTTTGGGGGTTGGTGTAGATTTCTCTGTTTGGGGGTTGGTGTAGATTTCTCTGTTTGGGGGTTGATGTAGATTTCTCTGTTTGGGGGTTGGTGTAGATTTCTCTTTGTGGGGGTTGGTGTAGATTTCTCTGTTTGGGGGTTGGTGTAGATTTCTCTTTGTGGGGGTTGGTGTAGATTTCTCTGTTTGGGTGTTTGTTTAGATTTCTCTGTGTGGGGGTTGGTGTAGATTTCTCTGTTTGCGTGTTTGTTTAGATTTCTCTGTGTGGGGGTTGGTGTAGATTTCTCTGTTTGGGTGTTGGTTTAGATTTCTCTGTGTGGGGGTTTGTGTAGATTTCTCTGTTTGGGTGTTGGTTTAGATTTCTCTGTTTGGGGGTTGGTGTAGATTTCTCTGTTTGGGGGTTGATTTAGATTTCTCTGTTTCGGGTTTGGTGTAGATTTCTCTGTTTGGGGGTTGGTGTAGATTTCTCTGTTTCGGGTTTGGTGTAGATTTCTCTGTTTGGGGGTTGGTGTAGATTTCTCTGTTTCGGGTTTGGTGTAGATTTCTCTGTTTCGGGTTTGGTGTTGATTTCTCTGTTTGGGGGTTGGTGTAGATTTCTCTGTTTCGGGTTTGGTGTAGATTTCTCTGTTTGGAGGTTGGTGTAGATTTCTCTGTTTCGGGTTTGGTGTAGATTTCTCTGTTTGGAGGTTGGTGTAGATTTCTCTGTTTGGGTGTCTGTTTAGATTTCTCTGTGTGGGGGTTGGTGTAGATTTCTCTGTTTGGGTGTTGGTGCAGATTTCTCTGTTTCGGGTTTGGTGTAGACTTCTGTATTTGGAGGTTGATTTAGATTTCTCTGTTTGGGTGTTGGTTTAGATTTCTCTGTGTGGGGGTTGGTGTAGATTTCTCTGTTTCGGGTTTGGTGTAGATTTCTCTATTTGGAGGTTGATTTAGATTTCTCTGTTTGGGGGTTGGTGTAGATTTCTCTGTTTGGGGGTTGGTGTAGATTTCTCTGTTTGGGGGTTGGTGTAGATTTCTCTGTTTGGGTGTTGGTGTAGATTTCTCTGTTTCGGGTTTGGTGTAGATTTCTCTGTTTGGAGGTTGGTGTAGATTTCTCTGTTTGGGGGTTGGTGTGGATTTCTCTGTTTGGAGGTTGATTTAGATTTCTCTGTTTGGGGGTTGGTGTAGATTTCTCTGTTTGGAGGTTGATTTAGATTTCTCTGTTTGGGGGTTGGTGTAGATTTCTCTGTTTGGAGGTTGATTTAGATTTCTCTGTTTGGAGGTTGATTTAGATTTCTCTGTTTGGGGGTTGGTGTAGATTTCTCTGTTTGGGGGTTGGTGTTGATTTCTCTGTTTGGAGGTTGGTGTTGATTTCTCTGTTTGGAGGTTGATTTAGATTTCTCTGTTTCGGGTTTGGTGTAGATTTCTCTGTTTGGGGGTTGGTGTAGATTTCTCTGTTTGGGGGTTGGTGTAGATTTCTCTGTTTGGGGGTTGATGTAGATTTCTCTGTTTGGGGGTTGGTGTAGATTTCTCTGTTTCGGGTTTGGTGTAGATTTCTCTGTTTGGAGGTTGATTTAGATTTCTCTGTTTGGAGGTTGGTGTAGATTTCTCTCTTTGGGGGTTGGTGTAGATTTCTCTGTTTGGGGGTTGGTGTAGATTTCTCTTTGTGGGGGTTGGTGTAGATTTCTCTGTTTGGGGGTTGGTGTAGATTTCTCTTTGTGGGGGTTGGTGTAGATTTCTCTGTTTGGGTGTTTGTTTAGATTTCTCTGTGTGGGGGTTGGTGTAGATTTCTCTGTTTGCGTGTTTGTTTAGATTTCTCTGTGTGGGGGTTGGTGTAGATTTCTCTGTTTGGGTGTTGGTTTAGATTTCTCTGTGTGGGGGTTTGTGTAGATTTCTCTGTTTGGGTGTTGGTTTAGATTTCTCTGTTTGGGGGTTGGTGTAGATTTCTCTGTTTGGGGGTTGATTTAGATTTCTCTGTTTCGTGTTTGGTGTAGATTTCTCTGTTTGGGGGTTGGTGTAGATTTCTCTGTTTCGGGTTTGGTGTAGATTTCTCTGTTTGGGGGTTGGTGTAGATTTCTCTGTTTCGGGTTTGGTGTAGATTTCTCTGTTTCGGGTTTGGTGTTGATTTCTCTGTTTGGGGGTTGGTGTAGATTTCTCTGTTTCGGGTTTGGTGTAGATTTCTCTGTTTGGAGGTTGGTGTAGATTTCTCTGTTTCGGGTTTGGTGTAGATTTCTCTGTTTGGAGGTTGGTGTAGATTTCTCTGTTTGGGTGTTGGTTTAGATTTCTCTGTGTGGGGGTTGGTGTAGATTTCTCTGTTTGGGTGTTGGTGCAGATTTCTCTGTTTCGGGTTTGGTGTAGACTTCTGTATTTGGAGGTTGATTTAGATTTCTCTGTTTGGGTGTTGGTTTAGATTTCTCTGTGTGGGGGTTGGTGTAGATTTCTCTGTTTCGGGTTTGGTGTAGATTTCTCTATTTGGAGGTTGATTTAGATTTCTCTGTTTGGGGGTTGGTGTAGATTTCTCTGTTTGGGGGTTGGTGTAGATTTCTCTGTTTGGGGGTTGGTGTAGATTTCTCTGTTTGGGTGTTGGTGCAGATTTCTCTGTTTCGGGTTTGGTGTAGATTTCTCTGTTTGGAGGTTGGTGTAGATTTCTCTGTTTGGGGGTTGGTGTAGATTTCTCTGTTTGGAGGTTGATTTAGATTTCTCTGTTTGGGGGTTGGTGTAGATTTCTCTGTTTGGAGGTTGATTTAGATTTCTCTGTTTGGGGGTTGGTGTAGATTTCTCTGTTTGGAGGTTGATTTAGATTTCTCTGTTTGGGGGTTGGTGTAGATTTCTCTGTTTGGGGGTTGGTGTAGATTTCTCTGTTTGGGGGTTGGTGTAGATTTCTCTGTTTGGGGGTTGGTGTAGATTTCTCTGTTTGGAGGTTGATGTAGATTTCTCTGTTTGGGGGTTGGTGTAGATTTCTCTGTTTGGGGGTTGGTGTTGATTTCTCTGTTTGGGGGTTGGTGTAGATTTCTCTGTTTGGGGGTTGGTGTAGATTTCTCTGTTTGGGGGTTGGTGTAGATTTCTCTGTTTGGGGGTTGGTGTAGATTTCTCTGTTTGGGGGTTGGTGTAGATTTCTCCGTTTGGAGGTTGGTGTAGATTTCTCTGTTTGGGGGTTGGTGTAGATTTCTCTGTTTGGGGGTTGGTGTAGATTTCTCTGTTTGGAGGTTGATGTAGATTTCTCTGTTTGGGGGTTGGTGTAGATTTCTCTGTTTGGGGGTTGGTGTAGATTTCTCTGTTTGGGGGTTGGTGTAGATTTCTCTGTTTGGAGGTTGATGTAGATTTCTCTGTTTGGGGGTTGGTGTAGATTTCTCTGTTTGGGGGTTGGTGTAGATTTCTCTGTTTGGAGGTTGATTTAGATTTCTCTGTTTGGGGGTTGGTGTAGATTTCTCTGTTTGGGGGTTGGTGTAGATTTCTCTGTTTGGGGGTTGGTGTAGATTTCTCTGTTTGGGGGTTGGTGTAGATTTCTCTGTTTGGAGGTTGATGTAGATTTCTCTGTTTGGGGGTTGGTGTAGATTTCTCTATTTGGAGGTTGATTTAGATTTCTCTGTTTGGGGGTTGATGTAGATTTCTCTGTTTGGGGTTGATGTAGATTTCTCTGTTTGGGGGTTGGTGTAGATTTCTCTGTTTGGGGGTTGGTGTAGATTTCTCTGTTACGGGTTTGGTGTAGATTTCTCTGTTTGGAGGTTGGTGTAGATTTCTCTGTTTGGAGGTTGATTTAGATTTCTCTGTTTGGGGGTTGGTGTAGATTTCTCTGTTTCGGGTTTGGTGTAGATTTCTCTGTTTGGAGGTTGATTTAGATTTCTGTGTTTCGGGTTTGGTGTAGATTTCTCTGTTTCGGGTTTGGTGTAGATTTCTCTGTTTGGGGGTTGGTGTAGATTTCTCTGTTTCGGGTTTGGTGTAGATTTCTCTGTTTGGAGGTTGATTTAGATTTCTGTGTTTCGGGTTTGGTGTAGATTTCTCTGTTTGGAGGTTGGTGTAGATTTCTCTCTTTGGGGGTTGGTGTAGATTTCTCTGTTTGGAGGTTGATTTAGATTTCTGTGTTTCGGGTTTGGTGTAGATTTCTCTGTTTGGAGGTTGGTGTAGATTTCTCTCTTTGGGGGTTGGTGTAGATTTCTCTGTTTGGAGGTTGATTTAGATTTCTGTGTTTCGGGTTTGGTGTAGATTTCTCTGTTTGGAGGTTGGTGTAGATTTCTCTCTTTGGGGGTTGGTGTAGATTTCTCTGTTTGGGGGTTGGTGTAGATTTCTCTTTGTGGGGGTTGGTGTAGATTTCTCTGTTTGGGGGTTGGTGTAGATTTCTCTTTGTGGGGGTTGGTGTAGATTTCTCTGTTTGGGTGTTTGTTTAGATTTCTCTGTGTGGGGGTTGGTGTAGATTTCTCTGTTTGCTTGTTTGTTTAGATTTCTCTGTGTGGGGGTTGGTGTAGATTTCTCTGTTTGGGTGTTGGTTTAGATTTCTCTGTGTGGGGGTTTGTGTAGATTTCTCTGTTTGGGTGTTGGTTTAGATTTCTCTGTTTGGGGGTTGGTGTAGATTTCTCTGTTTGGGGGTTGATTTAGATTTCTCTGTTTCGGGTTTGGTGTAGATTTCTCTGTTTGGGGGTTGGTGTAGATTTCTCTGTTTCGGGTTTGGTGTAGATTTCTCTGTTTGGGGGTTGGTGTAGATTTCTCTGTTTCGGGTTTGGTGTAGATTTCTCTGTTTCGGGTTTGGTGTTGATTTCTCTGTTTGGGGGTTGGTGTAGATTTCTCTGTTTCGGGTTTGGTGTAGATTTCTCTGTTTGGAGGTTGGTGTAGATTTCTCTGTTTCGGGTTTGGTGTAGATTTCTCTGTTTGGAGGTTGGTGTAGATTTCTCTGTTTGGGTGTCTGTTTAGATTTCTCTGTGTGGGGGTTGGTGTAGATTTCTCTGTTTGGGTGTTGGTGCAGATTTCTCTGTTTCGGGTTTGGTGTAGACTTCTGTATTTGGAGGTTGATTTAGATTTCTCTGTTTGGGTGTTGGTTTAGATTTCTCTGTGTGGGGGTTGGTGTAGATTTCTCTGTTTCGGGTTTGGTGTAGATTTCTCTATTTGGAGGTTGATTTAGATTTCTCTGTTTGGGGGTTGGTGTAGATTTCTCTGTTTGGGGGTTGGTGTAGATTTCTCTGTTTGGGGGTTGGTGTAGATTTCTCTGTTTGGGTGTTGGTGTAGATTTCTCTGTTTCGGGTTTGGTGTAGATTTCTCTGTTTGGAGGTTGGTGTAGATTTCTCTGTTTGGGGGTTGGTGTAGATTTCTCTGTTTGGAGGTTGATTTAGATTTCTCTGTTTGGGGGTTGCTGTAGATTTCTCTGTTTGGAGGTTGATTTAGATTTCTCTGTTTGGGGGTTGGTGTAGATTTCTCTGTTTGGAGGTTGATTTAGATTTCTCTGTTTGGAGGTTGATTTAGATTTCTCTGTTTGGGGGTTGGTGTAGATTTCTCTGTTTGGGGGTTGGTGTTGATTTCTCTGTTTGGAGGTTGGTGTTGATTTCTCTGTTTGGAGGTTGATTTAGATTTCTCTGTTTCGGGTTTGGTGTAGATTTCTCTGTTTGGGGGTTGGTGTAGATTTCTCTGTTTGGGGGTTGGTGTAGATTTCTCTGTTTGGGGGTTGATGTAGATTTCTCTGTTTGGGGGTTGGTGTAGATTTCTCTTTGTGGGGGTTGGTGTAGATTTCTCTGTTTGGGGGTTGGTGTAGATTTCTCTTTGTGGGGGTTGGTGTAGATTTCTCTGTTTGGGTGTTTGTTTAGATTTCTCTGTGTGGGGGTTGGTGTAGATTTCTCTGTTTGCGTGTTTGTTTAGATTTCTCTGTGTGGGGGTTGGTGTAGATTTCTCTGTTTGGGTGTTGGTTTAGATTTCTCTGTGTGGGGGTTTGTGTAGATTTCTCTGTTTGGGTGTTGGTTTAGATTTCTCTGTTTGGGGGTTGGTGTAGATTTCTCTGTTTGGGGGTTGATTTAGATTTCTCTGTTTCGGGTTTGGTGTAGATTTCTCTGTTTGGGGGTTGGTGTAGATTTCTCTGTTTCGGGTTTGGTGTAGATTTCTCTGTTTGGGGGTTGGTGTAGATTTCTCTGTTTCGGGTTTGGTGTAGATTTCTCTGTTTCGGGTTTGGTGTTGATTTCTCTGTTTGGGGGTTGGTGTAGATTTCTCTGTTTCGGGTTTGGTGTAGATTTCTCTGTTTGGAGGTTGGTGTAGATTTCTCTGTTTCGGGTTTGGTGTAGATTTCTCTGTTTGGAGGTTGGTGTAGATTTCTCTGTTTGGGTGTCTGTTTAGATTTCTCTGTGTGGGGGTTGCTGTAGATTTCTCTGTTTGGGTGTTGGTGCAGATTTCTCTGTTTCGGGTTTGGTGTAGACTTCTGTATTTGGAGGTTGATTTAGATTTCTCTGTTTGGGTGTTGGTTTAGATTTCTCTGTGTGGGGGTTGGTGTAGATTTCTCTGTTTCGGGTTTGGTGTAGATTTCTCTATTTGGAGGTTGATTTAGATTTCTCTGTTTGGGGGTTGGTGTAGATTTCTCTGTTTGGGGGTTGGTGTAGATTTCTCTGTTTGGGGGTTGGTGTAGATTTCTCTGTTTGGGTGTTGGTGTAGATTTCTCTGTTTCGGGTTTGGTGTAGATTTCTCTGTTTGGAGGTTGGTGTAGATTTCTCTGTTTGGGGGTTGGTGTGGATTTCTCTGTTTGGAGGTTGATTTAGATTTCTCTGTTTGGGGGTTGGTGTAGATTTCTCTGTTTGGAGGTTGATTTAGATTTCTCTGTTTGGGGGTTGGTGTAGATTTCTCTGTTTGGAGGTTGATTTAGATTTCTCTGTTTGGAGGTTGATTTAGATTTCTCTGTTTGGGGGTTGGTGTAGATTTCTCTGTTTGGGGGTTGGTGTTGATTTCTCTGTTTGGAGGTTGGTGTTGATTTCTCTGTTTGGAGGTTGATTTAGATTTCTCTGTTTCGGGTTTGGTGTAGATTTCTCTGTTTGGGGGTTGGTGTAGATTTCTCTGTTTGGGGGTTGGTGTAGATTTCTCTGTTTGGGGGTTGATGTAGATTTCTCTGTTTGGGGGTTGGTGTAGATTTCTCTGTTTCGGGTTTGGTGTAGATTTCTCTGTTTGGGGGTTGGTGTAGATTTCTCTGTTTGGGGGTTGGTGTAGATTTCTCTGTTTGGAGGTTGATTTAGATTTCTCTGTTTGGGGGTTGATGTAGATTTCTCTGTTTGGGGGTTGGTGGAGATTTCTCTGTTTGGGGGTTGGTGTAGATTTCTCTGTTTGGGGGTTGGTGTAGATTTCTCTGTTTCGGGTTTGGTGTAGATTTCTCTGTTTGGGGTTTGGTGTAGATTTCTCTGTTTGGGGGTTGGTGTTGATTTCTCTGTTTCGGGTTTGGTGTAGATTTCTCTGTTTGGAGGTTGGTGTAGATTTCTCTGTTTGGGGGTTGGTGTAGATTTCTCTGTTTGGAGGTTGATTTAGATTTCTCTGTTTGGGGGTTGGTGTAGATTTCTCTGTTTGGAGGTTGATTTAGATTTCTCTGTTTGGGGGTTGGTGTAGATTTCTCTGTTTGGAGGTTGATTTAGATTTCTCTGTTTGGGGGTTGGTGTAGATTTCTCTGTTTGGAGGTTGATTTAGATTTCTCTGTTTGGAGGTTGATTTAGATTTCTCTGTTTGGGGGTTGGTGTAGATTTCTCTGTTTGGGGGTTGGTGTTGATTTCTCTGTTTGGAGGTTGGTGTTGATTTCTCTGTTTGGAGGTTGATTTAGATTTCTCTGTTTCGGGTTTGGTGTAGATTTCTCTGTTTGGGGGTTGGTGTAGATTTCTCTGTTTGGGGGTTGGTGTAGATTTCTCTTTTTCTGGGTTGATGTAGATTTCTCTGTTTGGGGGTTGGTGTAGATTTCTCTGTTTCGGGTTTGGTGTAGATTTCTCTGTTTGGGGGTTGGTGTAGATTTCTCTGTTTGGGGGTTGGTGTAGATTTCTCTGTTTGGAGGTTGATTTAGATTTCTCTGTTTGGGGGTTGATGTAGATTTCTCTGTTTGGGGTTTGGTGTAGATTTCTCTGTTTGGGGGTTGGTGTTGATTTCTCTGTTTGGGGTTTGGTGTAGATTTCTCTGTTTGGGGGTTGGTGTTGATTTCTCTGTTTGGAGGTTGATTTAGATTTCTCTGTTTGGGGGTTGGTGTAGATTTCTCTGTTTCGGGTTTGGTGTAGATTTCTCTGTTTGGGGGTTGATGTAGTTTTCTCTGTGTGGGGGTTGGTGTAGATTTCTCTGTTTCGGGTTTGGTGTAGATTTCTCTGTTTGGAGGTTGGTGTTGATTTCTCTGTTTGGGGTTTGGTGTAGATTTCTCTGTTTGGGGGTTGGTGTTGATTTCTCTGTTTGGAGGTTGATTTAGATTTCTCTGTTTGGGGGTTGGTGTAGATTTCTCTGTTTGGAGGTTGATTTAGATTTCTCTGTTTGGGGGTTGGTGTAGATTTCTCTGTTTCGGGTTTGGTGTAGATTTCTCTGTTTGGGGGTTGATGTAGTTTTCTCTGTGTGGGGGTTGGTGTAGATTTCTCTGTTTCGGGTTTGGTGTAGATTTCTCTGTTTGGGGGTTGGTGTTGATTTCTCTGTTTGGGGTTTGGTGTAGATTTCTCTGTTTGGGGGTTGGTGTTGATTTCTCTGTTTGGGGTTTGGTGTAGATTTCTCTGTTTGCGGGTTGGTGTTGATTTCTCTGTTTGGAGGTTGATTTAGATTTCTCTGTTTGGGGGTTGGTGTAGATTTCTCTGTTTCGGGTTTGGTGTAGATTTCTCTGTTTGGGGGTTGATGTAGTTTTCTCTGTGTGGGGGTTGGTGTAGATTTCTCTGTTTCGGGTTTGGTGTAGATTTCTCTGTTTGGAGGTTGGTGTAGATTTCTCTGTTTGGGGGTTGGTGTAGATTTCTCTGTTTGGGGGTTGGTGTAGATTTCTCTGTTTGGGGGTTGATGTAGATTTCTCTGTTTGGGGGTTGGTGTAGATTTCTCTGTTTCGGGTTTGGTGTAGATTTCTCTGTTTGGGGGTTGGTGTAGATTTCTCTGTTTGGGGGTTGGTGTAGATTTCTCTGTTTGGAGGTTGATTTAGATTTCTCTGTTTGGGGGTTGATGTAGATTTCTCTGTTTGGGGGTTGGTGCAGATTTCTCTGTTTGGGGGTTGGTGTAGATTTCTCTGTTTGGGGGTTGGTGTAGATTTCTCTGTTTCGGGTTTGGTGTAGATTTCTCTGTTTGGGGTTTGGTGTAGATTTCTCTGTTTGGGGGTTGGTGTTGATTTCTCTGTTTGGAGGTTGATTTAGATTTCTCTGTTTGGGGGTTGGTGTAGATTTCTCTGTTTCGGGTTTGGTGTAGATTTCTCTGTTTGAGGGTTGGTGTAGATTTCTCTGTTTCGGGTTTGGTGTAGATTTCTCTGTTTGGAGGTTGGTGTAGATTTCTCTGTTTGGGGGTTGGTGTAGATTTCTCTGTTTGGAGGTTGATTTAGATTTCTCTGTTTGGGGGTTGGTGTAGATTTCTCTGTTTGGAGGTTGATTTAGATTTCTCTGTTTGGGGGTTGGTGTAGATTTCTCTGTTTGGAGGTTGATTTAGATTTCTCTGTTTGGGGGTTGGTGTAGATTTCTCTGTTTGGAGGTTGATTTAGATTTCTCTGTTTGGAGGTTGATTTAGATTTCTCTGTTTGGGGGTTGGTGTAGATTTCTCTGTTTGGGGGTTGGTGTTGATTTCTCTGTTTGGAGGTTGGTGTTGATTTCTCTGTTTGGAGGTTGATTTAGATTTCTCTGTTTCGGGTTTGGTGTAGATTTCTCTGTTTGGGGGTTGTTGTAGATTTCTCTGTTTGGGGGTTGGTGTAGATTTCTCTGTTTGGGGGTTGATGTAGATTTCTCTGTTTGGGGGTTGGTGTAGATTTCTCTGTTTCGGGTTTGGTGTAGATTTCTCTGTTTGGGGGTTGGTGTAGATTTCTCTGTTTGGGGGTTGGTGTAGATTTCTCTGTTTGGAGGTTGATTTAGATTTCTCTGTTTGGGGGTTGATGTAGATTTCTCTGTTTGGGGTTTGGTGTAGATTTCTCTGTTTGGGGGTTGGTGTTGATTTCTCTGTTTGGGGTTTGGTGTAGATTTCTCTGTTTGGGGGTTGGTGTTGATTTCTCTGTTTGGAGGTTGATTTAGATTTCTCTGTTTGGGGGTTGGTGTAGATTTCTCTGTTTCGGGTTTGGTGTAGATTTCTCTGTTTGGGGGTTGATGTAGTTTTCTCTGTGTGGGGGTTGGTGTAGATTTCTCTGTTTCGGGTTTGGTGTAGATTTCTCTGTTTGGAGATTGGTGTTGATTTCTCTGTTTGGGGTTTGGTGTAGATTTCTCTGTTTGGGGGTTGGTGTTGATTTCTCTGTTTGGAGGTTGATTTAGATTTCTCTGTTTGGGGGTTGGTGTAGATTTCTCTGTTTGGAGGTTGATTTAGATTTCTCTGTTTGGGGGTTGGTGTAGATTTCTCTGTTTCGGGTTTGGTGTAGATTTCTCTGTTTGGGGGTTGATGTAGTTTTCTCTGTGTGGGGGTTGGTGTAGATTTCTCTGTTTCGGGTTAGGTGTAGATTTCTCTGTTTGGGGGTTGGTGTTGATTTCTCTGTTTGGGGTTTGGTGTAGATTTCTCTGTTTGGGGGTTGGTGTTGATTTCTCTGTTTGGGGTTTGGTGTAGATTTCTCTGTTTGCGGGTTGGTGTTGATTTCTCTGTTTGGAGGTTGATTTAGATTTCTCTGTTTGGGGGTTGGTGTAGATTTCTCTGTTTCGGGTTTGGTGTAGATTTCTCTGTTTGGGGGTTGATGTAGTTTTCTCTGTGTGGGGGTTGGTGTAGATTTCTCTGTTTCGGGTTTGGTGTAGATTTCTCTGTTTGGAGGTTGGTGTAGATTTCTCTGTTTGGGGGTTGGTGTAGATTTCTCTGTTTGGGGGTTGGTGTAGATTTCTCTGTTTGGAGGTTGGTGTAGATTTCTCTGTTTGGGGGTTGGTGCAGATTTCTCTGTTTGGGGGTTGGTGTAGATTTCTCTCTTTGGGTGTTGGTGTAGATTTCTCTGTTTGGGGGTTGGTGTAGATTTCTCTGTTTCGGGTTTGGTGTAGATTTCTCTGTTTGGAGATTGATTTAGATTTCTCTGTTTGGGGGTTGGTGTAGATTTCTCTGTTTCGGGTTTGGTGTAGATTTCTCTGTTTGGAGGTTGGTGTAGATTTCTCTGTTTCGGGTTTGGTGTAGATTTCTCTGTTTGGAGGTTGATTTAGATTTCTCTGTTTGGGGGTTGGTGTAGATTTCTCTGTTTGGGGGTTGGTGTAGATTTCTCTGTTTGGAGGTTGATTTAGATTTCTCTGTTTGGGGGTTGGTGTAGATTTCTCTGTTTGGAGGTTGATTTAGATTTCTCTGTTTGGGGGTTGGTGTAGATTTCTCTGTTTGGGGGTTGGTGTAGATTTCTCTGTTTGGAGGATGATTTAGATTTCTCTGTTTGGGGGTTGGTGTAGATTTCTCTGTTTGGAGGTTGATTTAGATTTCTCTGTTTGGGGGTTGGTGTAGATTTCTCTGTTTGGGGGTTGGTGTAGATTTCTCTGTTTGGGGGTTGGTGTAGATTTCTCTGTTTGGAGGTTGATTTAGATTTCTCTGTTTCGGGTTTGGTGTAGATTTCTCTGTTTGGGGGTTGGTGTAGATTTCTCTGTTTGGGGGTTGGTGTAGATTTCTCTGTTTGGAGGTTGGTGTAGATTTCTCTGTTTGGAGGTTGGTGTAGATTTCTCTGTTTGGGGGTTGGTGTAGATTTCTCTGTTTGGGGGTTGGTGTAGATTTCTCTGTTTGGAGGTTGGTGTAGATTTCTCTGTTTGGGGGTTGGTGTAGATTTCTCTGTTTGGGGGTTGGTGTAGATTTCTCTGTTTGGAGGTTGATTTAGATTTCTCTGTTTGGGGGTTGATTTAGATTTCTCTCTTTGGGGGTTGGTGTAGATTTCTCTGTTTGGGGGTTGGTGTAGATTTCTCTGTTTGGAGGTTGATTTAGATTTCTCTGTTTGGGGGTTGGTGTAGATTTCTCTGTTTGGAGGTTGATTTAGATTTCTCTGTTTGGGGGTTGGTGTAGATTTCTCTGTTTGGGGGTTGGTGTAGATTTCTCTGTTTGGGGGTTGGTGTAGATTTCTCTGTTTGGAGGTTGGTGCAGATTTCTCTGTTTGGAGGTTGGTGTAGATTTCTCTGTTTGGGGGTTGGTGTAGATTTCTCTGTTTGGGGGTTGGTGTAGATTTCTCTGTTTGGAGGTTGGTGTAGATTTCTCTGTTTGGGGGTTGGTGTGGATTTCTCTGTTTGGGGGTTGGTGTAGATTTCTCTGTTTGGAGGTTGATTTAGATTTCTCTGTTTGGGGGTTGATTTAGATTTCTTTCTTTGGGGGTTGGTGTAGATTTCTCTGTTTGGGGGTTGGTGTAGATTTCTCTGTTTGGGGGTTGGTGTAGATTTCTCTGTTTGGGGGTTGATTTAGATTTCTCTGTTTGGGGGTTGATTTAGATTTCTCTGTTTGGGGGTTGGTGTAGATTTCTCTGTTTGGGGGTTGGTGTAGATTTCTCTGTTTGGAGGTTGATTTAGATTTCTCTCTTTGGGGGTTGGTGTAGATTTCTCTGTTTGGGGGTTGGTGTAGATTTCTCTGTTTGGGGGTTGGTGTAGATTTCTCTGTTTGGGGGTTGATTTAGATTTCTCTGTTTGGGGGTTGATTTAGATTTCTCTGTTTGGGGGTTGGTGTAGATTTCTCTGGGCGTTGGTGTAGATTTCTCTGTTTGGAGGTTGATTTAGATTTCTCTGTTTGGGGGTTGGTGTAGATTTCTCTGTTTGGGGGTTGGTGTAGATTTCTCTGTTTGGAGGTTGGTGTAGATTTCTCTGTTTGGGGGTTGGTGTAGATTTCTCTGTTTGGGGGTTGATTTAGATTTCTCTGTTTGGGGGTTGATTTAGATTTCTCTGTTTGGGGGTTGGTGTAGATTTCTCTGGGGGTTGGTGTAGATTTCTCTGTTTGGAGGTTGATTTAGATTTCTCTGTTTGGGGGTTGGTGTAGATTTCTCTGTTTGGGGGTTGGTGTACATTTCTCTGTTTGGAGGTTGATTTAGATTTCTCTGTTTGGGGGTTGGTGTAGATTTCTCTGTTTGGAGGTTGATTTAGATTTCTCTGTTTGGGGGTTGGTGTAGATTTCTCTCTTTGGGGGTTGGTGTAGATTTCTCTGTTTGGGGGTTGGTGTAGATTTCTCTGTTTGGGGGTTGGTGTAGATTTCTCTGTTTGGAGGTTGGTGTAGATTTCTCTCTTTGGGGGTTGGTGTAGATTTCTCTGTTTGGGGGTTGGTGTAGATTTCTCTGTTTGGAGGTTGGTGTAGATTTCTCTCTTTGGGGGTTGGTGTAGATTTCTCTGTTTGGGGGTTGGTGTAGATTTCTCTCTTTGGGGGTTGGTGTAGATTTCTCTGTTTGGGGGTTGGTGTAGATTTCTCTGTTTGGAGGTTGGTGTAGATTTCTCGGTTTGGAGGTTGGTGTAGATTTCTCTGTTTGGGGGTTGGTGTAGATTTCTCTCTTTGGGGGTTGGTGTAGATTTCTCTGTTTGGAGGTTGGTGTAGATTTCTCTGTTTGGGTGTTGGTGTAGATTTCTCTGTTTGGGGGTTGGTGTAGATTTCTCTGTTTGGAGGTTGGTGTAGATTTCTCTATTTGGGGGTTGATTTAGATTTCTCTGTTTGGGGGTTGGTGTAGATTTCTCTGTTTGGGGGTTGGTGTAGATTTCTCTGTTTGGAGGTTGGTGTAGATTTCTCTGTTTGGGGGTTGGTGTAGATTTCTCTGTTTGGGGGTTTGTGCAGATTTCTCTGTTTGGGGGTTGATTTAGATTTCTCTGTTTGGGGGTTGATTTAGATTTCTCTGTTTGGGGGTTGGTGTAGATTTCTCTGTTTGGGGGTTGATTTATATTTCTCTGTTTGGGGGTTGATTTAGATTTCTCTGTTTGGGGGTTGGTGTAGATTTCTCTGTTTGGGGGTTGATTTAGATTTCTCTGTTTGGGGGTTGATTTAGATTTCTCTGTTTGGGGGTTGATTTAGATTTCTCTGTTTGGGGGTTGATTTAGATTTCTCTGTTTGGGGGTTGGTGTAGATTTCTCTGTTTGGGGGTTGGTGTAGATTTCTCTGTTTGGGGGTTGATTTAGATTTCTCTGTTTGGGGGTTGGTGTAGATTTCTCTGTTTGGGGGTTGGTGTAGATTTCTCTGTTTGGGGGTTGATTTAGATTTCTCTGTTTGGGGGTTGGTGTAGATTTCTCTGTTTGGAGGTTGATTTAGATTTCTCTGTTTGGGGGTTGGTGTAGATTTCTCTGTTTGGGGGTTGGTGTAGATTTCTCTGTTTGGGGGTTGATTTAGATTTCTCTGTTTGGGGGTTGGTGTAGATTTCTCTGTTTGGAGGTTGATTTAGATTTCTCTGTTTGGGGGTTGGTGTAGATTTCTCTGTTTGGGGGTTGATTTAGATTTCTCTGTTTGGGGGTTGGTGTAGATTTCTCTGTTTGGGGGTTGATTTAGATTTCTCTGTTTGGGGGTTGGTGTAGATTTCTCTGTTTGGGGGTTGGTGTAGATTTCTCTGTTTGGGGGTTGATTTAGATTTCTCTGTTTGGGGGTTGGTGTAGATTTCTCTGTTTGGAGGTTGATTTAGATTTCTCTGTTTGGGGGTTGGTGTAGATTTCTCTGTTTGGGGGTTGGTGTAGATTTCTCTGTTTGGGGGTTGATTTAGATTTCTCTGTTTGGGGGTTGGTGTTGATTTCTCTGTTTGGGGGTTGGTGTAGATTTCTCTGTTTGGGGGTTGGTGTAGATTTCTCTGTTTGGGGGTTGATTTAGATTTCTCTGTTTGGGGGTTGGTGTAGATTTCTCTGTTTGGGGGTTGATTTAGATTTCTCTGTTTGGGGGTTGGTGTAGATTTCTCTGTTTGGGGGTTGATTTAGATTTCTCTGTTTGGGGGTTGGTGTAGATTTCTCTGTTTGGGGGTTGGTGTAGATTTCTCTGTTTGGGGGTTGGTGTAGATTTCTCTGTTTGGGGGTTGGTGTAGATTTCTCTGTTTGGGGGTTGGTGTAGATTTCTCTGTTTGGGGGTTGATTTAGATTTCTCTGTTTGGGGGTTGATTTAGATTTCTCTGTTTGGGGGTTGGTGTAGATTTCTCTGTTTGGGGGTTGGTGTAGATTTCTCTGTTTGGGGGTTGATTTAGATTTCTCTGTTTGGGGGTAGGTGTAGATTTCTCTGTTTGGGGGTTGATTTAGATTTCTCTGTTTGGGGGTTGATTTAGATTTCTCTGTTTGCGGGTTGATTTAGATTTCTCTGTTTGGGGGTTGGTGTAGATTTCTCTGTTTGGAGGTTGATTTAGATTTCTCTGTTTGGGGGTTGGTGTAGATTTCTCTGTTTGGGGGTTGATTTAGATTTCTCTGTTTGGGGGTTGGTGTAGATTTCTATGTTTGGAGGTTGATTTAGATTTCTCTGTTTGGGGGTTGGTGTAGATTTCTCTGTTTGGGGGTTGATTTAGATTTCTCTGTTTGGGGGTTGATTTAGATTTCTCTGTTTGGGGGTTGGTGTTGATTTCTGTGTTTGGGGGTTGGTGTAGATTTCTCTGTTTGGGGGTTGATTTAGATTTCTCTGTTTGGGGGTTGATTTAGATTTCTCTGTTTGGGGGTTGGTGTTGATTTCTCTGTTTGGGGGTTGGTGTAGATTTCTCTGTTTGGGGGTTGGTGTAGATTTCTCTGTTTGGGGGTTGATTTAGATTTCTCTGTTTGGGGGTTGATTTAGATTTCTCTGTTTGGGGGTTGGTGTTGATTTCTCTGTTTGGGGGTTGGTGTAGATTTCTCTGTTTGGGGGATGGTGTAGATTTCTCTGTTTGGGGGTTGATTTAGATTTCTCTGTTTGGGGGTTGGTGTAGATTTCTCTGTTTGGGGGTTGATTTAGATTTCTCTGTTTGGGGGTTGGTGTTGATTTCTCTGTTTGGGGGTTGGTGTAGATTTCTCTGTTTGGGGGTTGGTGTAGATTTCTCTGTTTGGGGGTTGATTTAGATTTCTCTGTTTGGGGGTTGGTGTAGATTTCTCTGTTTGGGGGTTGATTTAGATTTCTCTGTTTGGGGGTTGGTGTAGATTTCTCTGTTTGGGGGTTGATTTAGATTTCTCTGTTTGGGGGTTGATTTAGATTTCTCTGTTTGGGGGTTGGTTTAGACTTCTCTGTTTGGAGGTTGATTTAGATTTCTCTGTTTGGGGGTTGGTGTAGATTTCTCTGTTTGGGGGTTGATTTAGATTTCTCTGTTTGGGGGTTGATTTAGATTTCTCTGTTTGGGGGTTGGTGTAGATTTCTCTGTTTGGGGGTTGGTGTAGATTTCTCTGTTTGGAGGTTGATTTAGATTTCTCTGTTTGGGGGTTGGTGTAGATTTCTCTGTTTGGGGGTTGGTGTAGATTTCTCTGTTTGGAGGTTGATTTAGATTTCTCTGTTTGGGGGTTGGTGTAGATTTCTCTGTTTGGGGGTTGGTGTAGATTTCTCTGTTTGGAGGTTGGTGTAGATTTCTCTGTTTGGGGGTTGTTGTAGATTTCTCTGTTGGGGGGTTGGTGTAGATTTCTCTGTTTGGGGGTTGGTGTATATTTCTCTGTTTGGGGGTTGATTTAGATTTCTCTGTTTGGGGGTTGGTGTTGATTTCTCTGTTTGGGGGTTGGTGTAGATTTCTCTGTTTGGGGGTTGGTGTAGATTTCTCTGTTTGGGGGTTGATTTAGATTTCTCTGTTTGGGGGTTGGTGTAGATTTCTCTGTTTGGGGGTTGATTTAGATTTCTCTGTTTGGGGGTTGGTGTAGATTTCTCTGTTTGGGGGTTGATTTAGATTTCTCTGTTTGGGGGTTGATTTAGATTTCTCTGTTTGGGGGTTGGTGTAGATTTCTCTGTTTGGAGGTTGATTTAGATTTCTCTGTTTGGGGGTTGGTGTAGATTTCTCTGTTTGGGGGTTGATTTAGATTTCTCTGTTTGGGGGTTGGTGTAGATTTCTCTGTTTGGAGGTTGATTTAGATTTCTCTGTTTGGGGGTTGGTGTAGATTTCTCTGTTTGGGGGTTGGTGTATATTTCTCTGTTTGGGGGTTGATTTAGATTTCTCTGTTTGGGGGTTGGTGTTGATTTCTCTGTTTGGGGGTTGGTGTAGATTTCTCTGTTTAGGGGTTGGTGTAGATTTCTCTGTTTGGGGGTTGATTTAGATTTCTCTGTTTGGGGGTTGGTGTAGATTTCTCTGTTTGGGGGTTGATTTAGATTTCTCTGTTTGGGGGTTGGTGTAGATTTCTCTGTTTGGGGGTTGATTTAGATTTCTCTGTTTGGGGGTTGGTGTAGATTTCTCTGTTTGGGGGTTGATTTAGATTTCTCTGTTTGGGGGTTGGTGTAGATTTCTCTGTTTGGGGGTTGATTTAGATTTCTCTGTTTGGGGGTTGGTGTAGATTTCTCTGTTTGGGGGTTGGTGTAGATTTCTCTGTTTGGGGGTTGGTGTTGATTTCTCTGTTTGGGGGTTGGTGTAGATTTCTCTGTTTGGGGGTTGGTGTAGATTTCTCTGTTTGGGGGTTGATTTAGATTTCTCTGTTTGGGGGTTGATTTAGATTTCTCTGTTTGGGGGTTGGTGTAGATTTCTCTGTTTGGGGGTTGATTTAGATTTCTCTGTTTGGGGGTTGGTGTAGATTTCTCTGTTTGGGGGTTGATTTAGATTTCTCTGTTTGGGGGTTGGTGTAGATTTCTCTGTTTGGGGGTTGATTTAGATTTCTCTGTTTGGGGGTTGGTGTAGATTTCTCTGTTTGGGGGTTGGTGTAGATTTCTCTGTTTGGAGGTTGGTGTAGATTTCTCTGTTTGGGGGTTGGTGTAGATTTCTCTGTTTGGGGGTTGGTGTAGATTTCTCTGTTTGGGGGTTGGTGTTGATTTCTCTGTTTGGGGGTTGGTGTAGATTTCTCTGTTTGGGGGTTGGTGTAGATTTCTCTGTTTGGGGGTTGATTTAGATTTCTCTGTTTGGGGGTTGATTTAGATTTCTCTGTTTGGGGGTTGGTGTAGATTTCTCTGTTTGGGGGTTGATTTAGATTTCTCTGTTTGGGGGTTGGTGTAGATTTCTCTGTTTGGGGGTTGATTTAGATTTCTCTGTTTGGGGGTTGGTGTAGATTTCTCTGTTTGGGGGTTGATTTAGATTTCTCTGTTTGGGGGTTGGTGTAGATTTCTCTGTTTGGGGGTTGATTTAGATTTCTCTGTTTGGGGGTTGGTGTAGATTTCTCTGTTTGGGGGTTGGTGTCGATTTCTCTGTTTGGGGGTTGGTGTAGATTTCTCTGTTTGGGGGTTGATTTAGATTTCTCTGTTTGGGGGTTGGTGTAGATTTCTCTGTTTGGAGGTTGATTTAGATTTCTCTGTTTGGGGGTTGGTGTAGATTTCTCTGTTTGGGGGTTGGTGTAGATTTCTCTGTTTGGGGGTTGGTGTAGATTTCTCTGTTTGGGGGTTGATTTAGATTTCTCTGTTTGGGGGTTGGTGTAGATTTCTCTGTTTGGGGGTTGGTGTAGATTTCTCTGTTATGGGGTTGGTGTAGATTTCTCTGTTTGGGGGTTGGTGTAGATTTCTCTGTTTGGAGGTTGGTGTAGATTTCTCTGTTTGGGGGTTGATTTAGATTTCTCTGTTTGGGGGTTGATTTAGATTTCTCTGTTTGGGGGTTGGTGTAGATTTCTCTGTTTGGAGGTTGATTTAGATTTCTCTGTTTGGGGGTTGGTGTAGATTTCTCTGTTTGGGGGTTGATTTAGATTTCTCTGTTTGGGGGTTGGTGTAGATTTCTCTGTTTGGAGGTTGATTTAGATTTCTCTGTTTGGGGGTTGGTGTAGATTTCTCTGTTTGGGGGTTGGTGTATATTTCTCTGTTTGGGGGTTGATTTAGATTTCTCTGTTTGGGGGTTGGTGTTGATTTCTCTGTTTGGGGGTTGGTGTAGATTTCTCTGTTTAGGGGTTGGTGTAGATTTCTCTGTTTGGGGGTTGATTTAGATTTCTCTGTTTGGGGGTTGGTGTAGATTTCTCTGTTTGGGGGTTGATTTAGATTTCTCTGTTTGGGGGTTGGTGTAGATTTCTCTGTTTGGGGGTTGATTTAGATTTCTCTGTTTGGGGGTTGGTGTAGATTTCTCTGTTTGGGGGTTGATTTAGATTTCTCTGTTTGGGGGTTGGTGTAGATTTCTCTGTTTGGGGGTTGATTTAGATTTCTCTGTTTGGGGGTTGGTGTAGATTTCTCTGTTTGGGGGTTGGTGTAGATTTCTCTGTTTGGGGGTTGGTGTTGATTTCTCTGTTTGGGGGTTGGTGTAGATTTCTCTGTTTGGGGGTTGGTGTAGATTTCTCTGTTTGGGGGTTGATTTAGATTTCTCTGTTTGGGGGTTGATTTAGATTTCTCTGTTTGGGGGTTGGTGTAGATTTCTCTGTTTGGGGGTTGATTTAGATTTCTCTGTTTGGGGGTTGGTGTAGATTTCTCTGTTTGGGGGTTGATTTAGATTTCTCTGTTTGGGGGTTGGTGTAGATTTCTCTGTTTGGGGGTTGATTTAGATTTCTCTGTTTGGGGGTTGGTGTAGATTTCTCTGTTTGGGGGTTGGTGTAGATTTCTCTGTTTGGAGGTTGGTGTAGATTTCTCTGTTTGGGGGTTGGTGTAGATTTCTCTGTTTGGGGGTTGGTGTAGATTTCTCTGTTTGGGGGTTGGTGTTGATTTCTCTGTTTGGGGGTTGGTGTAGATTTCTCTGTTTGGGGGTTGGTGTAGATTTCTCTGTTTGGGGGTTGATTTAGATTTCTCTGTTTGGGGGTTGATTTAGATTTCTCTGTTTGGGGGTTGGTGTAGATTTCTCTGTTTGGGGGTTGATTTAGATTTCTCTGTTTGGGGGTTGGTGTAGATTTCTCTGTTTGGGGGTTGATTTAGATTTCTCTGTTTGGGGGTTGGTGTAGATTTCTCTGTTTGGGGGTTGATTTAGATTTCTCTGTTTGGGGGTTGGTGTAGATTTCTCTGTTTGGGGGTTGATTTAGATTTCTCTGTTTGGGGGTTGGTGTAGATTTCTCTGTTTGGGGGTTGGTGTCGATTTCTCTGTTTGGGGGTTGGTGTAGATTTCTCTGTTTGGGGGTTGATTTAGATTTCTCTGTTTGGGGGTTGGTGTAGATTTCTCTGTTTGGAGGTTGATTTAGATTTCTCTGTTTGGGGGTTGGTGTAGATTTCTCTGTTTGGGGGTTGGTGTAGATTTCTCTGTTTGGGGGTTGGTGTAGATTTCTCTGTTTGGGGGTTGATTTAGATTTCTCTGTTTGGGGGTTGGTGTAGATTTCTCTGTTTGGGGGTTGGTGTAGATTTCTCTGTTATGGGGTTGGTGTAGATTTCTCTGTTTGGGGGTTGGTGTAGATTTCTCTGTTTGGAGGTTGGTGTAGATTTCTCTGTTTGGGGGTTGATTTAGATTTCTCTGTTTGGGGGTTGATTTAGATTTCTCTGTTTGGGGGTTGGTGTAGATTTCTCTGTTTGGAGGTTGATTTAGATTTCTCTGTTTGGGGGTTGGTGTAGATTTCTCTGTGTGGGGATTGGTGTAGATTTCTCTGTTTGGAGGTTGGTGTAGATTTCTCTGTTTGGGGGTTGGTGTTGATTTCTCTGTTTGGGGGTTGGTGTAGATTTCTCTGTTTGGAGGTTGATTTAGATTTCTCTGTTTGGAGGTTGATTTAGATTTCTCTGTTTGGGGGTTGGTGTAGATTTCTCTGTTTGGAGGTTGGTGTAGATTTCTCTGTTTGGGGGTTGGTGTAGATTTCTCTGTTTGGAGGTTGGTGTAGATTTCTCTGTTTGGGGGTTGGTGTAGATTTCTCTGTTTGGAGGTTGATTTAGATTTCTCTGTTTGGGGGTTGGTGTAGATTTCTCTGTTTGGGGGTTGGTGTAGATTTCTCTGTTTGGGGGTTGATTTAGATTTCTCTGTTTGGGCGTTGGTGTAGATTTCTCTGTTTGGGGGTTGATTTAGATTTCTCTGTTTGGGGGTTGGTGTAGATTTCTCTGTTTGGGGGTTGATTTAGATTTCTCTGTTTGGGGGTTGGTGTAGATTTCTCTGTTTGGGGGTTGATTTAGATTTCTCTGTTTGGGGGTTGGTGTAGATTTCTCTGTTTGGGGGTTGATTTAGATTTCTCTGTTTGGGGGTTGGTGTAGATTTCTCTGTTTGGGGGTTGGTGTTGATTTCTCTGTTTGGGGGTTGGTGTAGATTTCTCTGGGGGTTGGTGTAGATTTCTCTGTTTGGGGGTTGATTTAGATTTCTCTGTTTGGGGGTTGATTTAGATTTCTCTGTTTGGGGGTTGGTGTAGATTTCTCTGTTTGGGGGTTGATTTAGATTTCTCTGTTTGGGGGTTGGTGTAGATTTCTCTGGGGGTTGATTTAGATTTCTCTGTTTGGGGGTTGGTGTAGATTTCTCTGTTTGGGGGTCGATTTAGATTTCTCTGTTTGGGGGTTGGTGTAGATTTCTCTGTTTGGGGGTTGATTTAGATTTCTCTGTTTGGGGGTTGGTGTAGATTTCTCTGTTTGGGGGTTGGTGTAGATTTCTCTGTTTGGAGGTTGGTGTAGATTTCTCTGTTTGGGGGTTGGTGTAGATTTCTCTGTTTGGGGGTTGGTGTAGATTTCTCTGTTTGGGGGTTGGTGTAGATTTCTCTGTTTGGGGGTTGGTGTAGATTTCTCTGTTTGGGGGTTGGTGTAGATTTCTCTGTTTGGGGGTTGGTGTAGATTTCTCTGTTTGGGGGTTGATTTAGATTTCTCTGTTTGGGGGTTGATTTAGATTTCTCTGTTTGGGGGTTGGTGTAGATTTCTCTGTTTGGGGGTTGATTTAGATTTCTCTGTTTGGGGGTTGGTGTAGATTTCTCTGTTTGGGGGTTGATTTGGATTTCTCTGTTTGGGGGTTGGTGTAGATTTCTCTGTTTGGGGGTTGATTTAGATTTCTCTGTTTGGGGGTTGGTGTAGATTTCTCTGTTTGGGTGTTGATTTAGATTTCTCTGTTTGGGGGTTGGTGTCGATTTCTCTGTTTGGGGGTTGGTGTAGATTTCTCTGTTTGGGGGTTGGTGTAGATTTCTCTGTTTGGGGGTTGGTGTAGATTTCTCTGTTTGGGGGTTGATTTAGATTTCTCTGTTTGGGGGTTGATTTAGATTTCTCTGTTTGGGGGTTGATTTAGATTTCTCTGTTTGGAGGTTGATTTAGATTTCTCTGTTTGGGGGTTGGTGTAGATTTCTCTGTTTGGGGGTTGATTTAGATTTCTCTGTTTGGGGGTTGGTGTAGATTTCTCTGTTTGGGGGTTGATTTAGATTTCTCTGTTTGGGGGTTGGTGTAGATTTCTCTGTTTGGGGGTTGATTTAGATTTCTCTGTTTGGGGGTTGGTGTAGATTTCTCTGTTTGGGGGTTGGTGTAGATTTCTCTGTTTGGGGGTTGGTGTAGATTTCTCTGTTTGGGGGTTGGTGTAGATTTCTCTTTGTGGGGGTTGGTGTAGATTTCTCTGTTTGGGGGTTGGTGTAGATTTCTCTGTTTGGGGGTTGATTTAGACTTCTCTGTTTGGGGGTTGATTTAGATTTCTCTGTTTGGGGGTTGATTTAGATTTCTCTGTTTGGGGGTTGATTTAGATTTCTCTGTTTGGAGGTTGATTTAGATTTCTCTGTTTGGGGGTTGGTGTAGATTTCTCTGTTTGGGGCTTGATTTGGATTCCTCTGTTTGGGGGTTGGTGTAGATTTCTCTGTTTGGGGGTTGATTTAGATTTCTCTGTTTGGGGGTTGGTGTAGATTTCTCTGTTTGGGGGTTGATTTAGATTTCTCTGTTTGGGGGTTGGTGTAGATTTCTCTGTTTGGGGGTTGGTGTAGATTTCTCTGTTTGGGGGTTGGTGTAGATTTCTCTGTTTGGGGGTTGGTGTAGATTTCTCTGTTTGGGGGTTGGTGTAGATTTCTCTGTTTGGGGGTTGGTGTAGATTTCTCTGTTTGGGGGTTGATTTAGATTTCTCTGTTTGGGGGTTGATTTAGATTTCTCTGTTTGGGGGTTGATTTAGATTTCTCTGTTTGGAGGTTGATTTAGATTTCTCTGTTTGGGGGTTGGTGTAGATTTCTCTGTTTGGGGCTGGTGTAGATTTCTCTGTTTGGGGGTTGATTTAGATTTCTCTGTTTGGAGGTTGATTTAGATTTCTCTGTTTGGGGGTTGGTGTAGATTTCTCTGTTTGGAGGTTGATTTAGATTTCTCTGTTTGGGGGTTGGTGTAGATTTCTCTGTGTGGGGGTTGGTGTAGATTTCTCTGTTTGGAGGTTGGTGTAGATTTCTCTGTTTGGAGGTTGATTTAGATTTCTCTGTTTGGAGGTTGATTTAGATTTCTCTGTTTGGGGGTTGGTGTAGATTTCTCTGTTTGGGGGTTGGTGTAGATTTCTCTGTTTGGGGGTTGATTTAGATTTCTCTGTTTGGAGGTTGATTTAGATTTCTCTGTTTGGGGGTTGGTGTAGATTTCTCTGTTTGGAGGTTGATTTAGATTTCTCTGTTTGGGGGTTGGTGTAGATTTCTCTGTTTGGAGGTTGGTGTAGATTTCTCTGTTTGGGGGTTGGTGTAGATTTCTCTGTTTGGAGGTTGATTTAGATTTCTCTGTTTGGGGGTTGGTGTAGATTTCTCTGTTTGGGGGTTGGTGTAGATTTCTCTCTTTGGGGGTTGGTGTAGATTTCTCTGTTTGGGGGTTGGTGTAGATTTCTCTGTTTGGGTGTTGGTGTAGATTTCTCTCTTTGGGGGTTGGTGTAGATTTCTCTGTTTGGAGGTTGATTTAGATTTCTCTGTTTGGGGGTTGGTGTAGATTTCTCTGTTTGGGGGTTGGTGTAGATTTCTCTCTTTGGGGGTTGGTGTAGATTTCTCTGTTTGGGGGTTGGTGTAGATTTCTCTGTTTGGGGGTTGGTGTAGATTTCTCTGTTTCGGGTTTGGTGTAGATTTCTCTGTGTGGGGGTTGATTTAGATTTCTCTGTTTGGGGGTTGGTGTAGATTTCTCTGTTTGGGGGTTGGTGTAGATTTCTCTGTTTGGGGGTTGGTGTAGATTTCTCTGTTTGGAGGTTGATTTAGATTTCTCTGTTTGGGGGTTGGTGTAGATTTCTCTCTTTGGGGGTTGGTGTTGATTTCTCTGTGTGGGGGTTGGTGTAGATTTCTCTGTGTGGGGGTTGGTGTAGATTTCTCTGTTTGGGGGTTGGTGTTGATTTCTCTGTGTGGGGGTTGGTGTAGATTTCTCTGTGTGTGGGTTGGTGTAGATTTCTCCGTTTGGGGGTTGGTGTAGATTTCTCTGTTTGGGGGTTGGTGTAGATTTCTCTGTTTGGGGGTTGGTGTAGATTTCTCTGTGTGGGGGTTGGTGTAGATTTCTCTGTTTGGGGGTTGGTGTTGATTTCTCTGTTTGGAGGTTGATTTAGATTTCTGTGTTTGGGGGTTGGTGTAGATTTCTCTGTTCGGGGGTTGGTGTTGATTTCTCTGTGTGGGGGTTGGTGTAGATTTCTCTGTGTGGGGGTTGGTGTAGATTTCTCTGTTTGGGGGTTGGTGTTGATTTCTCTGTGTGGGGGTTGGTGTAGATTTCTCTGTTTGGAGGTTGATTTAGATTTCTCTGTTTGGAGGTTGGTGTTGATTTCTCTGTTTGGGGGTTGGTGTAGATTTCTCTGTGTGGGGGTTGGTGTAGATTTCTCTGTTTGGGGGTTGGTGTAGATTTGATGTAGATTTCTCTGTTTGGACGTTGGTGTCGATTTCTCTGTTTGGGGGTTGGTGTCGATTTCTCTGTTTGGGGGTTGGTGTCGATTTCTCTGTTTCGGTGTTGGTGTAGATTTCTCTGTTTCGGTGTTGGTGTAGTTTTCTCTGTTTCGGGTTTGGTGTAGATTTCTCTGTTTGGGGGTTGGTGTAGATTTCTCTGTTTGGGGGTTGGTGTAGATTTCTCTGTTTGGGGGTTGGTGTAGATTTCTCTGTTTGGAGGTTTTAGAGATACAGCACTGAAACAGGCCCTTCGGCCCACCGAGTCTGTGCCGACCATCAACCACCCATTTATACTAATCCTACACTAATCCCATATTCCTATCACATCCCCACCTGTCCCTATATATTTCCCTACCACCTACCTATACTAGGGGCAATTTATAATGGCCAATTAACCTATCAACCTGCAAGTCTTTGGCATGTGGGAGGAAACCGGAGCACCCGGAGGAAACCCACACAGACACAGGGAGAACTTGCAAACTCCGCACAGGCAGTCCCCAGAATCGAACCCGGGTCCCTGGAGCTGTGAGGCTGCGGTGCTAACCACTGCGCCACTGTGCCGCCACTGTGGGTGTTGGTGTAGATTTCTCTGTTTGGAGGTTGGTGTAGATTTCTCTGTTTGGGGGTTGGTGTAGATTTCTCTGTTTCGGGGTTGGTGTAGATTTCTCTGTTTGGGGGTTGATGTAGATTTCTCTGTTTGGACGTTGGTGTCGATTTCTCTGTTTGGGGGTTGGTGTCGATTTCTCTGTTTGGACGTTGGTGTTGATTTCTCTGTTTGGGGGTTGGTGTTGATTTCTCTGTTTGGGGGTTGGTGTAGATTTCTCTGTTTGGGGGTTGGTGTAGATTTCTCTGTTTCGGGGTTGGTGTTGATTTCTCTGTGTGGGGGTTGGTGTAGATTTCTCTGTGTGGGGTTTGGTGTAGATTTCTCTGTTTGGGGGTTGGTGTAGATTTCTCTGTTTGGAGGTTGATTTAGATTTCTCTGTTTGGAGGTTGGTGTTGATTTCTCTGTTTGGGGGTTGGTGTAGATTTCTCTGTGTGGGGCTTGGTGTAGATTTCTCTGTTTCGGGTTTGGTGTAGATTTCTCTGTTTCGGTGTTGGTGTAGATTTCTCTGTTTGGGGGTTGATGTAGATTTCTCTGTTTGGACGTTGGTGTTGATTTCTCTGTTTGGGGGTTGGTGTCGATTTCTCTGTTTGGGGGTTGGTGTAGATTTCTCTGTTTCGGTGTTGGTGTAGATTTCTCTATTTCGGGTTTGGTGTAGATTTCTCTCTTTGGGGGTTGATGTAGATTTCTCTGTTTGGGGGTTGGTGTAGATTTCTCTGTTTGGAGGTTGATTAAGATTTCTCTGTTTGGGGGTTGGTGTAGATTTCGCTGTTTGGAGGTTGGTGTAGATTTCTCTGTTTGGAGGTTGATTAAGATTTCTCTGTTTGGGGGTTGGTGTAGATTTCTCTGTTTGGGGGTTGGTGTTGACTTCTCTGTTTGTAGGTTGGTGTTGACTTCTCTGTTTGTAGGTTGGTGTTGATTTCTCTGTTTGGAGGTTGGTGTTGATTTCTCTGTTTGGGGGTTTGTGTAGATTTCTCTGTTTGGAGGTTGATTTAGATTTCTCTGTTTGTAGGTTGGTGTTGATTTCTCTGTTTGGGGGTTGGTGTAGATTTCTCTGTTTGGGGGGTTGGTGTAGATTTCTCTGGGGGTTGGTGTAGATTTCTCTGTTTGGAGGTTGGTGTTGATTTCTCTGTTTGGGGGTTGGTGTCGATTTCTCTGTTTGGGGGTTGGTGTAGATTTCTCTGTTTCGGTGCTGGTGTAGATTTCTCTGTTTCGGGTTTGGTGTAGATTTCTCTCTTTGGGGTTGATGTAGATTTCTCTGTTTGGACGTTGGTGTTGATTTCTCTGTTTGGGGGTTGGTGTCGATTTCTCTGTTTGGGGGTTGGTGTAGATTTCTCTGTTTCGGTGTTGGTGTAGATTTCTCTGTTTCGGGTTTGGTGTAGATTTCTCTCTTTGGGGGTTGATGTAGATTTCTCTGTTTGGGGGTTGGTGTAGATTTCTCTGTTTGGAGGTTGATTAAGATTTCTCTGTTTGGGGGTTGGTGTAGATTTCGCTGTTTGGAGGTTGGTGTAGATTTCTCTGTTTGGAGGTTGATTAAGATTTCTCTGTTTGGGGGTTGGTGTAGATTTCTCTGTTTGGGGGTTGGTGTTGACTTCTCTGTTTGTAGGTTGGTGTTGACTTCTCTGTTTGTAGGTTGGTGTTGATTTCTCTGTTTGGAGGTTGGTGTTGATTTCTCTGTTTGGGGGTTTGTGTAGATTTCTCTGTTTGGAGGTTGATTTAGATTTCTCTGTTTGTAGGTTGGTGTTGATTTCTCTGTTTGGGGGTTGGTGTAGATTTCTCTGTTTGGGGGGTTGGTGTAGATTTCTCTGGGGGTTGGTGTAGATTTCTCTGTTTGGAGGTTGGTGTAGATTTCTCTGTTTGGGGGTTGGTGTAGATTTCTGTGTTTGGGTGTTGGTGTAGATTTCTGTGTTTGGGTGTTGGTGTAGATTTCTCTGTTTGGGGGTTGGTGTAGATTTCTCTGTTTGGAGGTTGGTGTAGATTTCTCTGTTTGGAGGTTGGTGTAGATTTCTGTGTTTCGGGGTTGGTGTAGATTTCTCTGTTTCGGGTTTGGTGTAGATTTCTCTGTTTGGGGGTTGGTGTAGATTTCTCTGTTTCGGGTTTGGCGTAGATTTCTCTGTTTGGAGGTTGATTTAGATTTCTCTGTTTGGAGGTTGGTGTAGATTTCTCTCTTTGGGGGTTGGTGTAGATTTCTCTGTTTGGGGGTTGGTGTAGATTTCTCTGTTTGGGGGTTGGTGTAGATTTATCTGTTTGGGGGTTGGTGTAGATTTCTCTGTTTGGCGGTTGGTGTAGATTTCTCTGTTTGGGGGTTGGTGTAGATTTATCTGTTTGGGGGTTGGTGTAGATTTCTCTGTTTGGCGGTTGGTGTAGATTTCTCTGTTTGGGGGTTGGTGTAGATTTCTCTGTTTGGAGGTTGGTGTAGATTTCTCTGTTTGGGGGTTGGTGTAGATTTCTCTGTTTGGGGGTTGGTGTAGATTTCTCTGTTTGGGGGTTGGTGTAGATTTCTCTGTTTGGGGGTTGGTGTAGATTTCTCTGTTTGGGGGTTGGTGTAGATTTCTCTGTTTGGGGGTTGGTGTAGATTTCTCTGTTTGGGGGTTGGTGTAGATTTCTCTGTTTGGGGGTTGGTGTAGATTTCTCTGTTTGGGGGTTGGTGTAGATTTCTCAGTTTCGGTGTTGGTGTAGATTTCTCTGTTTGGCAGTTGTTGTAGATTTCTCTGTTTGGGGGTTGGTGTAGATTTCTCTGTTTCGGGTTTGGTGTAGATTTCTGTGTTTCGGGTTTGGTGTAGATTTCTCTGTTTCGGGTTTGGTGTAGATTTCTCTGGGGGCTGGTGTAGATTTCTCTGTTTCGGGTTTGGTGTAGATTTCTCTGTTTGGAGGTTGATTTAGATTTCTCTGTTTGGAGGTTGGTGTAGATTTCTCTCTTTGGGGGTTGGTGTAGATTTCTCTGTTTGGGGGTTGGTGTAGATTTCTCTGTTTGGGGGTTGGTGTAGATTTCTCAGTTTCGGTGTTGGTGTAGATTTCTCTGTTTGGGGGTTGTTGTAGATTTCTCAGTTTCGGTGTTGGTGTAGATTTCTCTGTTTGGGGGTTGGTGTAGATTTCTCAGTTTCGGTGTTGGTGTAGATTTCTCTGTTTGGGGGTTGTTGTAGATTTCTCTGTTTGGGGGTTGGTGTAGATTTCTCTGTTTCGGGTTTGGTGTAGATTTCTGTGTTTCGGGTTTGGTGTAGATTTCTCTGTTTCGGGTTTGGTGTAGATTTCTCTGTTTGGGGGCTGGTGTAGATTTCTCTGTTTCGGGTTTGGTGTAGATTTCTCTGTTTGGAGGTTGATTTAGATTTCTCTGTTTGGAGGTTGGTGTAGATTTCTCTCTTTGGGGGTTGGTGTAGATTTCTCTTTGTGGGGGTTGGTGTAGATTTCTCTGTTTGGGGGTTGGTGTAGATTTCTCTTTGTGGGGGTTGGTGTAGATTTCTCTGTTTGGGGGTTGGTGTAGATTTCTCTTTGTGGGGGTTGGTGCAGATTTCTCTGTTTGGGTGTTTGTTTAGATTTCTCTGTGTGGGGGTTGGTGTAGATTTCTCTGTTTGCGTCTTTGTTTAGATTTCTCTGTGTGGGGGTTGGTGTAGATTTCTCTGTTTGGGTGTTGGTTTAGATTTCTCTGTGTAGGGGTTTGTGTAGATTTCTCTGTTTCGGGTTTGGTGTAGATTTCTCTGTTTGGAGGTTGGTGTAGATTTCTCTGTTTGGGGGTTGATTTAGATTTCTCTGGTTCGGGTTTGGTGTAGATTTCTCTGTTTGGGGGTTGGTGTCGATTTCTCTGTTTCGGGTTTGGTGTAGATTTCTCTGTTTGGGGGTTGGTGTAGATTTCTCTGTTTCGGGTTTGGTGTAGATTTCTCTGTTTCGGGTTTGGTGTAGATTTCTCTGTTTGGTGGTTGGTGTAGATTTCTCTGTTTCGGGTTTGGTGTAGCTTTCTCTGTTTGGAGGTTGGTGTAGATTTCTCTGTTTCGGGTTTGGTGTAGACTTCTGTATTTGGAGGTTGATTTAGATTTCTCTGTTTGGGTGTTGGTTTAGATTTCTCTGTGTGGGGGTTGGTGTAGATTTCTCTGTTTCGGGTTTGGTGTAGATTTCTCTATTTGGAGGTTGATTTAGATTTCTCTGTTTGGGGGTTGGTGTAGATTTCTCTGTTTGGGGGTTGGTGTAGATTTCTCTGTTTGGGGGTTGGTGTAGATTTCTCTGTTTGGGTGTTGGTGTAGATTTCTCTGTTTCGGGTTTGGTGTAGATTTCTCTGTTTGGAGGTTGGTGTAGATTTCTCTGTTTGGAGGTTGGTGTAGATTTCTCTGTTTGGAGGTTGGTGTAGATTTCTCTGTTTGGGTGTTGGTTTAGATTTCTCTGTTTCGCGGTTGGTGTCGATTTCTCTGTTTGGGGGTTGGTATAGATTTCTCTGTTTCGGGTTTGGTGTAGATTTCTCTGTTTGGATGTTGATTTAGATTTCTCTGTTTGGGGGTTGGTGTAGATTTCTCTGTTTCGGGTTTGGTGTAGATTTCTCTGTTTGGGGGTTGATGTAGATTTCTCTTTGTGGGGGTTGGTGTAGATTTCTCTGTTTGGGGGTTGGTGTAGATTTCTCTTTGTGGGGGTTGGTGTAGATTTCTCTGTTTGGGGGTTGGTGTAGATTTCTCTTTGTGGGGGTTGGTGTAGATTTCTCTGTTTGGGTGTTTGTTCAGATTTCTCTGTGTGGGGGTTGGTGTAGATTTCTCTGTTTGGAGGTTGGTGTAGATTTCTCTGTTTGGAGGTTGGTGTAGATTTCTCTGTTTAGGTGTTTGTTTAGATTTCTCTGTGTGGGGGTTGGTGTAGATTTCTCTGTTTGGGTGTTGGTTTAGATTTCTCTGTGTGGGGGTTTGTGTAGATTTCTCTGTTTGGGGGTTGATTTAGATTTCTCTGTTTCGGGTTTGGTGTAGATTTCTCTGTTTGGGGGTTGGTGTAGATTTCTCTGTTTCGGGTTTGGTGTAGATTTCTCTGTTTGGGGGTTGGTGTAGATTTCTCTGTTTCGGGTTTGGTGTAGATTTCTCTGTTTCGGGTTTGGTGTAGATTTCTCTGTTTGGGGGTTGGTGTAGATTTCTCTGTTTCGGGTTTGGTGTAGATTTCTCTGTTTGGAGGTTGGTGTAGATTTCTCTGTTTCGGGTTTGGTGTAGATTTCTCTGTTTGGAGGTTGGTGTAGATTTCTCTGTTTGGGTGTTGGTTTAGATTTCTCTGTGTGGGGGTTGGTGTAGATTTCTCTGTTTGGGTGTTGGTGTAGATTTCTCTGTTTCGGGTTTGGTGTAGACTTCTGTATTTGGAGGTTGATTTAGATTTCTCTGTTTGGGTGTTGGTGTAGATTTCTCTGTTTCGGGTTTGGTGTAGATTTCTCTGTTTGGGGATTGGTGTAGATTTCTCAGTTTCGGTGTTGGTGTAGATTTCTCTGTTTGGGGGTTGTTGTAGATTTCTCTGTTTGGGGGTTGGTGTAGATTTCTCTGTTTCGGGTTTGGTGTAGATTTCTGTGTTTCGGGTTTGGTGTAGATTTCTCTGTTTTGGGTTTGGTGTAGATTTCTCTGTTTGGGGGCTGGTGCAGATTTCTCTGTTTCGGGTTTGGTGTAGATTTCTCTGTTTGGAGGTTGATTTAGATTTCTCTGTTTGGAGGTTGGTGTAGATTTCTCTCTTTGGGGGTTGGTGTAGATTTCTCTTTGTGGGGGTTGGTGTAGATTTCTCTGTTTGGGGGTTGGTGTAGATTTCTCTTTGTGGGGGTTGGTGTAGATTTCTCTGTTTGGGGGTTGGTGTAGATTTCTCTTTGTGGGGGTTGGTGCAGATTTCTCTGTTTGGGTGTTTGTTTAGATTTCTCTGTGTGGGGGTTGGTGTAGATTTCTCTGTTTGCGTCTTTGTTTAGATTTCTCTGTGTGGGGGTTGGTGTAGATTTCTCTGTTTGGGTGTTGGTTTAGATTTCTCTGTGTAGGGGTTTGTGTAGATTTCTCTGTTTCGGGTTTGGTGTAGATTTCTCTGTTTGGAGGTTGGTGTAGATTTCTCTGTTTGGGGGTTGATTTAGATTTCTCTGTTTCGGGTTTGGTGTAGATTTCTCTGTTTGGGGCTTGGTGTAGATTTCTCTGTTTCGGGTTTGGTGTAGATTTCTCTGTTTCGGGTTTGGTGTAGATTTCTCTGTTTGGTGGTTGGTGTCGATTTCTCTGTTTCGGGTTTGGTGTAGCTTTCTCTGTTTGGAGGTTGGTGTAGATTTCTCTGTTTCGGGTTTGGTGTAGACTTCTGTATTTGGAGGTTGATTTAGATTTCTCTGTTTGGGTGTTGGTTTAGATTTCTCTGTGTGGGGGTTGGTGTAGATTTCTCTGTTTCGGGTTTGGTGTAGATTTCTCTATTTGGAGGTTGATTTAGATTTCTCTGTTTGGGGGTTGGTGTAGATTTCTCTGTTTGGGGGTTGGTGTAGATTTCTCTGTTTGGAGGTTGATTAAGATTTCTCTGTTTGGGGGTTGGTGTAGATTTCTCTGTTTGGGGGTTGGTGTTGACTTCTCTGTTTGTAGGTTGGTGTTGACTTCTCTGTTTGTAGGTTGGTGTTGATTTCTCTGTTTGGAGGTTGGTGTTGATTTCTCTGTTTGGGGGTTTGTGTAGATTTCTCTGTTTGGAGGTTGATTTAGATTTCTCTGTTTGTAGGTTGGTGTTGATTTCTCTGTTTGGGGGTTGGTGTAGATTTCTCTGTTTGGGGGGTTGGTGTAGATTTCTCTGGGGGTTGGTGTAGATTTCTCTGTTTGGAGGTTGGTGTAGATTTCTCTGTTTGGGGGTTGGTGTAGATTTCTGTGTTTGGGGGTTGATTTAGATTTCTCTGGTTCGGGTTTGGTGTAGATTTCTCTGTTTGGGGGTTGGTGTCGATTTCTCTGTTTCGGGTTTGGTGTAGATTTCTCTGTTTGGGGGTTGGTGTAGATTTCTCTGTTTCGGGTTTGGTGTAGATTTCTCTGTTTCGGGTTTGGTGTAGATTTCTCTGTTTGGTGGTTGGTGTAGATTTCTCTGTTTCGGGTTTGGTGTAGCTTTCTCTGTTTGGAGGTTGGTGTAGATTTCTCTGTTTCGGGTTTGGTGTAGACTTCTGTATTTGGAGGTTGATTTAGATTTCTCTGTTTGGGTGTTGGTTTAGATTTCTCTGTGTGGGGGTTGGTGTAGATTTCTCTGTTTCGGGTTTGGTGTAGATTTCTCTATTTGGAGGTTGATTTAGATTTCTCTGTTTGGGGGTTGGTGTAGATTTCTCTGTTTGGGGGTTGGTGTAGATTTCTCTGTTTGGGGGTTGGTGTAGATTTCTCTGTTTGGGTGTTGGTGTAGATTTCTCTGTTTCGGGTTTGGTGTAGATTTCTCTGTTTGGAGGTTGGTGTAGATTTCTCTGTTTGGAGGTTGGTGTAGATTTCTCTGTTTGGGTGTTGGTTTAGATTTCTCTGTTTCGCGGTTGGTGTCGATTTCTCTGTTTGGGGGTTGGTATAGATTTCTCTGTTTCGGGTTTGGTGTAGATTTCTCTGTTTGGAGGTTGATTTAGATTTCTCTGTTTGGGGGTTGGTGTAGATTTCTCTGTTTCGGGTTTGGTGTAGATTTCTCTGTTTGGGGGTTGATGTAGATTTCTCTTTGTGGGGGTTGGTGTAGATTTCTCTGTTTGGGGGTTGGTGTAGATTTCTCTTCGTGGGGGTTGGTGTAGATTTCTCTGTTTGGGGGTTGGTGTAGATTTCTCTTTGTGGGGGTTGGTGTAGATTTCTCTGTTTGGGTGTTTGTTCAGATTTCTCTGTGTGGTGGTTGGTGTAGATTTCTCTGTTTGGAGGTTGGTGTAGATTTCTCTGTTTGGAGGTTGGTGTAGATTTCTCTGTTTAGGTGTTTGTTTAGATTTCTCTGTGTGGGGGTTGGTGTAGATTTCTCTGTTTGGGTGTTGGTTTAGATTTCTCTGTGTGGGGGTTTGTGTAGATTTCTCTGTTTCGGGTTTGGTGTAGATTTCTCTGTTTGGAGGTTGGTGTAGATTTCTCTGTTTGGGGGTTGATTTAGATTTCTCTGTTTCGGGTTTGGTGTAGATTTCTCTGTTTGGGGGTTGGTGTAGATTTCTCTGTTTCGGGTTTGGTGTAGATTTCTCTGTTTGGGGGTTGGTGTAGATTTCTCTGTTTCGGGTTTGGTGTAGATTTCTCTGTTTCGGGTTTGGTGTAGATTTCTCTGTTTGGGGGTTGGTGTAGATTTCTCTGTTTCGGGTTTGGTGTAGATTTCTCTGTTTGGAGGTTGGTGTAGATTTCTCTGTTTCGGGTTTGGTGTAGATTTCTCTGTTTGGAGGTTGGTGTAGATTTCTCTGTTTGGGTGTTGGTGTAGATTTCTCTGTGTGGGGGTTGGTGTAGATTTCTCTGTTTGGGTGTTGGTGTAGATTTCTCTGTTTCGGGTTTGGTGTAGACTTCTGTATTTGGAGGTTGATTTAGATTTCTCTGTTTGGGTGTTGGTTTAGATTTCTCTGTGTGGGGGTTGGTGTAGATTTCTCTGTTTCGGGTTTGGTGTAGATTTCTCTATTTGGAGGTTGATTTAGGTTTCTCTGTTTGGGGGTTGGTGTAGATTTCCCTGGGGGTTGGTGTAGATTTCTCTGTTTGGGGGTTGGTGTAGATTTCTCTGTTTGGGGGTTGGTGTTGATTTCTCTGTTTGGAGGTTGGTGTAGATTTCTCTGTTTCGGGTTTGGTGTAGATTTCTCTGTTTGGGGGTTGGTGTAGATTTCTCAGTTTCGGTGTTGGTGTAGATTTCTCTGTTTGGGGGTTGTTGTAGATTTCTCTGTTTGGGGGTTGGTGTAGATTTCTCTGTTTCGGGTTTGGTGTAGATTTCTGTGTTTCGGGTTTGGTGTAGATTTCTCTGTTTTGGGTTTGGTGTAGATTTCTCTGTTTGGAGGTTGATTTAGATTTCTCTGTTTGGAGGTTGGTGTAGATTTCTCTCTTTGGGGTTTGGTGTAGATTTCTCTTTGTGGGGGTTGGTGTAGATTTCTCTGTTTGGGGGTTGGTGTAGATTTCTCTTTGTGGGGGTTGGTGTAGATTTCTCTGTTTGGGGGTTGGTGTAGATTTCTCTTTGTGGGGGTTGGTGCAGATTTCTCTGTTTGGGTGTTTGTTTAGATTTCTCTGTGTGGGGGTTGGTGTAGATTTCTCTGTTTGCGTCTTTGTTTAGATTTCTCTGTGTGGGGGTTGGTGTAGATTTCTCTGTTTGGGTGTTGGTTTAGATTTCTCTGTGTAGGGGTTTGTGTAGATTTCTCTGTTTCGGGTTTGGTGTAGATTTCTCTGTTTGGAGGTTGGTGTAGATTTCTCTGTTTGGGGGTTGATTTAGATTTCTCTGTTTCGGGTTTGGTGTAGATTTCTCTGTTTGGGGGTTGGTGTAGATTTCTCTGTTTCGGGTTTGGTGTAGATTTCTCTGTTTCGGGTTTGGTGTAGATTTCTCTGTTTGGTGGTTGGTGTCGATTTCTCTGTTTCGGGTTTGGTGTAGCTTTCTCTGTTTGGAGGTTGGTGTAGATTTCTCTGTTTCGGGTTTGGTGTAGACTTCTGTATTTGGAGGTTGATTTAGATTTCTCTGTTTGGGTGTTGGTTTAGATTTCTCTGTGTGGGGGTTGGTGTAGATTTCTCTGTTTCGGGTTTGGTGTAGATTTCTCTATTTGGAGGTTGATTTAGATTTCTCTGTTTGGGGGTTGGTGTAGATTTCTCTGTTTGGGGGTTGGTGTAGATTTCTCTGTTTGGAGGTTGATTAAGATTTCTCTGTTTGGGGGTTGGTGTAGATTTCTCTGTTTGGGGGTTGGTGTTGACTTCTCTGTTTGTAGGTTGGTGTTGACTTCTCTGTTTGTAGGTTGGTGTTGATTTCTCTGTTTGGAGGTTGGTGTTGATTTCTCTGTTTGGGGGTTTGTGTAGATTTCTCTGTTTGGAGGTTGATTTAGATTTCTCTGTTTGTAGGTTGGTGTTGATTTCTCTGTTTGGGGGTTGGTGTAGATTTCTCTGTTTGGGGGGTTGGTGTAGATTTCTCTGGGGGTTGGTGTAGATTTCTCTGTTTGGAGGTTGGTGTAGATTTCTGTGTTTGGGTGTTGGTGTAGATTTCTGTGTTTGGGTGTTGGTGTAGATTTCTCTGTTTGGGGGTTGGTGTAGATTTCTCTGTTTGGAGGTTGGTGTAGATTTCTCTGTTTGGAGGTTGGTGTAGATTTCTCTGTTTGGAGGTTGGTGTAGATTTCTGTGTTTCGGGGTTGGTGTAGATTTCTCTGTTTCGGGTTTGGTGTAGATTTCTCTGTTTGGGGGTTGGTGTAGATTTCTCTGTTTCGGGTTTGGCGTAGATTTCTCTGTTTGGAGGTTGATTTAGATTTCTCTGTTTGGAGGTTGGTGTAGATTTCTCTCTTTGGGGGTTGGTGTAGATTTCTCTGTTTGGGGGTTGGTGTAGATTTCTCTGTTTGGGGGTTGGTGTAGATTTATCTGTTTGGGGGTTGGTGTAGATTTCTCTGTTTGGCGGTTGGTGTAGATTTCTCTGTTTGGGGGTTGGTGTAGATTTATCTGTTTGGGGGTTGGTGTAGATTTCTCTGTTTGGCGGTTGGTGTAGATTTCTCTGTTTGGGGGTTGGTGTAGATTTCTCTGTTTGGAGGTTGGTGTAGATTTCTCTGTTTGGGGGTTGGTGTAGATTTCTCTGTTTGGGGGTTGGTGTAGATTTCTCTGTTTGGGGGTTGGTGTAGATTTCTCTGTTTGGGGGTTGGTTTAGATTTCTCTGTGTAGGGGTTTGTGTAGATTTCTCTGTTTCGGGTTTGGTGTAGATTTCTCTGTTTGGAGGTTGGTGTAGATTTCTCTGTTTGGGGGTTGATTTAGATTTCTCTGTTTCGGGTTTGGTGTAGATTTCTCTGTTTGGGGGTTGGTTTAGATTTCTCTGTTTCGGGTTTGGTGTAGATTTCTCTGTTTCGGGTTTGGTGTAGATTTCTCTGTTTGGTGGTTGGTGTCGATTTCTCTGTTTCGGGTTTGGTGTAGCTTTCTCTGTTTGGAGGTTGGTGTAGATTTCTCTGTTTCGGGTTTGGTGTAGACTTCTGTATTTGGAGGTTGATTTAGATTTCTCTGTTTGGGTGTTGGTTTAGATTTCTCTGTGTGGGGGTTGGTGTAGATTTCTCTGTTTCGGGTTTGGTGTAGATTTCTCTATTTGGAGGTTGATTTAGATTTCTCTGTTTGGGGGTTGGTGTAGATTTCTCTGTTTGGGGGTTGGTGTAGATTTCTCTGTTTGGAGGTTGATTAAGATTTCTCTGTTTGGGGGTTGGTGTAGATTTCTCTGTTTGGGGGTTGGTGTTGACTTCTCTGTTTGTAGGTTGGTGTTGACTTCTCTGTTTGTAGGTTGGTGTTGATTTCTCTGTTTGGAGGTTGGTGTTGATTTCTCTGTTTGGGGGTTTGTGTAGATTTCTCTGTTTGGAGGTTGATTTAGATTTCTCTGTTTGTAGGTTGGTGTTGATTTCTCTGTTTGGGGGTTGGTGTAGATTTCTCTGTTTGGGGGGTTGGTGTAGATTTCTCTGGGGGTTGGTGTAGATTTCTCTGTTTGGAGGTTGGTGTAGATTTCTGTGTTTGGGTGTTGGTGTAGATTTCTGTGTTTGGGTGTTGGTGTAGATTTCTGTGTTTGGGTGTTGGTGTAGATTTCTCTGTTTGGGGGTTGGTGTAGATTTCTCTGTTTGGAGGTTGGTGTAGATTTCTCTGTTTGGAGGTTGGTGTAGATTTCTGTGTTTCGGGGTTGGTGTAGATTTCTCTGTTTCGGGTTTGGTGTAGATTTCTCTGTTTGGGGGTTGGTGTAGATTTCTCTGTTTCGGGTTTGGCGTAGATTTCTCTGTTTGGAGGTTGATTTAGATTTCTCTGTTTGGAGGTTGGTGTAGATTTCTCTCTTTGGGGGTTGGTGTAGATTTCTCTGTTTGGGGGTTGGTGTAGATTTCTCTGTTTGGGGGTTGGTGTAGATTTATCTGTTTGGGGGTTGGTGTAGATTTCTCTGTTTGGCGGTTGGTGTAGATTTCTCTGTTTGGGGGTTGGTGTAGATTTATCTGTTTGGGGGTTGGTGTAGATTTCTCTGTTTGGCGGTTGGTGTAGATTTCTCTGTTTGGGGGTTGGTGTAGATTTCTCTGTTTGGAGGTTGGTGTAGATTTCTCTGTTTGGGGGTTGGTGTAGATTTCTCTGTTTGGGGGTTGGTGTAGATTTCTCTGTTTGGGGGTTGGTGTAGATTTCTCTGTTTGGGGGTTGGTGTTGATTTCTCTGTTTGGAGGTTGGTGTAGATTTCTCTGTTTCGGGTTTGGTGTAGATTTCTCTGTTTGGGGGTTGGTGTAGATTTCTCAGTTTCGGTGTTGGTGTAGATTTCTCTGTTTGGGGGTTGTTGTAGATTTCTCTGTTTGGGGGTTGGTGTAGATTTCTCTGTTTCGGGTTTGGTGTAGATTTCTGTGTTTCGGGGTTGGTGTAGATTTCTCTGTTTCGGGTTTGGTGTAGATTTCTCTGTTTGGGGGCTGGTGTAGATTTCTCTGTTTCGGGTTTGGTGTAGATTTCTCTGTTTGGAGGTTGATTTAGATTTCTCTGTTTGGAGGTTGGTGTAGATTTCTCTCTTTGGGGGTTGGTGTAGATTTCTCTGTTTGGGGGTTGGTGTAGATTTCTCAGTTTCGGTGTTGGTGTAGATTTCTCTGTTTGGGGGTTGTTGTAGATTTCTCAGTTTCGGTGTTGGTGTAGATTTCTCTGTTTGGGGGTTGGTGTAGATTTCTCAGTTTCGGTGTTGGTGTAGATTTCTCTGTTTGGGGGTTGTTGTAGATTTCTCTGTTTGGGGGTTGGTGTAGATTTCTCTGTTTCGGGTTTGGTGTAGATTTCTGTGTTTCGGGTTTGGTGTAGATTTCTCTGTTTCGGGTTTGGTGTAGATTTCTCTGTTTGGGGGCTGGTGTAGATTTCTCTGTTTCGGGTTTGGTGTAGATTTCTCTGTTTGGAGGTTGATTTAGATTTCTCTGTTTGGAGGTTGGTGTAGATTTCTCTCTTTGGGGGTTGGTGTAGATTTCTCTTTGTGGGGGTTGGTGTAGATTTCTCTGTTTGGGGGTTGGTGTAGATTTCTCTTTGTGGGGGTTGGTGTAGATTTCTCTGTTTGGGGGTTGGTGTAGATTTCTCTTTGTGGGGGTTGGTGCAGATTTCTCTGTTTGGGTGTTTGTTTAGATTTCTCTGTGTGGGGGTTTAGTGTAGATTTCTCTGTTTGCGTCTTTGTTTAGATTTCTCTGTGTGGGGGTTGGTGTAGATTTCTCTGTTTGGGTGTTGGTTTAGATTTCTCTGTGTAGGGGTTTGTGTAGATTTCTCTGTTTCGGGTTTGGTGTAGATTTCTCTGTTTGGAGGTTGGTGTAGATTTCTCTGTTTGGGGGTTGATTTAGATTTCTCTGGTTCGGGTTTGGTGTAGATTTCTCTGTTTGGGGGTTGGTGTCGATTTCTCTGTTTCGGGTTTGGTGTAGATTTCTCTGTTTGGGGGTTGGTGTAGATTTCTCTGTTTCGGGTTTGGTGTAGATTTCTCTGTTTCGGGTTTGGTGTAGATTTCTCTGTTTGGTGGTTGGTGTAGATTTCTCTGTTTCGGGTTTGGTGTAGCTTTCTCTGTTTGGAGGTTGGTGTAGATTTCTCTGTTTCGGGTTTGGTGTAGCTTTCTCTGTTTGGAGGTTGGTGTAGATTTCTCTGTTTGGAGGTTGGTTTAGATTTCTCTGTGTGGGGGTTGGTGTAGATTTCTCTGTTTGGGTGTTGGTTTAGATTTCTCTGTGTGGGGGTTGGTGTAGATTTCTCTGTTTCGGGTTTGGTGTAGATTTCTCTATTTGGAGGTTGATTTAGATTTCTCTGTTTGGGGGTTGGTGTAGATTTCTCTGTTTGGGGGTTGGTGTAGATTTCTCTGTTTGGGGGTTGGTGTAGATTTCTCTGTTTGGGTGTTGGTGTAGATTTCTCTGTTTCGGGTTTGGTGTAGATTTCTCTGTTTGGAGGTTGGTGTAGATTTCTCTGTTTGGAGGTTGGTGTAGATTTCTCTGTTTGGGTGTTGGTTTAGATTTCTCTGTTTCGCGGCTGGTGTCGATTTCTCTGTTTGGGGGTTGGTATAGATTTCTCTGTTTCGGGTTTGGTGTAGATTTCTCTGTTTGGAGGTTGATTTAGATTTCTCTGTTTGGGGGTTGGTGTAGATTTCTCTGTTTCGGGTTTGGTGTAGATTTCTCTGTTTGGGGGTTGATGTAGATTTCTCTTTGTGGGGGTTGGTGTAGATTTCTCTGTTTGGGGGTTGGTGTAGATTTCTCTTTGTGGGGGTTGGTGTAGATTTCTCTGTTTGAGGGTTGGTGTAGATTTCTCTTTGTGGGGGTTGGTGTAGATTTCTCTGTTTGGGTGTTTGTTCAGATTTCTCTGTGTGGGGGTTGGTGTAGATTTCTCTGTTTGGAGGTTGGTGTAGATTTCTCTGTTTGGAGGTTGGTGTAGATTTCTCTGTTTAGGTGTTTGTTTAGATTTCTCTGTGTGGGGGTTGGTGTAGATTTCTCTGTTTGGGTGTTGGTTTAGATTTCTCTGTGTGGGGGTTTGTGTAGATTTCTCTGTTTCGGGTTTGGTGTAGATTTCTCTGTTTGGAGGTTGGTGTAGATTTCTCTGTTTGGGGGTTGATTTAGATTTCTCTGTTTCGGGTTTGGTGTAGATTTCTCTGTTTGGGGGTTGGTGTAGATTTCTCTGTTTCGGGTTTGGTGTAGATTTCTCTGTTTGGGGGTTGGTGTAGATTTCTCTGTTTCGGGTTTGGTGTAGATTTCTCTGTTTGGGGGTTGGTGTAGATTTCTCTGTTTCGGGTTTGGTGTAGATTTCTCTGTTTGGAGGTTGGTGTAGATTTCTCTGTTTCGGGTTTGGTGTAGATTTCTCTGTTTGGAGGTTGGTGTAGATTTCTCTGTTTGGGTGTTGGTTTAGATTTCTCTGTGTGGGGGTTGGTGTAGATTTCTCTGTTTGGGTGTTGGTGTAGATTTCTCTGTTTCGGGTTTGGTGTAGACTTCTGTATTTGGAGGTTGATTTAGATTTCTCTGTTTGGGTGTTGGTTTAGATTTCTCTGTGTGGGGGTTGGTGTAGATTTCTCTGTTTCGGGTTTGGTGTAGATTTCTCTATTTGGAGGTTGATTTAGGTTTCTCTGTTTGGGGGTTGGTGTAGATTTCTCTGTTTGGGGGTTGGTGTAGATTTCTCTGTTTGGGGGTTGGTGTAGATTTCTCTGTTTGGGGGTTGGTGTTGATTTCTCTGTTTGGAGGTTGGTGTAGATTTCTCTGTTTCGGGTTTGGTGTAGATTTCTCTGTTTGGGGGTTGGTGTAGATTTCTCAGTTTCGGTGTTGGTGTAGATTTCTCTGTTTGGGGGTTGTTGTAGATTTCTCTGTTTGGGGGTTGGTGTAGATTTCTCTGTTTCGGGTTTGGTGTAGATTTCTGTGTTTCGGGTTTGGTGTAGATTTCTCTGTTTCGGGTTTGGTGTAGATTTCTCTGTTTGGGGGCTGGTGTAGATTTCTCTGTTTCGGGTTTGGTGTAGATTTCTCTGTTTGGGGGTTGATTTAGATTTCTCTGTTTGGAGGTTGGTGTAGATTTCTCTCTTTGGGGGTTGGTGTAGATTTCTCTGTTTGGGGGTTGGTGTAGATTTCTCTGTTTGGGGGTTGGTGTAGATTTCTCAGTTTCGGTGTTGGTGTAGATTTCTCTGTTTGGGGGTTGTTGTAGATTTCTCAGTTTCGGTGTTGGTGTAGATTTCTCTGTTTGGGGGTTGGTGTAGATTTCTCAGTTTCGGTGTTGGTGTAGATTTCTCTGTTTGGGGGTTGTTGTAGATTTCTCTGTTTGGGGGTTGGTGTAGATTTCTCTGTTTCGGGTTTGGTGTAGATTTCTGTGTTTCGGGTTTGGTGTAGATTTCTCTGTTTCGGGTTTGGTGTAGATTTCTCTGTTTGGGGGCTGGTGTAGATTTCTCTGTTTCGGGTTTGGTGTAGATTTCTCTGTTTGGAGGTTGATTTAGATTTCTCTGTTTGGAGGTTGGTGTAGATTTCTCTCTTTGGGGGTTGGTGTAGATTTCTCTTTGTGGGGGTTGGTGTAGATTTCTCTGTTTGGGGGTTGGTGTAGATTTCTCTTTGTGGGGGTTGGTGTAGATTTCTCTGTTTGGGGGTTGGTGTAGATTTCTCTTTGTGGGGGTTGGTGCAGATTTCTCTGTTTGGGTGTTTGTTTAGATTTCTCTGTGTGGGGGTTGGTGTAGATTTCTCTGTTTGCGTCTTTGTTTAGATTTCTCTGTGTGGGGGTTGGTGTAGATTTCTCTGTTTGGGTGTTGGTTTAGATTTCTCTGTGTAGGGGTTTGTGTAGATTTCTCTGTTTCGGGTTTGGTGTAGATTTCTCTGTTTGGAGGTTGGTGTAGATTTCTCTGTTTGGGGGTTGATTTAGATTTCTCTGGTTCGGGTTTGGTGTAGATTTCTCTGTTTGGGGGTTGGTGTAGATTTCTCAGTTTCGGTGTTGGTGTAGATTTCTCTGTTTGGGGGTTGTTGTAGATTTCTCTGTTTGGGGGTTGGTGTAGATTTCTCTGTTTCGGGTTTGGTGTAGATTTCTGTGTTTCGGGTTTGGTGTAGATTTCTCTGTTTCGGGTTTGGTGTAGATTTCTCTGTTTGGGGGCTGGTGTAGATTTCTCTGTTTCGGGTTTGGTGTAGATTTCTCTGTTTGGAGGTTGATTTAGATTTCTCTGTTTGGAGGTTGGTGTAGATTTCTCTCTTTGGGGGTTGGTGTAGATTTCTCTTTGTGGGGGTTGGTGTAGATTTCTCTGTTTGGGGGTTGGTGTAGATTTCTCTTTGTGGGGGTTGGTGTAGATTTCTCTGTTTGGGGGTTGGTGTAGATTTCTCTTTGTGGGGGTTGGTGCAGATTTCTCTGTTTGGGTGTTTGTTTAGATTTCTCTGTGTGGGGGTTGGTGTAGATTTCTCTGTTTGCGTCTTTGTTTAGATTTCTCTGTGTGGGGGTTGGTGTAGATTTCTCTGTTTGGGTGTTGGTTTAGATTTCTCTGTGTAGGGGTTTGTGTAGATTTCTCTGTTTCGGGTTTGGTGTAGATTTCTCTGTTTGGAGGTTGGTGTAGATTTCTCTGTTTGGGGGTTGATTTAGATTTCTCTGGTTCGGGTTTGGTGTAGATTTCTCTGTTTGGGGGTTGGTGTCGATTTCTCTGTTTCGGGTTTGGTGTAGATTTCTCTGTTTGGGGGTTGGTGTAGATTTCTCTGTTTCGGGTTTGGTGTAGATTTCTCTGTTTCGGGTTTGGTGTAGATTTCTCTGTTTGGTGGTTGGTGTAGATTTCTCTGTTTCGGGTTTGGTGTAGCTTTCTCTGTTTGGAGGTTGGTGTAGATTTCTCTGTTTCGGGTTTGGTGTAGACTTCTGTATTTGGAGGTTGATTTAGATTTCTCTGTTTGGGTGTTGGTTTAGATTTCTCTGTGTGGGGGTTGGTGTAGATTTCTCTGTTTCGGGTTTGGTGTAGATTTCTCTATTTGGAGGTTGATTTAGATTTCTCTGTTTGGGGGTTGGTGTAGATTTCTCTGTTTGGGGGTTGGTGTAGATTTCTCTGTTTGGGGGTTGGTGTAGATTTCTCTGTTTGGGTGTTGGTGTAGATTTCTCTGTTTCGGGTTTGGTGTAGATTTCTCTGTTTGGAGGTTGGTGTAGATTTCTCTGTTTGGAGGTTGGTGTAGATTTCTCTGTTTGGGTGTTGGTTTAGATTTCTCTGTTTCGCGGTTGGTGTCGATTTCTCTGTTTGGGGGTTGGTATAGATTTCTCTGTTTCGGGTTTGGTGTAGATTTCTCTGTTTGGAGGTTGATTTAGATTTCTCTGTTTGGGGGTTGGTGTAGATTTCTCTGTTTCGGGTTTGGTGTAGATTTCTCTGTTTGGGGGTTGATGTAGATTTCTCTTTGTGGGGGTTGGTGTAGATTTCTCTTTGTGGGGGTTGGTGTAGATTTCTCTGTTTGGGGGTTGGTGTAGATTTCTCTTTGTGGGGGTTGGTGTAGATTTCTCTGTTTGGGTGTTTGTTCAGATTTCTCTGTGTGGGGGTTGGTGTAGATTTCTCTGTTTGGAGGTTGGTGTAGATTTCTCTGTTTGGAGGTTGGTGTAGATTTCTCTGTTTAGGTGTTTGTTTAGATTTCTCTGTGTGGGGGTTGGTGTAGATTTCTCTGTTTGGGTGTTGGTTTAGATTTCTCTGTGTGGGGGTTTGTGTAGATTTCTCTGTGTCGGGTTTGGTGTAGATTTCTCTGTTTGGAGGTTGGTGTAGATTTCTCTGTTTGGGGGTTGATTTAGATTTCTCTGTTTCGGGTTTGGTGTAGATTTCTCTGTTTGGGGGTTGGTGTAGATTTCTCTGTTTCGGGTTTGGTGTAGATTTCTCTGTTTGGGGGTTGGTGTAGATTTCTCTGTTTCGGGTTTGGTGTAGATTTCTCTGTTTCGGGTTTGGTGTAGATTTCTCTGTTTGGGGGTTGGTGTAGATTTCTCTGTTTCGGGTTTGGTGTAGATTTCTCTGTTTGGAGGTTGGTGTAGATTTCTCTGTTTCGGGTTTGGTGTAGATTTCTCTGTTTGGAGGTTGGTGTAGATTTCTCTGTTTGGGTGTTGGTTTAGATTTCTCTGTGTGGGGGTTGGTGTAGATTTCTCTGTTTGGGTGTTGGTGTAGATTTCTCTGTTTCGGGTTTGGTGTAGACTTCTGTATTTGGAGGTTGATTTAGATTTCTCTGTTTGGGTGTTGGTTTAGATTTCTCTGTGTGGGGGTTGGTGTAGATTTCTCTGTTTCGGGTTTGGTGTAGATTTCTCTATTTGGAGGTTGATTTAGGTTTCTCTGTTTGGGGGTTGGTGTAGATTTCTCTGTTTGGGGGTTGGTGTAGATTTCTCTGTTTGGGGGTTGGTGTAGATTTCTCTGTTTGGGGGTTGGTGTTGATTTCTCTGTTTGGAGGTTGGTGTAGATTTCTCTGTTTCGGGTTTGGTGTAGATTTCTCTGTTTGGGGGTTGGTGTAGATTTCTCAGTTTCGGTGTTGGTGTAGATTTCTCTGTTTGGGGGTTGTTGTAGATTTCTCTGTTTGGGGGTTGGTGTAGATTTCTCTGTTTCGGGTTTGGTGTAGATTTCTGTGTTTCGGGTTTGGTGTAGATTTCTCTGTTTTGGGTTTGGTGTAGATTTCTCTGTTTGGGGGCTGGTGCAGATTTCTCTGTTTCGGGTTTGGTGTAGATTTCTCTGTTTGGAGGTTGATTTAGATTTCTCTGTTTGGAGGTTGGTGTAGATTTCTCTCTTTGGGGGTTGGTGTAGATTTCTCTTTGTGGGGGTTGGTGTAGATTTCTCTGTTTGGGGGTTGGTGTAGATTTCTCTTTGTGGGGGTTGGTGTAGATTTCTCTGTTTGGGGGTTGGTGTAGATTTCTCTTTGTGGGGGTTGGTGCAGATTTCTCTGTTTGGGTGTTTGTTTAGATTTCTCTGTGTGTGGGTTGGTGTAGATTTCTCTGTTTGCGTCTTTGTTTAGATTTCTCTGTGTGGGGGTTGGTGTAGATTTCTCTGTTTGGGTGTTGGTTTAGATTTCTCTGTGTAGGGGTTTGTGTAGATTTCTCTGTTTCGGGTTTGGTGTAGATTTCTCTGTTTGGAGGTTGGTGTAGATTTCTCTGTTTGGGGGTTGATTTAGATTTCTCTGTTTCGGGTTTGGTGTAGATTTCTCTGTTTGGGGGTTGGTGTAGATTTCTCTGTTTCGGGTTTGGTGTAGATTTCTCTGTTTCGGGTTTGGTGTAGATTTCTCTGTTTGGTGGTTGGTGTCGATTTCTCTGTTTCGGGTTTGGTGTAGCTTTCTCTGTTTGGAGGTTGGTGTAGATTTCTCTGTTTCGGGTTTGGTGTAGACTTCTGTATTTGGAGGTTGATTTAGATTTCTCTGTTTGGGGGTTTGTGTAGATTTCTCTGTTTCATTGTTGGTGTAGATTTCTCTGTTTGGGGGTTGGTGTTGATTTCTCTGTTTGGAGGTTGGTGTAGATTTCTCTGTTTGGGGGTTGGTGTAGATTTCTGTGTTTGGGTGTTGGTGTAGATTTCTCTGTTTGGGGGTTGGTGCAGATTTCTGTGTTTGAGTGTTGGTGTAGATTTCTCTGTTTGGAGGTTGGTGTAGATTTCTGTGTTTGGGTGTTGGTGTAGATTTCTCTGTTTGGGGGTTGGTGTAGATTTGTCTGTTTGGGGGTTGGTGTAGATTTCTCTGTTTCGGGTTTGGTGTAGATTTCTCTGTTTCGGGTTTGGTGTAGATTTCTCTGTTTGGAGGTTGGTGTAGATTTCTCTGTTTGGAGGTTGGTGTAGATTTCTCTGTTTGGGTGTTGGTTTAGATTTCTCTGTTTCGCGGTTGGTGTCGATTTCTCTGTTTGGGGGTTGGTATAGATTTCTCTGTTTCGGGTTTGGTGTAGATTTCTCTGTTTGGAGGTTGATTTAGATTTCTCTGTTTGGGGGTTGGTGTAGATTTCTCTGTTTCGGGTTTGGTGTAGATTTCTCTGTTTGGGGGTTGATGTAGATTTCTCTTTGTGGGGGTTGGTGTAGATTTCTCTGTTTGGGGGTTGGTGTAGATTTCTCTTTGTGGGGGTTGGTGTAGATTTCTCTGTTTGGGGGTTGGTGTAGATTTCTCTTTGTGGGGGTTGGTGTAGATTTCTCTGTTTGGGTGTTTGTTCAGATTTCTCTGTGTGGGGGTTGGTGTAGATTTCTCTGTTTGGAGGTTGGTGTATATTTCTCTGTTTGGAGGTTGGTGTAGATTTCTCTGTTTAGGTGTTTGTTTAGATTTCTCTGTGTGGGGGTTGGTGTAGATTTCTCTGTTTGGGTGTTGGTTTAGATTTCTCTGTGTGGGGGTTTGTGTAGATTTCTCTGTGTCGGGTTTGGTGTAGATTTCTCTGTTTGGAGGTTGGTGTAGATTTCTCTGTTTGGGGGTTGATTTAGATTTCTCTGTTTCGGGTTTGGTGTAGATTTCTCTGTTTGGGGGTTGGTGTAGATTTCTCTGTTTCGGGTTTGGTGTAGATTTCTCTGTTTGGGGGTTGGTGTAGATTTCTCTGTTTCGGGTTTGGTGTAGATTTCTCTGTTTCGGGTTTGGTGTAGATTTCTCTGTTTGGGGGTTGGTGTAGATTTCTCTGTTTCGGGTTTGGTGTAGATTTCTCTGTTTGGAGGTTGGTGTAGATTTCTCTGTTTCGGGTTTGGTGTAGATTTCTCTGTTTGGAGGTTGGTGTAGATTTCTCTGTTTGGGTGTTGGTTTAGATTTCTCTGTGTGGGGGTTGGTGTAGATTTCTCTGTTTGGGTGTTGGTGTAGATTTCTCTGTTTCGGGTTTGGTGTAGACTTCTGTATTTGGAGGTTGATTTAGATTTCTCTGTTTGGGTGTTGGTTTAGATTTCTCTGTGTGGGGGTTGGTGTAGATTTCTCTGTTTCGGGTTTGGTGTAGATTTCTCTATTTGGAGGTTGATTTAGGTTTCTCTGTTTGGGGGTTGGTGTAGATTTCTCTGTTTGGGGGTTGGTGTAGATTTCTCTGTTTGGGGGTTGGTGTAGATTTCTCTGTTTGGGGGTTGGTGTTGATTTCTCTGTTTGGAGGTTGGTGTAGATTTCTCTGTTTCGGGTTTGGTGTAGATTTCTCTGTTTGGGGGTTGGTGTAGATTTCTCAGTTTCGGTGTTGGTGTAGATTTCTCTGTTTGGGGGTTGTTGTAGATTTCTCTGTTTGGGGGTTGGTGTAGATTTCTCTGTTTCGGGTTTGGTGTAGATTTCTGTGTTTCGGGTTTGGTGTAGATTTCTCTGTTTTGGGTTTGGTGTAGATTTCTCTGTTTGGGGGCTGGTGCAGATTTCTCTGTTTCGGGTTTGGTGTAGATTTCTCTGTTTGGAGGTTGATTTAGATTTCTCTGTTTGGAGGTTGGTGTAGATTTCTCTCTTTGGGGGTTGGTGTAGATTTCTCTTTGTGGGGGTTGGTGTAGATTTCTCTGTTTGGGGGTTGGTGTAGATTTCTCTTTGTGGGGGTTGGTGTAGATTTCTCTGTTTGGGGGTTGGTGTAGATTTCTCTTTGTGGGGGTTGGTGCAGATTTCTCTGTTTGGGTGTTTGTTTAGATTTCTCTGTGTGTGGGTTGGTGTAGATTTCTCTGTTTGCGTCTTTGTTTAGATTTCTCTGTGTGGGGGTTGGTGTAGATTTCTCTGTTTGGGTGTTGGTTTAGATTTCTCTGTGTAGGGGTTTGTGTAGATTTCTCTGTTTCGGGTTTGGTGTAGATTTCTCTGTTTGGAGGTTGGTGTAGATTTCTCTGTTTGGGGGTTGATTTAGATTTCTCTGTTTCGGGTTTGGTGTAGATTTCTCTGTTTGGGGGTTGGTGTAGATTTCTCTGTTTCGGGTTTGGTGTAGATTTCTCTGTTTCGGGTTTGGTGTAGATTTCTCTGTTTGGTGGTTGGTGTCGATTTCTCTGTTTCGGGTTTGGTGTAGCTTTCTCTGTTTGGAGGTTGGTGTAGATTTCTCTGTTTCGGGTTTGGTGTAGACTTCTGTATTTGGAGGTTGATTTAGATTTCTCTGTTTGGGTGTTGGTTTAGATTTCTCTGTGTGGGGGTTGGTGTAGATTTCTCTGTTTCGGGTTTGGTGTAGATTTCTCTATTTGGAGGTTGATTTAGATTTCTCTGTTTGGGGGTTAGTGTAGATTTCTCTGTTTGGGGGTTGGTGTAGATTTCTCTGTTTGGGGGTTGGTGTAGATTTCTCTGTTTGTGTGTTGGTGTAGATTTCTCTGTTTGGGTGTTGGTGTAGATTTCTCTGTTTCGGGTTTGGTGTAGATTTCTCTGTTTCGAGGTTGGTGTAGATTTCTCTGTTTGGAGGTTGGTGTAGATTTCTCTGTTTGGGTGTTGGTTTAGATTTCTCTGTTTCGCGGTTGGTGTCGATTTCTCTGTTTGGGGGTTGTTGTAGATTTCTCAGTTTCGGTGTTGGTGTAGATTTCTCTGTTTGGGGGTTGGTGTAGATTTCTCAGTTTCGGTGTTGGTGTAGATTTCTCTGTTTGGGGGTTGTTGTAGATTTCTCTGTTTGGGGGTTGGTGTAGATTTCTCTGTTTCGGGTTTGGTGTAGATTTCTGTGTTTCGGGTTTGGTGTAGATTTCTCTGTTTCGGGTTTGGTGTAGATTTCTCTGGGGGCTGGTGTAGATTTCTCTGTTTCGGGTTTGGTGTAGATTTCTCTGTTTGGAGGTTGATTTAGATTTCTCTGTTTGGAGGTTGGTGTAGATTTCTCTCTTTGGGGGTTGGTGTAGATTTCTCTTTGTGGGGGTTGGTGTAGATTTCTCTGTTTGGGGGTTGGTGTAGATTTCTCTTTGTGGGGGTTGGTGTAGATTTCTCTGTTTGGGGGTTGGTGTAGATTTCTCTTTGTGGGGGTTGGTGCAGATTTCTCTGTTTGGGTGTTTGTTTAGATTTCTCTGTGTGGGGGTTGGTGTAGATTTCTCTGTTTGCGTCTTTGTTTAGATTTCTCTGTGTGGGGGTTGGTGTAGATTTCTCTGTTTGGGTGTTGGTTTAGATTTCTCTGTGTAGGGGTTTGTGTAGATTTCTCTGTTTCGGGTTTGGTGTAGATTTCTCTGTTTGGAGGTTGGTGTAGATTTCTCTGTTTGGGGGTTGGTGTAGATTTCTCTGTTTGGGGGTTGGTGTAGATTTCTCTGTTTCGGGTTTGGTGTAGATTTCTCTGTTTCGGGTTTGGTGTAGATTTCTCTGTTTGGTGGTTGGTGTAGATTTCTCTGTTTCGGGTTTGGTGTAGCTTTCTCTGTTTGGAGGTTGGTGTAGATTTCTCTGTTTCGGGTTTGGTGTAGACTTCTGTATTTGGAGGTTGATTTAGATTTCTCTGTTTGGGGGTTGGTGTAGATTTCTCTGTGTGGGGGTTGGTGTAGATTTCTCTGTTTCGGGTTTGGTGTAGATTTCTCTATTTGGAGGTTGATTTAGATTTCTCTGTTTGGGGGTTGGTGTAGATTTCTCTGTTTGGGGGTTGGTGTAGATTTCTCTGTTTGGGGGTTGGTGTAGATTTCTCCGTTTGGGTGTTGGTGTAGATTTCTCTGTTTCGGGTTTGGTGTAGATTTCTCTGTTTGGAGGTTGGTGTAGATTTCTCTGTTTGGAGGTTGGTGTAGATTTCTCTGTTTGGGTGTTGGTTTAGATTTCTCTGTTTCGCGGTTGGTGTCGATTTCTCTGTTTGGGGGTTGGTATAGATTTCTCTGTTTCGGGTTTGGTGTAGATTTCTCTGTTTGGAGGTTGATTTAGATTTCTCTGTTTGGGGGTTGGTGTAGATTTCTCTGTTTCGGGTTTGGTGTAGATTTCTCTGTTTGGGGGTTGATGTAGATTTCTCTTTGTGGGGGTTGGTGTAGATTTCTCTGTTTGGGGGTTGGTGTAGATTTCTCTTTGTGGGGGTTGGTGTAGATTTCTCTGTTTGGGGGTTGGTGTAGATTTCTCTTTGTGGGGGTTGGTGTAGATTTCTCTGGGTGTTTGTTCAGATTTCTCTGTGTGGGGGTTGGTGTAGATTTCTCTGTTTGGAGGTTGGTGTAGATTTCTCTGTTTGGAGGTTGGTGTAGATTTCTCTGTTTAGGTGTTTGTTTAGATTTCTCTGTGTGGGGGTTGGTGTAGATTTCTCTGTTTGGGTGTTGGTTTAGATTTCTCTGTGTGGGGGTTTGTGTAGATTTCTCTGTTTCGGGTTTGGTGTAGATTTCTCTGTTTGGAGGTTGGTGTAGATTTCTCTGTTTGGGGGTTGATTTAGATTTCTCTGTGTGGGGGTTGGTGTAGATTTCTCTGTTTGGGTGTTGGTGTAGATTTCTCTGTTTCGGGTTTGGTGTAGATTTCTCTGTTTGGGGGTTGGTGTAGATTTCTCTGTTTCGGGTTTGGTGTAGATTTCTCTGTTTCGGGTTTGGTGTAGATTTCTCTGTTTGGGGGTTGGTGTAGATTTCTCTGTTTCGGGTTTGGTGTAGATTTCTCTGTTTGGAGGTTGGTGTAGATTTCTCTGTTTCGGGTTTGGTGTAGATTTCTCTGTTTGGAGGTTGGTGTAGATTTCTCTGTTTGGGTGTTGGTTTAGATTTCTCTGTGTGGGGGTTGGTGTAGATTTCTCTGTTTGGGTGTTGGTGTAGATTTCTCTGTTTCGGGTTTGGTGTAGACTTCTGTATTTGGAGGTTGATTTAGATTTCTCTGTTTGGGTGTTGGTTTAGATTTCTCTGTGTGGGGGTTGGTGTAGATTTCTCTGTTTCGGGTTTGGTGTAGATTTCTCTATTTGGAGGTTGATTTAGGTTTCTCTGTTTGGGGGTTGGTGTAGATTTCTCTGTTTGGGGGTTGGTGTAGATTTCTCTGTTTGGGGGTTGGTGTAGATTTCTCTGTTTGGGGGTTGGTGTAGATTTCTCTGTTTGGGGGTTGGTGTTGATTTCTCTGTTTGGAGGTTGGTGTAGATTTCTCTGTTTCGGGTTTGGTGTAGATTTCTCTGTTTGGGGGTTGGTGTAGATTTCTCAGTTTCGGTGTTGGTGTAGATTTCTCTGTTTGGGGGTTGTTGTAGATTTCTCTGTTTGGGGGTTGGTGCAGATTTCTCTGTTTCGGGTTTGGTGTAGATTTCTGTGTTTCGGGTTTGGTGTAGATTTCTCTGTTTTGGGTTTGGTGTAGATTTCTCTGTTTGGGGGCAGGTGTAGATTTCTCTGTTTCGGGTTTGGTGTAGATTTCTCTGTTTGGAGGTTGATTTAGATTTCTCTGTTTGGAGGTTGGTGTAGATTTCTGTGTTTCGGGTTTGGTGTAGATTTCTCTGTTTGGAGGTTGATTTAGATTTCTCTGTTTCGGGTTTGGTGTAGATTTCTGTGTTTCGGGTTTGGTGTAGATTTCTCTGTTTTGGGTTTGGTGTAGATTTCTCTGTTTGGGGGCAGGTGTAGATTTCTCTGTTTCGGGTTTGGTGTAGATTTCTCTCTTTGGGGGTTGGTGTAGATTTCTCTGTTTGGGGGTTGGTGTAGATTTCTCTGTTTGGGGGTTGGTGTAGATTTCTCAGTTTCGGTGTTGGTGTAGATTTCTCTGTTTGGGGGTTGTTGTAGATTTCTCAGTTTCGGTGTTGGTGTAGATTTCTCTGTTTGGGGGTTGGTGTAGATTTCTCAGTTTCGGTGTTGGTGTAGATTTCTCTGTTTGGGGGTTGTTGTAGATTTCTTGTTTGGGGGTTGGTGTAGATTTCTCTGTTTTGGGTTTGGTGTAGATTTCTGTGTTTCGGGTTTGGTGTAGATTTCTCTGTTTCGGGTTTGGTGTAGATTTCTCTGTTTGGGGGCTGGTGTAGATTTCTCTGTTTCGGGTTTGGTGTAGATTTCTCTGTTTGGAGGTTGATTTAGATTTCTCTGTTTGGAGGTTGGTGTAGATTTCTCTCTTTGGGGGTTGGTGTAGATTTCTCTTTGTGGGGGTTGGTGTAGATTTCTCTGTTTGGGGGTTGGTGTAGATTTCTCTTTGTGGGGGTTGGTGCAGATTTCTCTGTTTGGGTGTTTGTTTAGATTTCTCTGTGTGGGGGTTGGTGTAGATTTCTCTGTTAGCGTCTTTGTTTAGATTTCTCTGTGTGGGGGTTGGTTTAGATTTCTCTGTGTAGGGGTTTGTGTAGATTTCTCTGTTTCGGGTTTGGTGTAGATTTCTCTGTTTGGAGGTTGGTGTAGATTTCTCTGTTTGGGGGTTGATTTAGATTTCTCTGTTTCGGGTTTGGTGTAGATTTCTCTGTTTGGGGGTTGGTGTCGATTTCTCTGTTTCGGGTTTGGTGTAGATTTCTCTGTTTGGGGGTTGGTGTCGATTTCTCTGTTTCGGGTTTGGTGTAGATTTCTCTGTTTGGGGGTTGGTGTAGATTTCTCTGTTTCGGGTTTGGTGTAGATTTCTCTGTTTCGGGTTTGGTGTAGATTTCTCTGTTTGGTGGTTGGTGTAGATTTCTCTGTTTCGGGTTTGGTGTAGCTTTCTCTGTTTGGAGGTTGGTGTAGATTTCTCTGTTTCGGGTTTGGTGTAGACTTCTGTATTTGGAGGTTGATTTAGATTTCTCTGTTTGGGTGTTGGTTTAGATTTCTCTGTGTGGGGGTTGGTGTCGATTTCTCTGTTTGGGGGTTGGTATAGATTTCTCTGTTTCGGGTTTGGTGTAGATTTCTCTGTTTGGAGGTTGATTTAGATTTCTCTGTTTGGGGGTTGGTGTAGATTTCTCTGTTTGGGGATTGGTGTAGATTTCTCTGTTTGGAGGTTGATTTAGATTTCTCTGTTTGGGGGTTGATGTAGATTTCTCTGTTTGGGGGTTGGTGCAGATTTCTCTGTTTGGGGGTTGGTTTAGATTTCTCTGTGTGGGGGTTGATTTAGATTTCTCTGTTTCGGGTTTGGTGTAGATTTCTCTGTTTAGGGGTTGGTGTAGATTTCTCTGTTTGGGGATTGGTGTAGATTTCTCTGTTTGGAGGTTGATTTAGATTTCTCTGTTTGGGGGTTCGTGTAGATTTCTCTGTTTGGGGGTTGATGTAGATTTCTCTGTTTCGGGTTTGGTGTATATTTCTCTGTTTGGAGGTTGGTGTAGATTTCTCTGTTTGGGGGTTGATTTAGATTTCTCTGTTTAGGGTTTGGTGTAGATTTCTCTGTTTGGGGGTTGGTGTAGATTTCTCTGTTTCGGGTTTGGTGTAGATTTCTCTGTTTGGGGGTTGGTGTAGATTTCTCTGTTTCGGGTTTGGTGTAGATTTCTCTGTTTCGGGTTTGGTGTAGATTTCTCTGTTTGGGGGTTGGTGTAGATTTCTCTGTTTGGGGGTTGATTTAGATTTCTCTGTTTCGGGTTTGGTGTAGATTTCTTTGGGGGTTGGTGTAGATTTCTCTGTTTCGGGTTTGGTGTAGATTTCTCTGTTTGGGGGTTGGTGTAGATTTCTCTGTTTCGGGTTTGGTGTAGATTTCTCTGTTTCGGGTTTGGTGTAGATTTCTCTCATTGGGGGTTGGTGTAGATTTCTCTGTTTCGGGTTTGGTGTAGATTTCTCTGTTTGGAGGTTGGTGTAGATTTCTCTGTTTCGGGTTTGGTGTAGATTTCTTTGTTTGGAGGTTGGTGTAGATTTCTCTGTTTCGGGTTTGGTGTAGACTTCTGTATTTGGAGGTTGATTTAGATTTCTCTGTTTGGGTGTTGGTTTAGATTTCTCTGTGTGGGGGTTGGTGTAGATTTCTCTGTTTCGGGTTTGGTGTAGATTTCTCTATTTGGAGGTTGATTTAGATTTCTCTGTTTGGGGTTGGTGTAGATTTCTCTGTTTGGGGGTTGGTGTAGATTTCTCTGTTTGGGGGTTGGTGTAGATTTCTATGTTTGGGTGTTGGTGTAGATTTCTCTGTTTCCGGTTTGGTGTAGGTTTCTCTGTTTGGAGGTTGGTGTAGATTTCTCTGTTTGGAGGTTGGTGTAGATTTCTCTGTTTGGAGGTTGGTGTAGATTTCTCTGTTTGGAGGTTGGTGTAGATTTCTCTGTTTGGGTGTTGGTGTAGATTTCTCTGTTTGGGTGTTGGTGTAGATTTCTCTGTTTGGGGGTTGGTGTAGATTTCTCTTTGTGGGGGTTGGTGTAGATTTCTCTGTTTGGGGGTTGGTGTAGATTTCTCTTTGTGGGGGTTGGTGCAGATTTCTCTGTTTGGGTGTTTGTTCAGATTTCTCTGTGTGGGGGTTGGTGTAGATTTCTCTGTTAGCGTCTTTGTTTAGATTTCTCTGTGTGGGGGTTGGTGTAGATTTCTCTGTTTGGGTGTTGGTTTAGATTTCTCTGTGTAGGGGTTTGTGTAGATTTCTCTGTTTCGGGTTTGGTGTAGATTTCTCTGTTTGGAGGTTGGTGTAGATTTCTCTGTTTGGGGGTTGATTTAGATTTCTCTGTTTCGGGTTTGGTGTAGATTTCTCTGTTTGGGGGTTGGTGTCGATTTCTCTGTTTCGGGTTTGGTGTAGATTTCTCTGTTTGGGGGTTGGTGTAGATTTCTCTGTTTCGGGTTTGGTGTAGATTTCTCTGTTTCGGGTTTGGTGTAGATTTCTCTGTTTGGTGGTTGGTGTAGATTTCTCTGTTTCGGGTTTGGTGTAGCTTTCTCTGTTTGGAGGTTGGTGTAGATTTCTCTGTTTCGGGTTTGGTGTAGACTTCTGTATTTGGAGGTTGATTTAGATTTCTCTGTTTGGGTGTTGGTTTAGATTTCTCTGTGTGGGGGTTGGTGTCGATTTCTCTGTTTGGGGGTTGGTATAGATTTCTCTGTTTCGGGTTTGGTGTAGATTTCTCTGTTTGGAGGTTGATTTAGATTTCTCTGTTTGGGGGTTGGTGTAGATTTCTCTGTTTCGGGTTTGGTGTAGATTTCTCTGTTTAGGGGTTGGTGTAGATTTCTCTGTTTGGGGATTGGTGTAGATTTCTCTGTTTGGAGGTTGATTTAGATTTCTCTGTTTGGGGGTTGGTGTAGATTTCTCTGTTTGGGGGTTGATGTAGATTTCTCTGTTTGGGGGTTGGTGCAGATTTCTCTGTTTGGGGGTTGGTTTAGATTTCTCTGTGTGGGGGTTGATTTAGATTTCTCTGTTTCGGGTTTGGTGTAGATTTCTCTGTTTAGGGGTTGGTGTAGATTTCTCTGTTTGGGGATTGGTGTAGATTTCTCTGTTTGGAGGTTGATTTAGATTTCTCTGTTTGGGGGTTCGTGTAGATTTCTCTGTTTGGGGGTTGATGTAGATTTCTCTGTTTCGGGTTTGGTGTATATTTCTCTGTTTGGAGGTTGGTGTAGATTTCTCTGTTTGGGGGTTGATTTAGATTTCTCTGTTTCGGGTTTGGTGTAGATTTCTCTGTTTGGGGGTTGGTGTAGATTTCTCTGTTTCGGGTTTGGTGTAGATTTCTCTGTTTGGGGGTTGGTGTAGATTTCTCTGTTTCGGGTTTGGTGTAGATTTCTCTGTTTCGGGTTTGGTGTAGATTTCTCTGTTTGGGGGTTGGTGTAGATTTCTCTGTTTGGGGGTTGATTTAGATTTCTCTGTTTCGGGTTTGGTGTAGATTTCTTTGGGGGTTGGTGTAGATTTCTCTGTTTCGGGTTTGGTGTAGATTTCTCTGTTTGGGGGTTGGTGTAGATTTCTCTGTTTCGGGTTTGGTGTAGATTTCTCTGTTTCGGGTTTGGTGTAGATTTCTCTCATTGGGGGTTGGTGTAGATTTCTCTGTTTCGGGTTTGGTGTAGATTTCTCTGTTTGGAGGTTGGTGTAGATTTCTCTGTTTCGGGTTTGGTGTAGATTTCTTTGTTTGGAGGTTGGTGTAGATTTCTCTGTTTCGGGTTTGGTGTAGACTTCTGTATTTGGAGGTTGATTTAGATTTCTCTGTTTGGGTGTTGGTTTAGATTTCTCTGTGTGGGGGTTGGTGTAGATTTCTCTGTTTCGGGTTTGGTGTAGATTTCTCTATTTGGAGGTTGATTTAGATTTCTCTGTTTGGGGGTTGGTGTAGATTTCTCTGTTTGGGGGTTGGTGTAGATTTCTCTGTTTGGGGGTTGGTGTAGATTTCTATGTTTGGGTGTTGGTGTAGATTTCTCTGTTTCCGGTTTGGTGTAGGTTTCTCTGTTTGGAGGTTGGTGTAGATTTCTCTGTTTGGAGGTTGGTGTAGATTTCTCTGTTTGGAGGTTGGTGTAGATTTCTCTGTTTGGAGGTTGGTGTAGATTTCTCTGTTTGGGTGTTGGTGTAGATTTCTCTGTTTGGGTGTTGGTGTAGATTTCTCTGTTTCGCGGTTGGTGTCGATTTCTCTGTTTGGGGGTTGGTATAGATTTCTCTGTTTCGGGTTTGGTGTAGATTTCTCTGTTTGGAGGTTGATTTAGATTTCTCTGTTTGGGGGTTGGTGTAGATTTCTCTGTTTCGGGTTTGGTGTAGATTTCTCTGTTTAGGGGTTGGTGTAGATTTCTCTGTTTGGGGATTGGTGTAGATTTCTCTGTTTGGAGGTTGATTTAGATTTCTCTGTTTGGGGGTTGGTGCAGATTTCTCTGTTTGGGGGTTGGTTTAGATTTCTCTGTGTGGGGGTTTGTGTAGATTTCTCTGTTTCGGGTTTGGTGTAGATTTCTCTGTTTGGAGTTTGGTGTAGATTTCTCTGTTTGGGGGTTGATTTAGATTTCTCTGTTTCGGGTTTGGTGTAGATTTCTCTGTTTGGGGGTTGGTGTAGATTTCTCTGTTTCGGGTTTGGTGTAGATTTCTCTGTTTGGGGGTTGGTGTAGATTTCTCTGTTTCGGGTTTGGTGTAGATTTCTCTGTTTCGGGTTTGGTGTAGATTTCTCTGTTTGGGGGTTGGTGTAGATTTCTCTGTTTCGGGTTTGGTGTAGATTTCTCTGTTTGGAGGTTGGTGTAGATTTCTCTGTTTCGGGTTTGGTGTAGATTTCTCTGTTTGGAGGTTGGTGTAGATTTCTCTGTTTGGGTGTTGGTTTAGATTTCTCTGTGTGGGGGTTGGTGTAGATTTCTCTGTTTGGGTGTTGGTGTAGATTTCTCTGTTTCGGGTTTGGTGTAGACTTCTGTATTTGGAGGTTGATTTAGATTTCTCTGTTTGGGGGTTGGTGTAGATTTCTCTGTTTGGGGGTTGGTGTAGATTTCTCTGTTTGGGGGTTGGTGTAGGTTTCTCTGTTTGGGGGTTGGTGTAGATTTCTCTGTTTCCGGTTTGGTGTAGATTTGTCTGTTTGGAGGTTGGTGTAGATTTCTCTGTTTGGAGGTTGGTGTAGATTTCTCTGTTTGGAGGTTGGTGTAGATTTCTCTGGAGGTTGGTGTAGATTTCTCTGTTTGGGTGTTGGTGTAGATTTCTCTGTTTCGCGGTTGGTGTCGATTTCTCTGTTTGGGGGTTGGTATAGATTTCTCTGTTTCGGGTTTGGTGTAGATTTCTCTGTTTGGAGGTTGATTTAGATTTCTCTGTTTGGGGGTTGGTGTAGATTTCTCTGTTTCGGGTTTGGTGTAGATTTCTCTGTTTAGGGGTTGGTGTAGATTTCTCTGTTTGGGGGTTGGTGTAGATTTCTCTGTTTGGAGGTTGATTTAGATTTCTCTGTTTGGGGGTTCGTGTAGATTTCTCTGTTTGGGGGTTGATGTAGATTTCTCTGTTTGGGGGTTGGTGTAGATTTCTCTGTTTCGGGTTGGGTGTAGATTTCTCTGTTTGGAGGTTGGTGTAGATTTCTCTGTTTCGGGTTTGGTGTAAATTTCTCTGTTTGGAGGTTGGTGTAGATTTCTCTGTTTGGGGGTTGGTGCAGATTTCTCTGTTTCGGGTTTGGTGTAGATTTCTCTGTTTGGAGGTTGGTTTAGATTTCTCTGTTTGGGGGTTGGTGTAGATTTCTCTGTTTGGAGGTTGATTTAGATTTCTCTGTTTGGGGGTTGGTGTTGATTTCTCTGTTTGGAGGTTGGTGTTGATTTCTCTGTTTGGAGGTTGATTAAGATTTCTCTGTTTGGGGGTTGGTGTAGATTTCTCTGTTTCGGGTTTGGTGTAGATTTCTCTGTTTGGGGGTTGGTGTAGATTTCTCTGTTTGGGGGTTGGTGTAGATTTCTCTGTTTGGGGGTTGATGTAGATTTCTCTGTTTGGGGGTTGGTGTAGATTTCTCTGTTTGGAGGTTGGTGTAGATTTCTCTGTTTGGAGGTTGATTTAGATTTCTCTGTTTGGGGGTTGGTGTAGATTTCTCTGTTTGGGGGTTGGTGTAGATTTCTCTGTTTGGGGGTTGGTGTAGATTTCTCTGTTTGGGGGTTGGTGTAGATTTCTCTGTTTCGGGTTTGGTGTAGATTTCTCTGTTTGGAGGTTGATTTAGATTTCTCTGTGTGGGGGTTGGTGTAGATTTCTCTGTTTGGAGGTTGATTTAGATTTCTCTGTTTGGGGGTTGGTGTAGATTTCTCTGTTTGGGGGTTGGTGTAGATTTCTCTGTTTGGAGGTTGGTGTAGATTTCTCTGTTTGGGGGTTGGTGTAGATTTCTCTGTTTGGAGGTTGGTGTAGATTTCTCTGTTTGGGGGTTGGTGTAGATTTCTCTGTTTGGAGGTTGATTTAGATTTCTATGTGTGGGGGTTGGTGTAGATTTCTCTGTTTGGAGGTTGATTTAGATTTCTCTGTTTGGGGGTTGGTGTAGATTTCTCTGTTTGGAGGTTGATTTAGATTTCTCTGTTTGGGGGTTGGTGTAGATTTCTCTGTTTCGGGTTTGGTGTAGATTTCTCTGTTTGGAGGTTGATTTAGATTTCTCTGTGTGGGGGTTGGTGTAGATTTCTCTGTTTGGAGGTTGATTTAGATTTCTCTGTTTGGGGGTTGGTGTAGATTTCTCTGTGTGTGGGTTGGTGTAGATTTCTCTGTTTGGGGGTTGGTGTAGATTTCTCTGTTTGGAGGTTGGTGTAGATTTCTCTGTTTGGGGGTTGGTGTAGATTTCTCTGTTTGGAGGTTGGTGTAGATTTCTCTGTTTGGGGGTTGGTGTAGATTTCTCTGTTTGGAGGTTGATTTAGATTTCTCTGTGTGGGGGTTGGTGTAGATTTCTCTGTTTGGAGGTTGATTTAGATTTCTCTGTTTGGGGGTTGGTGTAGATTTCTCTGTTTGGGGGTTGGTGTAGATTTCTCTGTTTGGAGGTTGATTTAGATTTCTCTGTGTGGGGGTTGGTGTAGATTTCTCTGTTTGGAGGTTGATTTAGATTTCTCTGTTTGGGGGTTGGTGTAGATTTCTCTGTTTGGGGGTTGGTGTAGATTTCTCTCTTTGGGGGTTGGTGTAGATTTCTCTGTTTGGGGGTTGGTGTAGATTTCTCTGTTTCGGGTTTGGTGTAGACTTCTGTATTTGGAGCTTGATTTAGATTTCTCTGTTTGGGGGTTGGTGTAGATTTCTCTGTTTGGGGGTTGGTGTAGATTTCTCTGTTTGGAGGTTGGTGTAGATTTCTCTGTTTCGGGTTTGGTGTAGATTTCTCTGTTTGGGGGTTGGTGTAGATTTCTCTGTTTGGGGGTTGGTGTAGATTTCTCTGTTTCGGGTTTGGTGTAGATTTCTCTGTTTGGGGGTTGGTGTAGATTTCTCTGTTTGGGGGTTGGTGTAGATTTCTCTGTTTGGGGGTTGGTGTAGATTTCTCTGTTTCGGGTTTGGTGTAGATTTCTCTGTTTGGGGGTTGGTGTAGATTTCTCTGTTTCGGGTTTGGTGTAGATTTCTCTGTTTGGGGGTTGGTGTAGATTTCTCTGTTTCGGGTTTGGTGTAGATTTCTCTGTTTGGGGGTTGGTGTAGATATCTCTGTTTCGGGTTTGGTGTAGATTTCTCTGTTTGGGGGTTGGTGTAGATTTCTCTGTTTGGGGGTTGGTGTAGATTTCTCTGTTTCGGGTTTGGTGTAGATTTCTCTGTTTGGGGGTTGGTGTAGATTTCTCTGTTTGGGGGTTGATTTAGATTTCTCTGTTTGGGGGTTGGTGTAGATTTCTCTGTTTGGGGGTTGGTGTAGATTTCTCTGTTTGGAGGTTGATTTAGATTTCTCTGTTTGGGGGTTGGTGTAGATTTCTCTCTTTGGGTGTTGGTGTAGATTTCTCTGTTTGGGGGTTGGTGTAGATTTCTCTCTTTGGGGGTTGGTGTAGATTTCTCTGTTTGGGGGTTGGTGTAGATTTCTCTGTTTCGGGTTTGGTGTAGACTTCTGTATTTGGAGGTTGATTTAGATTTCTCTGTTTGGGGGTTGGTGTAGATTTCTCTGTTTGGGGGTTGGTGTAGATTTCTCTGTTTGGAGGTTGGTGTAGATTTCTCTGTTTGGGTGTTGGTGTAGATTTCTCTGTTTCGCGGTTGGTGTCGATTTCTCTGTTTGGCGGTTGGTATAGATTTCTCTGTTTCGGGTTTGGTGTAGATTTCTCTGTTTCGGGTTTGGTGTAGATTTCTCTGTTTCCGGTTTGGTGTAGATTTCTCTGTTTGGAGGTTGGTGTAGATTTCTCTGTTTGGAGGTTGATTTAGATTTCTCTGTTTGGGGGTTGGTGTAGATTTCTCTGTTTCGGGTTTGGTGTAGATTTCTCTGTTTCGGGTTTGGTGTAGATTTCTCTGTTTCCGGTTTGGTGTAGATTTCTCTGTTTGGAGGTTGGTGTAGATTTCTCTGTTTGGAGGTTGGTGTAGATTTCTCTGTTTGGGTGTTGGTGTAGATTTCTCTGTTTCGCGGTTGGTGTCGATTTCTCTGTTTGGCGGTTGGTATAGATTTCTCTGTTTCGGGTTTGGTGTAGATTTCTCTGTTTGGAGGTTGATTTAGATTTCTCTGTTTGGGGGTTGGTGTAGATTTCTCTGTTTCGGGTTTGGTGTAGATTTCTCTGTTTCGGGTTTGGTGTAGATTTCTCTGTTTGGAGGTTGATTTAGATTTCTCTGTTTAGGGGTTGGTGTAGATTTCTCTGTTTGGGGATTGGTGTAGATTTCTCTGTTTGGAGGTTGATTTAGATTTCTCTGTTTGGGGGTTCGTGTAGATTTCTCTGTTTGGGGGTTGATGTAGATTTCTCTGTTTGGGGGTTGGTGTAGATTTCTCTGTTTGGGGGTTGGTGTAGATTTCTCTGTTTCGGGTTTGGTGTCGATTTATCTGTTTGGAGGTTGGTGTAGATTTCTCTGTTTCGGGTTTGGTGTAAATTTCTCTGTTTGGGGGTTGATTTAGATTTCTCTGTTTGGGGGTTGGTGTAGATTTCTCTGTTTGGGGGTTGGTGTAGATTTCTCTGTTTGGAGGTTGATTTAGATTTCTCTGTTTGGGGGTTGGTGTAGATTTCTCTGTTTGGAGGTTGATTTAGATTTCTCTGTTTCGGGTTTGGTGTAGATTTCTCTGTTTGGAGGTTGGTTTAGATTTCTCTGTTTGGGGGTTGGTGTAGATTTCTCTGTTTGGAGGTTGATTTAGATTTCTCTGTTTGGGGGTTGGTGTAGATTTCTCTGTTTGGAGGTTGATTTAGATTTCTCTGTTTGGGGGTTGGTGTTGATTTCTCTGTTTCGCGGTTGGTGTCGATTTCTCTGTTTGGCGGTTGGTATAGATTTCTCTGTTTCGGGTTTGGTGTAGATTTCTCTGTTTGGAGGTTGATTTAGATTTCTCTGTTTGGGGGTTGGTGTAGATTTCTCTGTTTCGGGTTTGGTGTAGATTTCTCTGTTTCGGGTTTGGTGTAGATTTCTCTGTTTGGAGGTTGATTTAGATTTCTCTGTTTAGGGGTTGGTGTAGATTTCTCTGTTTGGGGATTGGTGTAGATTTCTCTGTTTGGAGGTTGATTTAGATTTCTCTGTTTGGGGGTTGATGTAGATTTCTCTGTTTGGGGGTTGGTGTAGATTTCTCTGTTTGGGGGTTGGTGTAGATTTCTCTGTTTCGGGTTTGGTGTCGATTTATCTGTTTGGAGGTTGGTGTAGATTTCTCTGTTTCGGGTTTGGTGTAAATTTCTCTGTTTGGGGGTTGATTTAGATTTCTCTGTTTGGGGGTTGGTGTAGATTTCTCTGTTTGGGGGTTGGTGTAGATTTCTCTGTTTGGAGGTTGATTTAGATTTCTCTGTTTGGGGGTTGGTGTAGATTTCTCTGTTTGGAGGTTGATTTAGATTTCTCTGTTTCGGGTTTGGTGTAGATTTCTCTGTTTGGAGGTTGGTTTAGATTTCTCTGTTTGGGGGTTGGTGTAGATTTCTCTGTTTGGAGGTTGATTTAGATTTCTCTGTTTGGGGGTTGGTGTAGATTTCTCTGTTTGGAGGTTGATTTAGATTTCTCTGTTTGGGGGTTGGTGTTGATTTCTCTGTTTGGAGGTTGGTGTTGATTTCTCTGTTTGGAGGTTGATTTAGATTTCTCTGTTTGGGGGTTCGTGTAGATTTCTCTGTTTGGGGGTTGATGTAGATTTCTCTGTTTGGGGGTTGGTGTAGATTTCTCTGTTTGGGGGTTGGTGTAGATTTCTCTGTTTCGGGTTTGGTGTAGATTTCTCTGTTTGGAGGTTGGTGTAGATTTCTCTGTTTCGGGTTTGGTGTAAATTTCTCTGTTTGGGGGTTGATTTAGATTTCTCTGTTTGGGGGTTGGTGTAGATTTCTCTGTTTGGGGGTTGGTGTAGATTTCTCTGTTTGGATGTTGATTTAGATTTCTCTGTTTGGGGGTTGGTGTAGATTTCTCTGTTTGGAGGTTGATTTAGATTTCTCTGTTTCGGGTTTGGTGTAGATTTCTCTGTTTGGAGGTTGGTTTAGATTTCTCTGTTTGGGGGTTGGTGTAGATTTCTCTGTTTGGAGGTTGATTTAGATTTCTCTGTTTGGGGGTTGGTGTAGATTTCTCTGTTTGGAGGTTGATTTAGATTTCTCTGTTTGGGGGTTGGTGTTGATTTCTCTGTTTGGAGGTTGGTGTTGATTTCTCTGTTTGGAGGTTGATTTAGATTTCTCTGTTTGGGGGTTGGTGTAGATTTCTCCGTTTGGGGGTTGGTGCAGATTTCTCTGTTTCGGGTTTGGTGTAGATTTCTCTGTTTGGGGGATGGTGTAGATTTCTCTGTTTGGGGGTTGGTGTAGATTTCTCTGTTTGGAGGTTGGTGTTGATTTCTCTGTTTGGAGGTTGATTTAGATTTCTCTGTTTGGGGGTTGGTGTAGATTTCTCCGTTTGGGGGTTGGTGTAGATTTCTCTGTTTCGGGTTTGGTGTAGATTTCTCTGTTTGGGGGATGGTGTAGATTTCTCTGTTTGGGGGTTGGTGTAGATTTCTCTGTTTGGGGGTTGATGTAGATTTCTCTGTTTGGGGGTTGGTGTAGATTTCTCTGTTTGGGGGTTGGTGTAGATTTCTCTGTTTGGGGGTTGGTGTAGATTTCTCTGTTTGGAGGTTGATTTAGATTTCTCTGTTTGGGGGTTGGTGTAGATTTCTCTCTTTGGGTGTTGGTGTAGATTTCTCTGTTTCGGGTTTGGTGTAGATTTCTCTGTTTGGGGGTTGGTGTAGATTTCTCTGTTTGGGGGTTGGTGTAGATTTCTCTGTTTGGGGGTTGGTGTAGATTTCTCTGTTTGGGGGTTGGTGTAGATTTCTCTGTTTGGAGGTTGATTTAGATTTCTCTCTTTGGGTGTTGGTGTAGATTTCTCTCTTTGGGGGTTGGTGTAGATTTCTCTCTTTGGGGGTTGGTGTAGATTTCTCTGTTTGGGGGTTGGTGTAGATTTCTCTGTTTCGGGTTTGGTGTAGATTTCTCTGTTTGGAGGTTGGTGTAGATTTCTCTGTTTCGGGTTTGGTGTAGATTTCTCTGTTTGGAGGTTGATTTAGATTTCTCTGTTTGGGGGTTGGTGTAGATTTCTCTCTTTGGGTGTTGGTGTAGATTTCTCTGTTTGGGGGTTGGTGTAGATTTCTCTGTTTGGGGGTTGGTGTAGATTTCTCTGTTTGGGGGTTGGTGTAGATTTCTCTGTTTCGGGTTTGGTGTAGATTTCTCTGTTTGGAGGTTGATTTAGATTTCTCTGTTTGGGGGTTGGTGTAGATTTCTCTGTTTGGGGGTTGGTGTAGATTTCTCTGTTTGGGGGTTGGTGTAGATTTCTCTGTTTGGAGGTTGGTGTAGATTTCTCTGTTTCGGGTTTGGTGTAGATTTCTCTGTTTGGAGGTTGGTGTAGATTTCTCTGTTTCGGGTTTGGTGTAGATTTCTCGTTTTCAGGTTTGGTGTAGATTTCTCTGTTTGGAGGTTGGTGTAGATTTCTCTGTTTCGGGTTTGGTGTAGATTTCTCTGTTTGGAGGTTGGTGTAGATTTCTCTGTTTGGAGGTTGGTGTAGATTTCTCTGTTTGGAGGTTGATTTAGATTTCTCTGTTTCGGGTTTGGTGTAGATTTCTCTGTTTGGAGGTTGGTGTAGATTTCTCTGTTTGGAGGTTGATTTAGATTTCTCTGTTTCGGGTTTGGTGTAGATTTCTCTGTTTGGGGGTTGATGTAGATTTCTCTGTTTGGGGGTTGGTGTAGATTTCACTGTTTGGGGGTTGGTGTAGATTTCTCTGTTTGGAGGTTGATTTAGATTTCTCTGTTTGGGGGTTGGTGTAGATTTCTCTGTTTCGGGTTTGGTGTAGATTTCTCTGTTTGGGGGTTGGTGTAGATTTCTCTGTTTGGGGGTTGATGTAGATTTCTCTGTTTGGACGTTGGTGTTGATTTCTCTGTTTGGGGGTTGGTGTCGATTTCTCTGTTTGGGGGTTGGTGTAGATTTCTCTGTTTCGGGTTTGGTGTAGATTTCTCTGTTTGGGGGTTGATGTAGATTTCTCTGTTTGGACGTTGGTGTTGATTTCTCTGTTTGGGGGTTGGTGTAGATTTCTCTGTTTCGGTGTTGGTGTAGATTTCTCTGTTTCGGGGTTGGTGTTGATTTCTCTGTGTGGGGGTTGGTGTAGATTTCTCTGTGTGGGGGTTGGTGTAGATTTGTCTGTTTGGGGGTTGGTGTAGATTTCTCTGTTTGGAGGTTGATTTAGATTTCTCTGTTTGGAGGTTGGTGTTGATTTCTCTGTTTGGGGGTTGGTGTAGATTTCTCTGTTTGGAGGTTGGTGTAGATTTCTCTGTTTCCGTGTTGGTGTAGATTTCTCTGTTTCGGGGTTGGTGTTGATTTCTCTGTGTGGGGGTTGGTGTAGATTTCTCTGTGTGGGGGTTGGTGTAGATTTCTCTGTTTGGGGGTTGGTGTAGATTTCTCTGTTTGGAGGTTGATTTAGATTTCTCTGTTTGGAGGTTGGTGTTGATTTCTCTGTTTGGGGGTTGGTGTAGATTTCTCTGTTTGGGGGTTGGTGTAGATTACTCTGTTTGGAGGTTGGTGTAGATTTCTCTGTTTGGGGGTTGGTGTTGACTTCTCTGTTTGTAGGTTGGTGTTGATTTCTCTGTTTGGAGGTTGGTGTTGATTTCTCTGTTTGGAGGTTGATTTAGATTTCTCTGTTTGGGGGTTTGTGTAGATTTCTCTGTTTGGAGGTTGATTTAGATTTCTCTGTTTGTAGGTTGGTGTAGATTTCTCTGTTTGGAGGTTGATTAAGATTTCTCTGTTTGGGGGTTGGTGTAGATTTCTCTGTTTGGGGGTTGGTGTTGATTTCTCTGTTTGGGGGTTGGTGTAGATTTCTCTGTTTCGGGTTTGGTGTAGATTTCTCTGTTTGGGGGTTGGTGTAGATTTCTCTGTTTGGAGGTTGATGTAGATTTCTCTGTTTGGGGGTTGGTGTAGATTTCTCTGTTTGGAGGTTGATTTAGATTTCTCTGTTTGGGGGTTGGTGCAGATTTCTCTGTTTCGGGTTTGGTGTAGATTTCTCTGTTTGGGGGTTGGTGTAGATTTCTCTGTTTGGGGGTAGGTGTAGATTTCTCTGTTTCGGGTTTCATGTAGATTTCTCTGTTTGGGGGTTGATGTAGTTTTCTCTGTTTGGAGGTTGGTTTCGATTTCTCTGTTTGGAGGTTGGTGTAGATTTCTCTGTTTGGGGGTTGGTGTAGATTTCTCTGTTTGGGGGTTGGTGTAGATTTCTCTGTTTGGGGGTTGGTGTAGATTTCTCTGTTTGGGGGTTGGTGTAGATTTCTCTGTTTGGAGGTTGATTTAGATTTCTCTGTTTGGGGGTTGGTGCAGATTTCTCTGTTTCGGGTTTGTTGTAGATTTCTCTGTTTGGGGGTTGGTGTAGATTTCTCTGTTTGGGGGTAGGTGTAGATTTCTCTGTTTCGGGTTTCATGTAGATTTCTCTGTTTGGGGGTTGATGTAGTTTTCTCTGTTTGGAGTTTGGTTTCGATTTCTCTGTTTGGAGGTTGGTGTAGATTTCTCTGTTTGGGGGTTGGTGTAGATTTCTCTGTTTGGGGGTTGGTGTAGATTTCTCTGTTTGGGGGTTGGTGTAGATTTCTCTGTTTGGGGGTTGGTGTAGATTTCTCTCTTTGGGGGTTGGTGTGGATTTCTCTGTTTGGGGGTTGGTGTAGATTTCTCTGTTTCGGGTTTGGTGTAGATTTCTCTGTTTGGGGGTTGGTGTAGATTTCTCTGTTTGGAGGTTGATGTAGATTTCTCTGTTTGGGGGTTGGTGTAGATTTCTCTGTTTGGGGGTTGGTGTAGATTTCTCTGTTTGGAGGTTGATTTAGATTTCTCTGTTTGGGGGTTGGTGCAGATTTCTCTGTTTCGGGTTTGGTGTAGATTTCTCTGTTTGGGGGTTGGTGTAGATTTCTCTGTTTGGGGGTAGGTGTAGATTTCTCTGTTTCGGGTTTCATGTAGATTTCTCTGTTTGGGGGTTGATGTAGTTTTCTCTGTTTGGAGGTTGGTTTCGATTTCTCTGTTTGGAGGTTGGTGTAGATTTCTCTGTTTGGGGGTTGGTGTAGATTTCTCTGTTTGGGGGTTGGTGTAGATTTCTCTGTTTGGGGGTTGGTGTAGATTTCTCTGTTTGGGGGTTGGTGTAGATTTCTCTCTTTGGGGGTTGGTGTGGATTTCTCTGTTTGGGGGTTGGTGTAGATTTCTCTGTTTCGGGTTTGGTGTAGATTTCTCTGTTTGGAGGTTGATTTAGATTTCTCTGTTTCGGGTTTGGTGTAGATTTCTCTGTTTGGAGGTTGGTGTAGATTTCTCTGTTTCGGGTTTGGTGTAGATTTCTCTGTTTGGAGGTTGGTGTAGATTTCTCTGTTTCGGGTTTGGTGTAGATTTCTCTGTTTGGAGGTTGATTTAGATTTCTCTGTTTGGGGGTTGGTGTAGATTTCTCTGTTTGGAGGTTGGTGTAGATTTCTCTGGGGGTTGGTGTAGATTTCTCTGTTTGGGGGTTGGTGTAGATTTCTCTGTTTGGGGGTTGGTGTGGATTTCTCTGTTTGGAGGTTGGTGTAGATTTCTCTGTTTGGGGGTTGGTGTAGATTTCTCTGTTTGGAGGTTGGTGTAGATTTCTCTGTTTGGGGGTTGGTGTAGATTTCTCTGTTTGGGGGTTGGTGTAGATTTCTCTGTTTGGAGGTTGGTGTAGATTTCTCTGTTTGGAGGTTGGTGTAGATTTCTCTGTTTGGGGGTTGGTGTAGATTTCTCTGTTTGGAGTTTGGTGTAGATTTCTCTGTTTGGGGGTTGGTGTAGATTTCTCTGTTTGGGGGTTGGTGTAGATTTCTCTGTTTGGGGGTTGGTGTAGATTTCTCTGTTTGGGGGTTGGTGTAGATTTCTCTGTTTGGGGGTTGGTGTAGATTTCTCTGTTTCGGGTTTGGTGTAGATTTCTCTGTTTCAGGTTTGGTGTAGATTTCTCTGTTTGGAGGTTGGTGTAGATTTCTCTGTTTCGGGTTTGGTTTAGATTTCTCTGTTTGGAGGTTGATTTAGATTTCTCTGTTTCGGGTTTGGTGTAGATTTCTCTGTTTGGAGGTTGATTTAGATTTCTCTGTTTGGGGGTTGATGTAGATTTCTCTGTTTGGGGGTTGGTGTAAATTTCTCTGGGGGTTGATGTAGATTTCTCTGTTTGGGGGTTGGTGTAGATTTCTCTGTTTGGAGGTTGATTTAGATTTCTCTGTTTGGGGGTTGGTGTAGATTTCTCTGTTTCGGGTTTGGTGTAGATTTCTCTGTTTGGGGGTTGGTGTAGATTTCTCTGTTTGGGGGTAGGTGTAGATTTCTCTGTTTGGGGGTAGGTGTAGATTTCTCTGTGTCGGGTTTGGTGTAGATTTCTCTGTTTGGGGGTTGATGTAGTTTTCTCTGTGTAGGGGTTGGTGCAGATTTCTCTGTTTGGAGGTTGGTTTCGATTTCTCTGTTTGGAGGTTGGTGTAGATTTCTCTGTTTGGGGGTTGGTGTAGATTTCTCTGTTTGGAGGTTGATTTAGATTTCTCTGTTTGGGGGTTGGTGTAGATTTCTCTGTTTGGGGGTAGGTGTAGATTTCTCTGTGTCGGGTTTGGTGTAGATTTCTCTGTTTGGGGGTTGATGTAGTTTTCTCTGTGTGGGGGTTGGTGCAGATTTCTCTGTTTGGAGGTTGGTTTCGATTTCTCTGTTTGGAGGTTGGTGTAGATTTCTCTGTTTGGGGGTTGGTGTAGATTTCTCTGTTTGGAGGTTGATTTAGATTTCTCTGTTTGGGGGTTGGTGTAGATTTCTCTGTTTCGGGTTTGGTGTAGATTTCTCTGTTTGGGGGTAGGTGTAGATTTCTCTGTTTGGGGGTAGGTGTAGATTTCTCTGTGTCGGGTTTGGTGTAGATTTCTCTGTTTGGGGGTTGATGTAGTTTTCTCTGTGTGGGGGTTGGTGCAGATTTCTCTGTTTGGGGGTTGGTTTCGATTTCTCTGTTTGGAGGTTGGTGTCGATTTCTCTGTTTGGGGGTTGGTGTAGATTTCTCTCTTTGGGGTTTGGTGTAGATTTCTCTGTTTGGGGGTTGGTGTAGATTTCTCTCTTTGGGGGTTGGTGTAGATTTCTCTGTTTGGGGGTTGGTGTAGATTTCTCTGTTTCGGGTTTGGTGTAGATTTCTCTGTTTGGAGGTTGGTGTAGATTTCTCTGTTTCGGGTTTGGTGTAGATTTCTCTGTTTGGAGGTTGATTTAGATTTCTCTGTTTGGGGGTTGGTGTAGATTTCAATGTTTGTGGGTTGGTGTAGATTTCTCTGTTTGGAGGTTGGTGTAGATTTCTCTGTTTCGGGTTTGATGTAGATTTCTCTGTTTGGAGGTTGGTGTAGATTTCTCTGTTTCGGGTTTGGTGTAGATTTCTCTGTTTCGGGTTTGGTGTAGATTTCTCTATTTGGAGGTTGGTGTAGATTTCTCTGTTTCGGGTTTGGTGTAGATTTCTCTGTTTGGAGGTTGGTGTAGATTTCTCTGTTTGCAGGTTGATTTAGATTTCTCTGTTTCGGGTTTGGTGTAGATTTCTCTGTTTGGGGGTTGGTGTAGATTTCTCTGTTTGGAGGTTGATTTAGATTTCTCTGTTTGGGGGTTGGTGTAGATTTCTCTGTTTGGGGGTTGGTGTAGATTTCTCTGTTTGGGGGTTGGTGTAGATTTCTCTGTTTGGGGGTTGGTGTTGATTTCTCTGTTTCGGGGTTGGTGTTGATTTCTCTGTGTGGGGGTTGGTGTAGATTTCACTGTTTGGAGGTTGGTGTAGATTTCTCTGTTTCGGGTTTGGTGTAGATTTCTCTGTTTGGAGGTTGGTGTAGATTTCTCTGTTTGCAGGTTGAGTTAGATTTCTCTGTTTCGGGTTTGGTGTAGATTTCTCTGTTTGGGGGTTGGTGTAGATTTCTCTGTTTGGAGGTTGATTTAGATTTCTCTGTTTGGGGATGGTGTAGATTTCTCTGTTTGGGGGTTGGTGTAGATTTCTCTGTTTGGGGGTTGGTGTAGATTTCTCTGTTTGGGGGTTGGTGTAGATTTCTCTGTTTGGGGGTTGGTGTTGATTTCTCTGTTTCGGGGTTGGTGTTGATTTCTCTGTGTGGGGGTTGGTGTAGATTTCTCTGGGGGTTGGTGTTGATTTCTCTGTTTGGGGGTTGGTGTAGATTTCTCTGTTTCAGGTTTGGTGTAGATTTCTCTGTGTGGGGGTTGGTGTAGATTTCTCTGGGGGTTGGTGTTGATTTCTCTGTTTGGGGGTTGGTGTAGATTTCTCCGTTTGGGGGTTGGTGTAGATTTCTCTGTGTGGGGGTTGGTGTAGATTTCTCTGTTTGGGGGTTGGTGTAGATTTCTCTGTTTGGGGGTTGATGTAGATTTCTCTGTTTGGTCGTTGGTGTTGATTTCTCTGTTTGGGGGTTGGTGTCGATTTCTCTGTTTGGGGGTTGGTGTCGATTTCTCTGTTTGGGGGTTGGTGTAGATTTCTCTGTGTGGGGGTTGGTGTAGATTTCTCTGTGTGGGGGTTGGTGTAGATTTCTCTGTTTGGGGGTTGGTGTAGATTTCTCTGTTTGGAGGTTGATTTAGATTTCTCTGTTTGGAGGTTGGTGTTGATTTCTCTGTTTGGGGGTTGGTGTAGATTTCTCTGTTTGGGGGTTGGTGTAGATTTCTCTGTTTCGGGTTTGGTGTAGATTTCTCTGTTTGGGGGTTGATGTAGATTTCTCTGTTTGGGGGTTGGTGTAGATTTCTCTGTTTCGGGTTTGGTGTAGATTTCTCTGTTTGGGGGTTGATGTAGATTTCTCTGTTTGGGGGTTGGTGTAGATTTCTCTGTTTGGGGGTTGGTGTAGATTTCTCTGTTTGGAGGTTGGTGTAGATTTCTCTGTTTGGAGGTTGATTAAGATTTCTCTGTTTGGGGGTTGGTGTAGATTTCTCTGTTTGGGGGTTGGTGTTGACTTCTCTGTTTGTAGGTTGGTGTTGATTTCTCTGTTTGGGGGTTTGTGTAGATTTCTCTGTTTGGAGGTTGATTTAGATTTCTCTGTTTGTAGGTTGGTGTAGATTTCTCTGTTTGGAGGTTGATTAAGATTTCTCTGTTTGGGGGTTGGTGTTGACTTCTCTGTTTGTAGGTTGGTGTTGATTTCTCTGTTTGGAGGTTGGTGTAGATTTCTCTGTTTGGGGGTTTGTGTAGATTTCTCTGTTTGGAGGTTGATTTAGATTTCTCTGTTTGTAGGTTGGTGTAGATTTCTCTGTTTGGGGGTTGGTGTTGATTTCTCTGTTTGGAGGTTGGTGTTGATTTCTCTGTTTGGGGGTTTGTGTAGATTTCTCTGTTTGGAGGTTGATTTAGATTTCTCTGTTTGTAGGTTGGTGTAGATTTCTCTGTTTGGAGGTTGATTAAGATTTCTCTGTTTGGGGGTTGGTGTTGACTTCTCTGTTTGTAGGTTGGTGTTGATTTCTCTGTTTGGAGGTTGGTGTAGATTTCTCTGTTTGGGGGTTGGTATTGATTTCTCTGTTTGGGGGTTGGTGTAGATTTCTCTGTTTGGGGGTTGGTGTAGATTTCTCTGGGGGTTGGTGTAGATTTCTGTGTTTGGGTGTTGGTGTAGATTTCTGTGTTTGGGTGTTGGTGTAGATTTCTCTGTTTGGGGGTTGGTGTAGATTTCTTTGTTTGGAGGTTGGTGTAGATTTCTGTGTTTCGGGGTTGGTGTAGATTTCTCTGTTTCGGGTTTGGTGTAGATTTCTCTGTTTCGGGTTTGGCGTAGATTTCTCTGTTTGGAGGTTGGTGTAGATTTCTCTGTTTGGGGGTTGGTGTAGATTTCTCTGTTTCGGGTTTGGTGTAGATTTCTCTGTTTCGGGTTTGGCGTAGATTTCTCTGTTTGGATGTTGATTTAGATTTCTCTGTTTGGAGGTTGGTGTAGATTTCTCTGTTTGGGGGTTGGTGTAGATTTCTCTGTTTGGAGGTTGGTGTAGATTTCTCTGTTTGGGGGTTGGTGTAGATTTCTCTGTTTGGAGGTTGGTGTAGATTTCTCTGTTTGGAGGTTGGTGTAGATTTCTCTGTTTGGGGGTTGGTGTAGATTTCTCTGTTTGGAGGTTGGTGTAGATTTCTCTGTTTGGGGGTTGGTGTAGATTTCTCTGTTTGGGGGTTGGTGTAGATTTCTCTGATTGGGGGTTGGTGTAGATTTATCTGTTTGCGGGTTGGTGTAGATTTCTCTGTTTGGGGGTTGGTGTAGATTTATCTGTTTGGGGGTTGGTGTAGATTTCTCTGGTGGTTGGTGTAGATTTCTCTGTTTGGGGGTTGGTGTAGATTTCTCTGTTTGGAGGTTGGTGTAGATTTCTCTGTTTCGGGTTTGGTGTAGATTTCTCTGTTTGGGGGTTGGTGTAGATTTCTCAGTTTCGGTGTTGGTGTAGATTTCTCTGTTTCGGATTTGGTGTAGATTTCTCTGTTTGGGGGTTGGTGTAGATTTCTCTGTTTGGGGGTTGGTGTAGATTTCTCTGTTTGGGGGTTGTTGTAGATTTCTCTGTTTGGGGGTTGGTTTAGATTTCTCTGTTTGGAGGTTGGTGTAGATTTCTCTGTTTGGGGGTTGGTGTAGATTTCTCTGTTTGGAGGTTGGTGTTGATTTCTCTGTTTGGGGGTTGTTGTAGATTTCTCTGTTTGGGGGTTGGTTTAGATTTCTCTGTTTGGAGGTTGGTGTAGATTTCTCTGTTTGGGGGTTGGTTTAGATTTCTCTGTTTGGAGGTTGGTGTAGATTTCTCTGTGTGGGGGTTGGTGTAGATTTCTCTGTTTGGGGGTTGGTGTAGATTTCTCTGTTTGGAGGTTGGTGTTGATTTCTCTGTTTCGGTGTTGGTGTAGATTTCTCTGTTTGGAGGTTGGTGTAGATTTCTCTGTTTGGAGGTTGGTGTAGATTTCTCTGTTTGGAGGTTGATTTAGATTTCTCTGTTTGGAGGTTGGTGTTGATTTCTCTGTTTGGGGGTTGGTGTAGATTTCTCTGTTTGGGGGTTGGTGTAGATTTCTCTGTTTCGGTGTTGGTGTAGATTTCTCTGTTTGGGGGTTGGTGTGGATTTCTCTGTTTCGGGTTTGGTGTAGATTTCTCTGTTTGGGGGTTGGTGTAGATTTCTCTGTTTGGAGGTTGGTGTAGATTTCTCTGTTTGGAGGTTGATTAAGATTTCTCTGTTTGGAGGTTGGTGTTGATTTCTCTGGGGGTTGGTGTAGATTTCTCTGTTTGGAGGTTGGTGTTGATTTCTCTGTTTGGGGGTTGGTGTAGATTTCTCTGTTTGGGGGTTGGTGCAGATTTATCTGTTTGGAGGTTGGTGTTGACTTCTCTGTTTGTAGGTTGGTGTTGATTTCTCTGTTTGGAGGTTGATTAAGATTTCTCTGTTTGGAGGTTGGTGTTGATTTCTCTGGGGGTTGGTGTAGATTTCTCTGTTTGGAGGTTGGTGTTGATTTCTCTGTTTGGGGGTTGGTGTAGATTTCTCTGTTTGGGGGTTGGTGCAGATTTATCTGTTTGGAGGTTGGTGTTGACTTCTCTGTTTGTAGGTTGGTGTTGATTTCTCTGTTTGGAGGTTGATTAAGATTTCTCTGTTTGGAGGTTGGTGTTGATTTCTCTGTTTGGGGGTTGGTGTAGATTTCTCTGTTTGGGGGTTGGTGTAGATTTCTCTGGGGGTTTGTGTAGATTTCTCTGTTTGGAGGTTGATTTAGATTACTCTGTTTGTCGGTTGGTGTTGATTTCTCTGTTTGGGGGTTTGTGTAGATTTCTCTGTTTCATTGTTGGTGTAGATTTCTCTGTTTGGGGGTTGGTGTTGATTTCTCTGTTTGGAGGTTGGTGTAGATTTCTCTGTTTGGGGGTTGGTGTAGATTTCTGTGTTTGGGTGTTGGTGTAGATTTCTCTGTTTGGGGGTTGGTGCAGATTTCTGTGTTTGAGTGTTGGTGTAGATTTCTCTGTTTGGAGGTTGGTGTAGATTTCTGTGTTTGGGTGTTGGTGTAGATTTCTCTGTTTGGGGGTTGGTGTAGATTTGTCTGTTTGGGGGTTGGTGTAGATTTCTCTGTTTCGGGTTTGGTGTAGATTTCTGTGTTTCGGGTTTGGTGTAGATTTCTCTGTTTCGGGTTTGGTGTAGATTTCTCTGTTTGGGGGTTGGTGTAGATTTCTCTGTTTCGGGTTTGGTGTAGATTTCTCTGTTTGGAGGTTGATTTAGATTTCTCTGTTTGGGGGTTGGTGTAGATTTCTCTCTTTGGGGGTTGGTGTAGATTTCTCTGTTTGGGGGTTGGTGTCGATTTCTCTTTGTGGGGGTTGGTGTAGATTTCTCTTTGTGGGGGTTGGTGTAGATTTCTCTTTGTGGGGGTTGGTGTAGATTTCTCTGTTTGGGGGTTGGTGTAGATTTCTCTTTGTGGGGGTTGGTGTAGATTTCTCTGTTTGGGTGTTTGTTTAGATTTCTCTGTGTGGGGGTTGGTGTAGATTTCTCTGTTTGGGTGTTGGTTTAGATTTCTCTGTGTGGGGGTTTGTGTAGATTTCTCTGTTTGGGGGTTGGTGTAGATTTCTCTCTTTGGGGTTTCGTGTAGATTTCTCTCTTTGGGGGTTGCTTTAGATTTCTCTGTGTGGGGGTTGGTGTAGATTTCTCTGTTTCGGGGTTGGTGTAGATTTCTCTCTTTGGGGGTTGGTTTAGATTTCTCTGTGTGGGGGTTGGGGTAGATTTCTCTGTTTGGGTGTTGGTTTAGATTTCTCTGTGTGGGGGTTTGTGTAGATTTCTCTGTTTGGGGGTTGGTTTAGATTTCTCTCTTTGGGGTTTGGTGTAGATTTCTCTCTTTGGGGGTTGGTGTAGATTTCTCTGTTTGGGGGTTGGTGTAGATTTCTCTGTTTGGGGGTTGGTGTAGATTTCTCTCTTTGGGGGTTAATTTAGATTTCTCTGTTTGGAGGTTGGTGTAGATTTCTCTGTGTGGGGGTTGGTGTAGATTTCTCTGTTTGGGGGTTGGTGTAGAGTTCTCTCTTTGGGGGTTGACATAGATTTCTCTGTTTGGGGGTTGGTGTAGATTTCTCTGTTTGGGGGTTGGTGTAGATTTCTCTGTTTGGGGTTGGTGTAGATTTCTCTCTTTGGGGGTTGGTGTAGATTTCTCTGTGTGGGGGTTGGTGTAGATTTCTCTGTTTGGAGGTTGGTGTAGATTTCTCTCTTTGGGGGTTCGTGCAGATTTCTCTGTTTGGGGGTTGGTGTAGATTTCTCTGTTTGGAAGTTGGTGTAGATTTCTCTGTTTGGGGGTTGGTGTAGATTTCTCTGTTTGGAGGTTGGTGTAGATTTCTCTGTTTCAGGTTTGGTGTAGATTTCTCTGTTTGGAGGTTGGTGTAGATTTCTCTGTTTCGGGTTTGGTGTAGATTTCTCTGTTTGGAGGTTGGTGTAGATTTCTCTGTTTGGAGGTTGATTTAGATTTCTCTGTTTGGGGGTTGGTGTAGATTTCTCTGGGGGTTGGTGTAGATTTCTCTGTTTGGGGGTTGGTGTAGATTACTCTGTTTGGGGGTTGGTGTAGATTTCTCTGTTTGGGGGTTGGTGTAGATTTCTCTGTTTGGGGGTTGGTGTAGATTTCTCTGTTTGGGGGTTGGTGTAGATTTCTCTGTTTGGGGGTTGGTGTAGATTACTCTGTTTGGGGGTTGGTGTAGATTTCTCTGGGGGTTGGTGTAGATTTCTCTGTTTCGGGGTTGGTGTTGATTTCTCTGTGTGGGGGTTGGTGTAGATTTCTCTGTTTGGGGGTTGGTGTAGATTTCTCTGGGGGTTGGTGTAGATTTCTCTGTTTGGGGGTTGGTGTAGATTTCTCTGTGTGGGGGTTGGTGTAGATTTCTCTGTTTGGGGGTTGGTGTAGATTTCTCTGTTTGGGGGTTGGTGTAGATTTCTCTGTTTCGGGTTTGGTGTAGATTTCTCTGTTTGGGGGTTGATGTAGATTTTTCTGTTTGGACGTTGGTGTTGATTTCTCTGTTTGGGGGTTGGTGTCGATTTCTCTGTTTGGGGGTTGGTGTAGATTTCTCTGTTTCGGTGTTGGTGTAGATTTCTCTGTTTCGGGGTTGGTGTTGATTTCTCTGTGTGGGGGTTGGTGTAGATTTCTCTGTGTGGGGGTTGGTGTAGATTTCTCTGTTTGGGGGTTGGTGTAGATTTCTCTGTTTGGAGGTTGATTTAGATTTCTCTGTTTGGAGGTTGGTGTTGATTTCTCTGTTTGGGGGTTGGTGTAGATTTCTCTGTTTGGGGGTTGGTGTAGATTTCTCTGTTTGGACGTTGGTGTAGATTTCTCTGTTTGGGGGTTGGTGTAGATTTCTCTCTTTGGGGGTTGGTGTAGATTTCTCTGTGTGGGGGTTGGTGTAGATTTCTCTGTTTGGAGGTTTGTGTAGATTTCTCTCTTTGGGGGTTGGTGCAGATTTCTCTGTTTGGGGGTTGGTGTAGATTTCTCTGTTTGGAGGTTGATTTAGATTTCTCTGTTTGGAGGTTGGTGTTGATTTCTCTGTTTGGGGGTTGGTGTAGATTTCTCTGTTTGGGGGTTGGTGTAGATTTCTCTGTTTGGAGGTTGGTGTAGATTTCTCTGTTTCAGGTTTGGTGTAGATTTCTCTGTTTGGAGGTTGGTGTTGATTTCTCTGTTTGGGGGTTGGTGTAGATTTCTCTGTTTGGAGGTTGGTGTAGATTTCTCTGTTTGGGGGTTGGTGCAGATTTCTCTGTTTGGAGGTTGATTTAGATTTCTCTGTTTCGGGTTTGGTGTAGATTTCTCTGTTTGGAGGTTGATTTAGATTTCTCTGTTTGGGGGTTGGTGTAGATTTCTCTGTTTGGGGGTTGGTGTAGATTTCTCTGTTTGGGGGTTGGTGTAGATTTCTCTGTTTCGGGGTTGGTGTTGATTTCTCTGTGTGGGGGTTGGTGTAGATTTCTCTGTGTGGGGGTTGGTGTAGATTTCTCTGGGGGTTGGTGTTGATTTCTCTGTTTGGGGGTTGGTGTAGATTTCTCTGTGTGGGGGTTGGTGTAGATTTCTCTGTTTGGGGGTTGGTGTAGATTTCTCTGTTTGGGGGTTGGTGTAGATTTCTCTGTTTCGGGTTTGGTGTAGATTTCTCTGTTTGGGGGTTGATGTAGATTTTTCTGTTTGGACGTTGGTGTTGATTTCTCTGTTTGGGGGTTGGTGTCGATTTCTCTGTTTGGGGGTTGGTGTAGATTTCTCTGTTTCGGTGTTGGTGTAGATTTCTCTGTTTCGGGGTTGGTGTTGATTTCTCTGTGTGGGGGTTGGTGTAGATTTCTCTGTGTGGGGGTTGGTGTAGATTTCTCTGTTTGGGGGTTGGTGTAGATTTCTCTGTTTGGAGGTTGATTTAGATTTCTCTGTTTGGAGGTTGGTGTTGATTTCTCTGTTTGGGGGTTGGTGTAGATTTCTCTGTTTGGGGGTTGGTGTAGATTTCTCTGTTTCGGGTTTGGTGTAGATTTCTCTGTTTGGGGGTTGGTGTAGATTTCTCTGTTTGGGGGTTGGTGTAGATTTCTCTGTTTGGGGGTTGGTGTAGATTTCTCTGTTTCGGTGTTGGTGTAGATTTCTCTGTTTCGGGGTTGGTGTTGATTTCTCTGTGTGGGGGTTGGTGTAGATTTCTCTGTGTAGGGGTTGGTGTAGATTTCTCTGTTTGGGGGTTGGTGTAGATTTCTCTGTTTGGAGGTTGATTTAGATTTCTCTGTTTGGAGGTTGGTGTTGATTTCTCTGTTTGGGGGTTGGTGTAGATTTCTCTGTTTGGAGGTTGATTTAGATTTCTCTGTTTGGAGGTTGGTGTTGATTTCTCTGTTTGGGGGTTGGTGTAGATTTCTCTGTTTGGGGGTTGGTGTAGATTTCTCTGTTACGGGTTTGGTGTAGATTTCTCTGTTTGGGGGTTGATGTAGATTTCTCTGTTTGGGGGTTGGTGTAGATTTCTCTGTTTGGAGGTTGGTGTAGATTTCTCTGTTTGGAGGTTGATTAAGATTTCTCTGTTTGGGGGTTGGTGTAGATTTCTCTGTTTGGGGGTTGGTTTAGATTTCTCTGTTTGGGGGTTGGTTTAGATTTCTCTGTTTGGAGGTTGGTGTTGATTTCTCTGTTTGGAGGTTGATTTAGATTTCTCTGTTTGGGGGTTTGTGTAGATTTCTCTGTTTGGGGGTTGGTGTAGATTTCTCTGTTTGGAGGTTGGTGTTGATTTCTCTGTTTGGAGGTTGATTTAGATTTCTCTGTTTGGGGGTTTGTGTAGATTTCTCCTTTTGGAGGTTGATTTAGATTTCTCTGTTTGTAGGTTGGTGTAGATTTCTCTGTTTGGAGGTTGATTAAGATTTATCTGCTGGGAGGTTGATTTAGATTTCTCTGTTTGGAGGTTGGTGTTGATTTCTCTGTTTGGAGGTTGATTAAGATTTCTCTGTTTGGGGGTTGATGTAGATTTCTCTGTTTGGGGGTTGGTGTAGATTTCTCTGTTTGGAGGTTGATGTAGATTTCTCTGTTTGGGGGTTGGTGTAGATTTCTCTGTTTGGAGGTTGATTTAGATTTCTCTGTTTGGGGGTTGGTGCAGATTTCTCTGTTTCGGGTTTGGTGTAGATTTCTCTGTTTGGGGGTTGGTGTAGATTTCTCTGTTTGGGGGTTGGTGTAGATTTCTCTGTTTGGGGGTTGGTGTAGATTTCTCTGTTTGGGGGTTGGTGTAGATTTCTCTGTTTCGGGTTTGGTGTAGATTTCTCTGTTTGGGGGTTGGTGTAGATTTCTCTGTTTGGGGGTAGGTGTAGATTTCTCTGTTTCGGGTTTGGTGTAGATTTCTCTGTTTGGGGGTTGATGTAGTTTTCTCTGTGTGGGGGTTGGTGCAGATTTCTCTGTTTGGAGGTTGGTGTAGATTTCTCTGTTTGGGGGTTGGTGTAGATTTCTCTCTTTGGGGGTTGGTGTAGATTTCTCTGTTTGGAGGTTGATTTAGATTTCTCTGTTTGGGGGTTGGTGTAGATTTCTCTGTTTGGGGGTTGGTGTAGATTTCTCTGTTTGGAGGTTGGTGTAGATATCTCTGTTTGGGGGTTGGTGTAGATTTCTCTGTTTGGGGGTTGGTGTAGATTTCTCTGTTTGGGGGTTGGTGTAGATTTCTCTGTTTCGGGTTTGGTGTAGGTTTCTCTCTTTGGGGGTTGGTGTAGATTTCTCTGTTTGGAGGTTGATTTAGATTTCTCTGTTTGGGGGTTGGTGTAGATTTCTCTGTTTGGAGGTTGGTGTAGATATCTCTGTTTGGGGGTTGGTGTAGATTTCTCTGTTTGGGGGTTGGTGTAGATTTCTCTGTTTGGGGGTTGGTGTAGATTTCTCTGTTTGGAGGTTGGTGTAGATTTCTCTGTTTGGAGGTTGGTGTAGATTTCTCTGTTTGGAGGTTGGTGTAGATTTCTCTGTTTGGGGGTTGGTGTAGATTTCTCTGTTTGGGGGTTGGTGTAGATTTCTCTGTTTGGAGGTTGGTGTAGATTTCTCTGTTTCGGGTTTGGTGTAGATTTCTCTGTTTGGGGGTTGGTGTAGATTTCTCTGTTTCGGGTTTGGTGTAGATTTCTCTGTTTGGGTGTTGGTGTAGATTTCTCTGTTTGGGGGTTGGTGTAGATTTCTCTGTTTGGGGGTTGGTGTAGATTTCTCTGTTTGGGGGTTGGTGTAGATTTCTCTCTTTGGGGGTTGGTGTAGATTTCTCTGTTTGGAGGTTGATTTAGATTTCTCTGTTTGGGGGTTGGTGTAGATTTCTCTGTTTCAGGTTTGGTGTAGATTTCTCTGTTTGGAGGTTGGTGTAGATTTCTCTGTTTCGGGTTTGGTGTAGATTTCTCTGTTTCAGGTTTGGTGTAGATTTCTCTGTTTGGAGGTTGATTTAGATTTCTCTGTTTGGAGGTTGATTTAGATTTCTCTGTTTGGGGGTTGATGTAGATTTCTCTGTTTGGGGGTTGGTGTAGATTTCTCTGTTTCGGGTTTGGTGTAGATTTCTCTGTTTGGAGGTTGATTTAGATTTCTCTGTTTGGGGGTTGGTGTAGATTTCTCTGTTTGGGGGTTGGTGTAGATTTCTCTGTTTGGGGGTAGGTGTAGATTTCTCTGTGTCGGGTTTGGTGTAGATTTCTCTGTTTGGCGGTTGATGTAGTTTTCTCTGTGTGGGGGTTGGTGCAGATTTCTCTGTTTGGAGGTTGGTTTCGATTTCTCTGTTTGGAGGTTGGTGTAGATTTCTCTGTTTGGGGGTTGGTGTAGATTTCTCTGTTTGGGGGTTGGTGTAGATTTCTCTCTTTGGGGGTTGGTGTAGATTTCTCTGGGGGTTGGTGTAGATTTCTCTCTTTGGGGGTTGGTGTAGATTTCTCTGTTTGGCGGTTGATGTAGTTTTCTCTGTGTGGGGGTTGGTGCAGATTTCTCTGTTTGGAGGTTGGTTTCGATTTCTCTGTTTGGAGGTTGGTGTAGATTTCTCTGTTTGGGGGTTGGTGTAGATTTCCCTGTTTGGGGGTTGGTGTAGATTTCTCTCTTTGGGGGTTGGTGTAGATTTCTCTGTTTGGGGGTTGGTGTAGATTTCTCTCTTTGGGGGTTGGTGTAGATTTCTCTGTTTGGGAGTTGGTGTAGATTTCTCTGTTTCGGGTTTGGTGTAGATTTCTCTGTTTGGAGGTTGGTGTAGATTTCTCTGTTTCGGGTTTGGTGTAGATTTCTCTGTTTGGAGGTTGGTGTAGATTTCTCTGTTTCGGGTTTGGTGTAGATTTCTCTGTTTGGAGGTTGGTGTAGATTTCTCTGTTTCGGGTTTGGTGTAGATTTCTCTGTTTGGAGGTTGGTGTAGATTTCTCTGTTTGCAGGTTGATTTAGATTTCTCTGTTTCGGGTTTGGTGTAGATTTCTCTGTTTGGGGGTTGGTGTTGACTTCTCTGTTTGTAGGTTGGTGTAGATTTCTCTGTTTGGAGGTTGGTGTTGATTTCTCTGTTTGGAGGTTGGTGTTGATTTCTCTGTTTGGAGGTTGGTGTTGATTTCTCTGTTTGGAGGTTGATTTAGATTTCTCTGTTTGGGGGTTTGTGTAGATTTCTCTGTTTGGAGGTTGATTTAGATTTCTCTGTTTGTAGGTTGGTGTAGATTTCTCTGTTTGGAGGTTGATTAAGATTTCTCTGTTTGGGGATTGGTGTAGATTTCTCTGTTTGGGGGTTGGTGTTGATTTCTCTGTTTGGAGGTTGGTGTTGTTTTCTCTGATTGGAGGTTGATTTAGATTTCTCTGTTTGGAGGTTGATTTAGATTTCTCTGTTTCGGGTTTGGTGTAGATTTCTCTGTTTGGAGGTTGATTTAGATTTCTCTGTTTGGGGGTTGATGTAGATTTCTCTGTTTGGGGGTTGGTGTAGATTTCTCTGTTTCGGGTTTGGTGTAGATTTCTCTGTTTGGAGGTTGATTTAGATTTCTCTGTTTCGGGTTTGGTGTAGATTTCTCTGTTTGGAGGTTGATTTAGATTTCTCTGTTTGGGGGTTGATGTAGATTTCTCTGTTTGGGGGTTGGTGTAGATTTCTCTGTTTCGGGTTTGGTGTAGATTTCTCTGTTTGGAGGTTGATTTAGATTTCTCTGTTTGGGGGTTGGTGTAGATTTCTCTGTTTCGGGTTTGGTGTAGATTTCTCTGTTTGGGGGTTGGTGTAGATTTCTCTGTTTGGGGGTAGGTGTAGATTTCTCTGTGTCGGGTTTGGTGTAGATTTCTCTGTTTGGGGGTTGATGTAGTTTTCTCTGTTTGGGGGTTGGTGCAGATTTCTCTGTTTGGAGGTTGGTTTCGATTTCTCTGTTTGGAGGTTGGTGTAGATTTCTCTGTTTGGGGGTTGGTGTAGATTTCTCTGTTTGGGGGTTGGTGTAGATTTCTCTCTTTGGGGGTTGGTGTAGATTTCTCTGTTTGGGGGTTGGTGTAGATTTCTCTCTTTGGGGGTTGGTGTAGATTTCTCTGTTTGGGGGTTGGTGTAGATTTCTCTGTTTCGGGTTTGGTGTAGATTTCTCTGTTTGGAGGTTGGTGTAGATTTCTCTGTCTCGGATTTGGTGTAGATTTCTCTGTTTGGAGGTTGGTGTAGATTTCTCTGTTTCGGGTTTGGTGTAGATTTCTCTGTTTGGAGGTTGGTGTAGATTTCTCTGTTTCGGGTTTGGTGTAGATTTCTCTGTTTGGAGGTTGGTGTAGATTTCTCTGTTTGCAGGTTGATTTAGATTTCTCTGTTTCCGGTTTGGTGTAGATTTCTCTGTTTGGGGGTTGGTGTTGACTTCTCTGTTTGTAGGTTGGTGTAGATTTCTCTGTTTGGAGGTTGGTGTTGATTTCTCTGTTTGGAGGTTGGTGTTGATTTCTCTGTTTGGAGGTTGGTGTTGATTTCTCTGTTTGGAGGTTGATTTAGATTTCTCTGTTTGGGGGTTTGTGTAGATTTCTCTGTTTGGAGGTTGATTTAGATTTCTCTGTTTGTAGGTTGGTGTAGATTTCTCTGTTTGGAGGTTGATTAAGATTTCTCTGTTTGGGGATTGGTGTAGATTTCTCTGTTTGGGGGTTGGTGTTGATTTCTCTGTTTGGAGGTTGGTGTTGTTTTCTCTGTTTGGAGGTTGATTTAGATTTCTCTGTTTGGAGGTTGGTTTCGATTTCTCTGTTTGGGGGTTGGTGTAGATTTCTCTGTTTGGAGGTTGATTTAGATTTCTCTGTTTGGGGGTTGGTGTAGATTTCAATGTTTGGGGGTTGGTGTAGATTTGTCTGTTTGGAGGTTGGTGTAGATTTCTCTGTTTCGGGTTTGGTGTAGATTTTGTCTGTTTGGAGGTTGGTGTAGATTTCTCTGTTTCGGGTTTGGTGTAGATTTCTCTGTTTGGAGGTTGGTGTAGATTTCTCTGTTTCGGGTTTGGTGTAGATTTCTCTGTTTGGAGGTGGGTGTAGATTTCTCTGTTTCGGGTTTGGTGTAGATTTCTCTGTTTGGAGGTTGGTGTAGATTTCTCTGTTTGCAGGTTGATTTAGATTTCTCTGTTTCGGGTTTGGTGTAGATTTCTCTGTTTGGGGGTTGGTGTTGACTTCTCTGTTTGTAGGTTGGTGTAGATTTCTCTGTTTGGAGGTTGGTGTTGATTTCTCTGTTTGGAGGTTGGTGTTGATTTCTCTGTTTGGAGGTTGATTTAGATTTCTCTGTTTGGGGGTTTGTGTAGATTTCTCTGTTTGGAGGTTGATTAAGATTTCTCTGTTTGGGGATTGGTGTAGATTTCTCTGTTTGGGGGTTGGTGTTGATTTCTCTGTTTGGAGGTTGGTGTTGATTTCTCTGTTTGGAGGTTGATTTAGATTTCTCTGGGGGTTTGTGTAGATTTCTCTGTTTGGAGGTTGATGTAGATTTCTCTGTTTGTAGGTTGGTGTAGATTTCTCGGTTTGGAGGTTGATTAACATTTCTCTGTTTGGGGATTGGTGTAGATTTCTCTGTTTGGGGGTTGGTGTTGATTTCTCTGTTTGGAGGTTGGTGTTGATTTCTCTGTTTGGAGGTTGATTTAGATTTCTCTGTTTGGAGGTTGGTTTCGATTTCTCTGTTTGGGGGTTGGTGTAGATTTCTCTGTTTGGAGGTTGATTTAGATTTCTCTGTTTGGGGGTTGGTGTAGATTCCAATGTTTGGGGGTTGGTGTAGATTTGTCTGTTTGGAGGTTGGTGTAGATTTCTCTGTTTCGGGTTTGGTGTAGATTTCTCTCTTTGGGGGTTGGTGTAGATTTCTCTGTTTGGAGGTTGATTTAGATTTCACTGTTTGGGGGTTGGTGTAGATTTCTCTGTTTGGGGGTTGGTGTAGATTTCTCTGTTTGGAGGTTGGTGTAGATATCTCTGTTTGGGGGTTGGTGTAGATTTCTCTGTTTGGGGGTTGGTGTAGATTTCTCTGTTTGGAGGTTGGTGTAGATTTCTCTGTTTGGGGGTTGGTGTAGATTTCTCTGTTTGGGGGTTGGTGTAGATTTCTCTGTTTGGAGGTTGGTGTAGATTTTTCTGTTTCGGGTTTGGTTTAGATTTCTCTGTTTGGGGGTTGGTGTAGATTTCTCTGTTTCGGGTTTGGTGTAGATTTCTCTGTTTGGGTGTTGGTGTAGATTTCTCTGTTTGGGGGTTGGTGTAGATTTCTCTGTTTGGGGGTTGGTGTAGATTTCTCTGTTTGGGGGTTGGTGTAGATTTCTCTGTTTGGGGGTTGGTGTAGATTTCTCTGTTTGGAGGTTGATTTAGATTTCTCTGTTTGGGGGTTGGTGTAGATTTCTCTCTTTGGGGGTTGGTGTAGATTTCTCTGTTTGGAGGTTGATTTAGATTTCTCTGTTTGGGGGTTGGTGTAGATTTCTCTGTTTGGGGGTTGGTGTAGATTTCTCTGTTTGGAGGTTGATTTAGATTTCTCTGTTTGGGGGTTGGTGTAGATTTCTCTGTTTGGAGGTTGATTTAGATTTCTCTGTTTGGGGGTTGGTGTAGATTTCTCTCTTTGGGGGTTGGTGTAGATTTCTCTGTTTGGAGGTTGATTTAGATTTCTCTGTTTGGGGGTTGGTGTAGATTTCTCTGTTTGGGGGTTGGTGTAGATTTCTCTGTTTGGGGGTTGGTGTAGATTTCTCTGTTTGGGGGTTGGTGTAGATTTCTCTGTTTGGAGGTTGGTGTAGATATCTCTGTTTGGGGGTTGGTGTAGATTTCTCTGTTTGGGGGTTGGTGTAGATTTCTCTGTTTGGAGGTTGATTTAGATTTCTCTGTTTGGGGGTTGGTGTAGATTTCTCTGTTTGGGGGTTGGTGTAGATTTCTCTGTTTGGAGGTTGGTGTAGATATCTCTGTTTGGGGGTTGGTGTAGATTTCTCTGTTTGGGGGTTGGTGTAGATTTCTCTGTTTGGGGGTTGGTGTAGATTTCTCTGTTTGGAGGTTGGTGTAGATTTCTCTGTTTGGAGGTTGGTGTAGATTTCTCTGTTTGGGGGTTGGTGTAGATTTCTCTGTTTGGGGGTTGGTGTAGATTTCTCTGTTTGGAGGTTGGTGTAGATTTCTCTGTTTGGGGGTTGGTGTAGATTTCTCTGTTTGGAGGTTGGTGTAGATTTCTCTGTTTCGGGTTTGGTGTAGATTTCTCTGTTTGGGGGTTGGTGTAGATTTCTCTGTTTCGGGTTTGGTGTAGATTTCTCTGTTTGGGTGTTGGTGTAGATTTCTCTGTTTGGGTGTTGGTGTAGATTTCTCTGTTTGGGGGTTGGTGTAGATTTCTCTGTTTGGGGGTTGGTGTAGATTTCTCTGTTTGGGGGTTGGTGCAGATTTCTCTCTTTGGGGGTTGGTGTAGATTTCTCTGTTTGGAGGTTGATTTAGATTTCTCTGTTTGGGGGTTGGTGTAGATTTCTCTCTTTGGGGGTTGGTGTAGATTTCTCTGTTTGGAGGTTGGTTTAGATTTCTCTGTTTGGGGGTTGGTGTAGATTTCTCTGTTTGGGGGTTGGTGTAGATTTCTCTGTTTGGGGGTTGGTGTAGATTTCTCTGTTTGGGGGTTGGTGTAGATTTCTCCGTTTGGGGGTTGGTGTAGATTTCTCTGTTTGGGGGTTGGTGTAGATTTCTCTGGAGGTTGGTGTAGATTTCTCTGTTTGGGGGTTGGTGTAGATTTCTCTGTTTGGGGGTTGGTGTAGATTTCTCTGTTTGGGGGTTGGTGTAGATTTCTCTGTTTGGGGGTTGGTGTAGATTTCTCTGTTTGGGGGTTGGTGTAGATTTCTCTGTTTGGGGGTTGGTGTAGATTTCTCTGTTTGGGGGTTGGTGTAGATTTCTCTGTTTGGGGGTTGGTGTAGATTTCTCTGTTTCGGGTTTGGTGTAGATTTCTCTGTTTCAGGTTTGGTGTAGATTTCTCTGTTTGGAGGTTGATTTAGATTTCTCTGTTTCGGGTTTGGTGTAGATTTCTCTGTTTGGAGGTTGATTTAGATTTCTCTGTTTGGGGGTTGATGTAGATTTCTCTGTTTGGGGGTTGGTGTAGATTTCTCTGTTTCGGGTTTGGTGTAGATTTCTCTGTTTGGAGGTTGATTTAGATTTCTCTGTTTCGGGTTTGGTGTAGATTTCTCTGTTTCAGGTTTGGTGTAGATTTCTCTGTTTGGAGGTTGATTTAGATTTCTCTGTTTCGGGTTTGGTGTAGATTTCTCTGTTTCAGGTTTGGTGTAGATTTCTCTGTTTGGAGGTTGATTTAGATTTCTCTGTTTGGAGGTTGGTGTAGATTTCTCTGTTTCGGGTTTGGTGTAGATTTCTCTGTTTCAGGTTTGGTGTAGATTTCTCTGTTTGGAGGTTGATTTAGATTTCTCTGTTTCGGGTTTGGTGTAGATTTCTCTGTTTGGAGGTTGATTTAGATTTCTCTGTTTGGGGGTTGATGTAGATTTCTCTGTTTGGGGGTTGGTGTAGATTTCTCTGTTTCGGGTTTGGTGTAGATTTCTCTGTTTGGAGGTTGATTTAGATTTCTCTGTTTGGGGGTTGGTGTAGATTTCTCTGTTTGGGGGTTGGTGTAGATTTCTCTGTTTGGGGGTAGGTGTAGATTTCTCTGTGTCGGGTTTGGTGTAGATTTCTCTGTTTGGCGGTTGATGTAGTTTTCTCTGTGTGGGGGTTGGTGCAGATTTCTCTGTTTGGAGGTTGGTTTCGATTTCTCTGTTTGGAGGTTGGTGTAGATTTCTCTGTTTGGGGGTTGGTGTAGATTTCTCTGTTTGGGGGTTGGTGTAGATTTCTCTCTTTGGGGGTTGGTGTAGATTTCTCTGTTTGGGGGTTGGTGTAGATTTCTCTGTTTGGCGGTTGATGTAGTTTTCTCTGTGTGGGGGTTGGTGCAGATTTCTCTGTTTGGAGGTTGGTTTCGATTTCTCTGTTTGGAGGTTGGTGTAGATTTCTCTGTTTGGGGGTTGGTGTAGATTTCCCTGTTTGGGGGTTGGTGTAGATTTCTCTCTTTGGGGGTTGGTGTAGATTTCTCTGTTTGGGGGTTGGTGTAGATTTCTCTCTTTGGGGGTTGGTGTAGATTTCTCTGTTTGGGGGTTGGTGTAGATTTCTCTGTTTCGGGTTTGGTGTAGATTTCTCTGTTTGGAGGTTGGTGTAGATTTCTCTGTTTCGGGTTTGGTGTAGATTTCTCTGTTTGGAGGTTGGTGTAGATTTCTCTGTTTCGGGTTTGGTGTAGATTTCTCTGTTTGGAGGTTGGTGTAGATTTCTCTGTTTGGAGGTTGGTGTAGATTTCTCTGTTTCGGGTTTGGTGTAGATTTCTCTGTTTGGAGGTTGGTGTAGATTTCTCTGTTTGCAGGTTGATTTAGATTTCTCTGTTTCGGGTTTGGTGTAGATTTCTCTGTTTGGGGGTTGGTGTTGACTTCTCTGTTTGTAGGTTGGTGTAGATTTCTCTGTTTGGAGGTTGGTGTTGATTTCTCTGTTTGGAGGTTGGTGTTGATTTCTCTGTTTGGAGGTTGGTGTTGATTTCTCTGTTTGGAGGTTGATTTAGATTTCTCTGTTTGGGGGTTTGTGTAGATTTCTCTGTTTGGAGGTTGATTTAGATTTCTCTGTTTGTAGGTTGGTGTAGATTTCTCTGTTTGGAGGTTGATTAAGATTTCTCTGTTTGGGGATTGGTGTAGATTTCTCTGTTTGGGGGTTGGTGTTGATTTCTCTGTTTGGAGGTTGGTGTTGTTTTCTCTGATTGGAGGTTGATTTAGATTTCTCTGTTTGGAGGTTGATTTAGATTTCTCTGTTTCGGGTTTGGTGTAGATTTCTCTGTTTGGAGGTTGATTTAGATTTCTCTGTTTGGGGGTTGATGTAGATTTCTCTGTTTGGGGGTTGGTGTAGATTTCTCTGTTTCGGGTTTGGTGTAGATTTCTCTGTTTGGAGGTTGATTTAGATTTCTCTTTTTCGGGTTTGGTGTAGATTTCTCTGTTTGGAGGTTGATTTAGATTTCTCTGTTTGGGGGTTGATGTAGATTTCTCTGTTTGGGGGTTGGTGTAGATTTCTCTGTTTCGGGTTTGGTGTAGATTTCTCTGTTTGGAGGTTGATTTAGATTTCTCTGTTTGGGGGTTGGTGTAGATTTCTCTGTTTCGGGTTTGGTGTAGATTTCTCTGTTTGGGGGTTGGTGTAGATTTCTCTGTTTGGGGGTAGGTGTAGATTTCTCTGTGTCGGGTTTGGTGTAGATTTCTCTGTTTGGGGGTTGATGTAGTTTTCTCTGTGTGGGGGTTGGTGCAGATTTCTCTGTTTGGAGGTTGGTTTCGATTTCTCTGTTTGGAGGTTGGTGTAGATTTCTCTGTTTGGGGGTTGGTGTAGATTTCTCTGTTTGGGGGTTGGTGTAGATTTCTCTCTTTGGGGGTTGGTGTAGATTTCTCTGTTTGGGGGTTGGTGTAGATTTCTCTCTTTGGGGGTTGGTGTAGATTTCTCTGTTTGGGGATTGGTGTAGATTTCTCTGTTTCGGGTTTGGTGTAGATTTCTCTGTTTGGAGGTTGGTGTAGATTTCTCTGTCTCGGATTTGGTGTAGATTTCTCTGTTTGGAGGTTGGTGTAGATTTCTCTGTTTCGGGTTTGGTGTAGATTTCTCTGTTTGGAGGTTGGTGTAGATTTCTCTGTTTCGGGTTTGGTGTAGATTTCTCTGTTTGGAGGTTGGTGTAGATTTCTCTGTTTGCAGGTTGATTTAGATTTCTCTCTTTCGGGTTTGGTGTAGATTTCTCTGTTTGGGGGTTGGTGTTGACTTCTCTGTTTGTAGGTTGGTGTAGATTTCTCTGTTTGGAGGTTGGTGTTGATTTCTCTGTTTGGAGGTTGGTGTTGATTTCTCTGTTTGGAGGTTGGTGTTGATTTCTCTGTTTGGAGGTTGATTTAGATTTCTCTGTTTGGGGGTTTGTGTAGATTTCTCTGTTTGGAGGTTGATTTAGATTTCTCTGTTTGGGGATTGGTGTAGATTTCTCTGTTTGGGGGTTGGTGTTGATTTCTCTGTTTGGAGGTTGGTGTTGTTTTCTCTGTTTGGAGGTTGATTTAGATTTCTCTGTTTGGAGGTTGGTTTCGATTTCTCTGTTTGGGGGTTGGTGTAGATTTCTCTGTTTGGAGGTTGATTTAGATTTCTCTGTTTGGGGGTTGGTGTAGATTTCAATGTTTGGGGGTTGGTGTAGATTTGTCTGTTTGGAGGTTGGTGTAGATTTCTCTGTTTCGGGTTTGGTGTAGATTTTGTCTGTTTGGAGGTTGGTGTAGATTTCTCTGTTTCGGGTTTGGTGTAGATTTCTCTGTTTGGAGGTTGGTGTAGATTTCTCTGTTTCGGGTTTGGTGTAGATTTCTCTGTTTGGAGGTGGGTGTAGATTTCTCTGTTTCGGGTTTGGTGTAGATTTCTCTGTTTGGAGGTTGGTGTAGATTTCTCTGTTTGCAGGTTGATTTAGATTTCTCTGTTTCGGGTTTGGTGTAGATTTCTCTGTTTGGGGGTTGGTGTTGACTTCTCTGTTTGTAGGTTGGTGCAGATTTCTCTGTTTGGAGGTTGGTGTTGATTTCTCTGTTTGGAGGTTGGTGTTGATTTCTCTGTTTGGAGGTTGATTTAGATTTCTCTGTTTGGGGGTTTGTGTAGATTTCTCTGTTTGGAGGTTGATTAAGATTTCTCTGTTTGGGGATTGGTGTAGATTTCTCTGTTTGGGGGTTGGTGTTGATTTCTCTGTTTGGAGGTTGGTGTTGATTTCTCTGTTTGGAGGTTGATTTAGATTTCTCTGTTTGGGGGTTTGTGTAGATTTCTCTGTTTGGAGGTTGATTTAGATTTCTCTGTTTGTAGGTTGGTGTAGATTTCTCGGTTTGGAGGTTGATTAAGATTTCTCTGTTTGGGGATTGGTGTAGATTTCTCTGTTTGGGGGTTGGTGTTGATTTCTCTGTTTGGAGGTTGGTGTTGATTTCTCTGTTTGGAGGTTGATTTAGATTTCTCTGTTTGGAGGTTGGTTTCGATTTCTCTGTTTGGGGGTTGGTGTAGATTTCTCTGTTTGGAGGTTGATTTAGATTTCTCTGTTTGGGGGTTGGTGTAGATTTCAATGTTTGGGGGTTGGTGTAGATTTGTCTGTTTGGAGGTTGGTGTAGATTTCTCTGTTTCGGGTTTGGTGTAGATTTTGTCTGTTTGGAGGTTGGTGTAGATTTCTCTGTTTCGGGTTTGGTGTAGATTTCTCTGTTTGGAGGTTGGTGTTGATTTCTCTGTTTCGGGTTTGGTGTAGATTTCTCTGTTTGGAGGTGGGTGTAGATTTCTCTGTTTCGGGTTTGGTGTAGATTTCTCTGTTTGGAGGTTGGTGTAGATTTCTCTGTTTGCAGGTTGATTTAGATTTCTCTGTTTCGGGTTTGGTGTAGATTTCTCTGTTTGGGGGTTGGAGTTGACTTCTCTGTTTGTAGGTTGGTGTAGATTTCTCTGTTTGGAGGTTGGTGTTGATTTCTCTGTTTGGAGGTTGGTGTTGATTTCTCTGTTTGGAGGTTGATTTAGATTTCTCTGTTTGGGGGTTTGTGTAGATTTCTCTGTTTGGAGGTTGATTTAGATTTCTCTGTTTGTAGGTTGGTGTAGATTTCTCTGTTTGGAGGTTGATTAAGATTTCTCTGTTTGGGGATTGGTGTAGATTTCTCTGTTTGGGGGTTGGTGTTGATTTCTCTGTTTGGAGGTTGGTGTTGATTTCTCTGTTTGGAGGTTGATTTAGATTTCTCTGTTTGGGGGTTGGTGTAGATTTCTCTGTTTGGAGGTTGATTTAGATTTCTCTGTTTGGGGGTTGGTGCAGATTTCTCTGTTTCGGGTTTGGTGTAGATTTCTCTGTTTGGGGGTTGGTGTAGATTTCTCTGTTTGGGGGTTGGTGTAGATTTCTCTGTTTGGAGGTTGATTTAGATTTCTCTGTTTGGGGGTTGATGTAGATTTCTCTGTTTGGGGGTTGGTGTAGAATTCTCTGTTTGGCGGTTGGTGTAGATTTCTCTGTTTGGAGGTTGGTGTAGATTTCTCTGTTTCGGGTTTGGTGTAGATTTCTCTGTTTGGGGGTTGGTGTAGATTTCTCTGTTTGGAGGTAGGTGTAGATTTCTCTGTTTCGGGTTTGGTGTAGATTTCTCTGTTTGGGGGTTGATGTAGTTTTCTCTGTGTGGGGGTTGGTGCAGATTTCTCTGTTTGGAGGTTGGTGTAGATTTCTCTGTTTGGGGGTTGGTGTAGATTTCTCTGTTTCGGGTTTGGTGTAGATTTCTCTGTTTGGGGGTTGGTGTAGATTTCTCTGTTTGGGGGTTGGTGTAGATTTCTCTCTTTGGAGGTTGGTGTAGATTTCTCTGTTTGGGGGTTGGTGTAGATTTCTCTGTTTCGGGTTTGGTGTAGATTTCTCTGTTTGGAGGTTGGTGTAGATTTCTCTGTTTCGGGTTTGGTGTAGATTTCTCTGTTTGGGGGTTGGTGTAGATTTCTCTGTTTGGGGGTTGGTGTAGATTTCTCTGTTTGGAGGTTGGTGTAGATTTCTCTGTTTGGAGGTTGGTGTAGATTTCTCTGTTTGGGGGTTGGTGTAGATTTCTCTGTTTGGAGGTTGGTGTAGATTTCTCTGTTTCGGGTTTGGTGTAGATTTCTCTGTTTGGAGGTTGGTGTAGATTTCTCTGTTTGCAGGTTGATTTAGATTTCTCTGTTTGGGGGTTGGTGTAGATTTCTCTGTTTGGGGGTTGGTGTAGATTTCTCTGTTTGGGGGTTGGTGTAGATTTCTCTGTTTGGAGGTTGGTGTAGATTTCTCTGTTTGGAGGTTGGTGTAGATTTCTCTGTTTGGGGGTTGGTGTAGATTTCTCTGTTTGGAGGTTGGTGTAGATTTCTCTGTTTCGGGTTTGGTGTAGATTTCTCTGTTTGGAGGTTGGTGTAGATTTCTCTGTTTCGGGTTTGGTGTAGATTTCTCTGTTTGGAGGTTGGTGTAGATTTCTCTGTTTGCAGGTTGATTTAGATTTCTCTGTTTCGGGTTTGGTGTAGATTTCTCTGTTTGGGGGTTGGTGTTGACTTCTCTGTTTGTCGGTTGGTGTTGATTTCTCTGTTTGGAGGTTGGTGTTGATTTCTCTATTTGGAGGTTGGTGTTGATTTCTCCGTTTGGAGGTTGATTTAGATTTCTCTGTTTGGGGGTTTGTGTAGATTTCTCTGTTTGGGGGTTGGTGTAGATTTCTCTGTTTGTAGGTTGGTGTAGATTTCTCTGTTTGGAGGTTGATTAAGATTTCTCTGTTTGGGGGTTGGTGTAGATTTCTCTGTTTGGGGGTTGGTGTTGATTTCTCTGTTTGGAGGTTGGTGTTGATTTCTCTGTTTGGAGGTTGATTTAGATTTCTCTGTTTGGGGGTTGGTGTAGATTTCTCTGTTTGGGGTTTGGTGTAGATTTCTCTGTTTGGGGGTTGGTGTAGATTTCTCTGTTGGGGGTTGATGTAGATTTCTCTGTTTCGGGTTTGGTGTAGATTTCTCTGTTTCAGGTTTGGTGTAGATTTCTCTGTTTGGAGGTTGGTGTAGATTTCTCTGTTTCGGGTTTGGTGTAGATTTCTCTGTTTGGGGTTTGATGTAGTTTTCTCTGTGTGGGGGTTGGTGCAGATTTCTCTGTTTGGAGGTTGGTTTCGATTTCTCTGTTTGGAGGTTGGTGTAGATTTCTCTGTTTGGGGGTTGGTGTAGATTTCTCTGTTTGGGGGTTGGTGTAGATTTCTCTCTTTGGGGGTTGGTGTTGATTTCTCTGTTTGGAGGTTGATTTAGATTTCTCTGTTTGGGGGTTGGTGTAGATTTCTCTGTTTCGGGTTTGGTGTAGATTTCTCTGTTTGGGGGTTGGTGTAGATTTCTCTGTTTGGAGGTTGATGTAGATTTCTCTGTTTGGGGGTTGGTGTAGATTTCTCTGTTTGGGGGTTGGTGTAGATTTCTCTGTTTGAAGGTTGATTTAGATTTCTCTGTTTGGGGGTTGGTGTAGATTTCTCTGTTTGGAGGTTGATTTAGATTTCTCTGTTTGGGGGTTGGTGCAGATTTCTCTGTTTCGGGTTTGGTGTAGATTTCTCTGTTTGGGGGTTGGTGTAGATTTCTCTGTTTGGGGGTTGGTGTAGATTTCTCTGTTTGGAGGTTGATTTAGATTTCTCTGTTTGGGGGTTGATGTAGATTTCTCTGTTTGGGGGTTGGTGTAGAATTCTCTGTTTGGCGGTTGGTGTAGATTTCTCTGTTTGGAGGTTGGTGTAGATTTCTCTGTTTCGGGTTTGGTGTAGATTTCTCTGTTTGGGGGTTGGTGTAGATTTCTCTGTTTGGAGGTAGGTGTAGATTTCTCTGTTTCGGGTTTGGTGTAGATTTCTCTGTTTGGGGGTTGATGTAGTTTTCTCTGTGTGGGGGTTGGTGCAGATTTCTCTGTTTGGAGGTTGGTGTAGATTTCTCTGTTTGGGGGTTGGTGTAGATTTCTCTGTTTCGGGTTTGGTGTAGATTTCTCTGTTTGGGGGTTGGTGTAGATTTCTCTGTTTGGGGGTTGGTGTAGATTTCTCTCTTTGGAGGTTGGTGTAGATTTCTCTGTTTGGGGGTTGGTGTAGATTTCTCTGTTTCGGGTTTGGTGTAGATTTCTCTGTTTGGAGGTTGGTGTAGATTTCTCTGTTTCGGGTTTGGTGTAGATTTCTCTGTTTGGGGGTTGGTGTAGATTTCTCTGTTTGGGGGTTGGTGTAGATTTCTCTGTTTGGAGGTTGGTGTAGATTTCTCTGTTTGGAGGTTGGTGTAGATTTCTCTGTTTGGGGGTTGGTGTAGATTTCTCTGTTTGGAGGTTGGTGTAGATTTCTCTGTTTCGGGTTTGGTGTAGATTTCTCTGTTTGGAGGTTGGTGTAGATTTCTCTGTTTGCAGGTTGATTTAGATTTCTCTGTTTGGGGGTTGGTGTAGCTTTCTCTGTTTGGGGGTTGGTGTAGATTTCTCTGTTTGGGGGTTGGTGTAGATTTCTCTGTTTGGAGGTTGGTGTAGATTTCTCTGTTTGGAGGTTGGTGTAGATTTCTCTGTTTGGGGGTTGGTGTAGATTTCTCTGTTTGGAGGTTGGTGTAGATTTCTCTGTTTCGGGTTTGGTGTAGATTTCTCTGTTTGGAGGTTGGTGTAGATTTCTCTGTTTCGGGTTTGGTGTAGATTTCTCTGTTTGGAGGTTGGTGTAGATTTCTCTGTTTGCAGGTTGATTTAGATTTCTCTGTTTCGGGTTTGGTGTAGATTTCTCTGTTTGGGGGTTGGTGTTGACTTCTCTGTTTGTCGGTTGGTGTTGATTTCTCTGTTTGGAGGTTGGTGTTGATTTCTCTATTTGGAGGTTGGTGTTGATTTCTCCGTTTGGAGGTTGATTTAGATTTCTCTGTTTGGGGGTTTGTCTAGATTTCTCTGTTTGGGGGTTGGTGTAGATTTCTCTGTTTGTAGGTTGGTGTAGATTTCTCTGTTTGGAGGTTGATTAAGATTTCTCTGTTTGGGGGTTGGTGTAGATTTCTCTGTTTGGGGGTTGGTGTTGATTTCTCTGTTTGGAGGTTGGTGTTGATTTCTCTGTTTGGAGGTTGATTTAGATTTCTCTGTTTGGGGGTTGGTGTAGATTTCTCTGTTTGGGGTTTGGTGTAGATTTCTCTGTTTGGGGGTTGGTGTAGATTTCTCTGTTGGGGGTTGATGTAGATTTCTCTGTTTCGGGTTTGGTGTAGATTTCTCTGTTTCAGGTTTGGTGTAGATTTCTCTGTTTGGAGGTTGGTGTAGATTTCTCTGTTTCGGGTTTGGTGTAGATTTCTCTGTTTGGGGTTTGATGTAGTTTTCTCTGTGTGGGGGTTGGTGCAGATTTCTCTGTTTGGAGGTTGGTTTCGATTTCTCTGTTTGGAGGTTGGTGTAGATTTCTCTGTTTGGGGGTTGGTGTAGATTTCTCTGTTTGGGGGTTGGTGTAGATTTCTCTCTTTGGGGGTTGGTGTTGATTTCTCTGTTTGGAGGTTGATTTAGATTTCTCTGTTTGGGGGTTGGTGTAGATTTCTCTGTTTCGGGTTTGGTGTAGATTTCTCTGTTTGGGGGTTGGTGTAGATTTCTCTGTTTGGAGGTTGATGTAGATTTCTCTGTTTGGGGGTTGGTGTAGATTTCTCTGTTTGGGGGTTGGTGTAGATTTCTCTGTTTGAAGGTTGATTTAGATTTCTCTGTTTGGGGGTTGGTGCAGATTTCTCTGTTTCGGGTTTGGTGTAGATTTCTCTGTTTGGGGGTTGGTGTAGATTTCTCTGTTTGGAGGTTGATTTAGATTTCTCTGTTTGGGGGTTGGTGTAGATTTCTCTGTTTGGGGGTTGGTGTAGATTTCTCTGTTTCGGGTTTGGTGTAGATTTCTCTGTTTCAGGTTTGGTGTAGATTTCTCTGTTTCGGGTTTGGTGTAGATTTCTCTGTGTGGGGGTTGGTGCAGATTTCTCTGTTTGGAGGTTGGTTTCGATTTCTCTGTTTGGAGGTTGGTGTAGATTTCTCCGTTTGGGTGTTGGTGTAGATTCCTCTGATTGGGGGTTGGTGTAGATTTCTCTCTTTGGGGGGTGGTGTAGATTTCTCTGTTTGGAGGTTGGTGTAGATTTCTCTGTTTGGGGTTTGGTGTAGATTTCTCTGTTTGGAGGTTGGTGTAGATTTCTCTGGGGGTTGGTGTAGATTTCTCTGTTTGGGGGTTGGTGTAGATTTCTCTGTTTGGGGGTTGGTGTAGATTTCTCTGTTTGGGGGATGGTGTAGATTTCTCTGTTTCGGGTTTGGTGTAGATTTCTCTGTTTGGAGGTTGATTTAGATTTCTCTGTTTCGGGTTTGGTGTAGATTTCTCTGTTTGGAGGTTGGTGTAGATTTCTCTGTTTGGGGGTTGTTGTAGATTTCTCTGTTTGGGGGTTGGTGTAGATTTCTCTCTTTGGGGGTTGGTGTAGATTTCTCTGTTTGGGGGTTGGTGTAGATTTCTCTCTTTGGGGGTTGGTGTAGATTTCTCTGTTTGGGGGTTGGTGTAGATTTCTCTCTTTGGGGGTTGGTGTAGATTTCTCTGTTTGGGGGTTGGTGTAGATTTCTCTCTTTGGGGGTTGGTGTCGATTTCTCTGTTTCGGGTTTGGTGTAGATTTCTCTGTTTGGGGGTTGGTGTAGATTTCTCTGTTTCGGGTTTGGTGTAGATTTCTCTGTTTGGAGGTTGATTTAGATTTCTCTGTTTGGGGGTTGGTGTAGATTTCTCAGTTTCGGGTTTGGTGTAGATTTCTCTGTTTGGGGGTTGGTGTAGATTTCTCTGTTTGGGGGTAGGTGTAGATTTCTCTGTGTCGGGTTTGGTGTAGATTTCTCTGTTTGGAGGTTGGTGTAGATTTCTCTGTTTCGGGTTTGGTGTAGATTTCTCTGTTTGGAGGTTGGTGTAGATTTCTCTGTTTGCAGGTTGATTTAGATTTCTCTGTTTCGGGTTTGGTGTAGATTTCTCTGTTTGGGGGTTTGTGTAGATTTCTCTGTTTGGAGGTTGATTTAGATTTCTCTGTTTGGGGGTTGGTGTAGATTTCTCTGTTTGGGGGTTGGTGTAGATTTCTCTCTTTGGGGGTTGGTGTAGATTTCTCTGTTTCGGGTTTGGTGTAGATTTCTCTGTTTGGGGGTTGGTGTAGATTTCTCTGTTTGGAGGTAGGTGTAGATTTCTCTGTTTCGGGTTTGGTGTAGATTTCTCTGTTTGGGGGTTGATGTAGTTTTCTCTGTGTGGGGGTTGGTGCAGATTTCTCTGTTTGGAGGTTGGTGTAGATTTCTCTGTTTGGGGGTTGGTGTAGATTTCTCTGTTTCGGGTTTGGTGTAGATTTCTCTGTTTGGGGGTTGGTGTAGATTTCTCTGTTTGGGGGTTGGTGTAGATTTCTCTCTTTGGAGGTTGGTGTAGATTTCTCTGTTTGGGGGTTGGTGTAGATTTCTCTGTTTCGGGTTTGGTGTAGATTTCTCTGTTTGGAGGTTGGTGTAGATTTCTCTGTTTCGGGTTTGGTGTAGATTTCTCTGTTTGGGGGTTGGTGTAGATTTCTCTGTTTGGGGGTTGGTGTAGATTTCTCTGTTTGGAGGTTGGTGTAGATTTCTCTGTTTGCAGGTTGGTGTAGATTTCTCTGTTTGGGGGTTGGTGTAGATTTCTCTGTTTGGGGGTTGGTGTAGATTTCTCTGTTTGGAGGTTGGTGTAGATTTCTCTGTTTCGGGTTTGGTGTAGATTTCTCTGTTTGGAGGTTGGTGTAGATTTCTCTGTTTGCAGGTTGATTTAGATTTCTCTGTTTGGGGGTTGGTGTAGATTTCTCTGTTTGGGGGTTGGTGTAGATTTCTCTGTTTGGGGGTTGGTGTAGATTTCTCTGTTTGGAGGTTGGTGTAGATTTCTCTGTTTGGAGGTTGGTGTAGATTTCTCTGTTTGGGGGTTGGTGTAGATTTCTCTGTTTGGAGGTTGGTGTAGATTTCTCTGTTTCGGGTTTGGTGTAGATTTCTCTGTTTGGAGGTTGGTGTAGATTTCTCTGTTTCGGGTTTGGTTTAGATTTCTCTGTTTGGAGGTTGGTGTAGATTTCTCTGTTTGCAGGTTGATTTAGATTTCTCTGTTTCGGGTTTGGTGTAGATTTCTCTGTTTGGGGGTTGGTGTTGACTTCTCTGTTTGGAGGTTGGTGTTGATTTCTCTGTTTGGAGGTTGGTGTTGATTTCTCTGTTTGGAGGTTGATTTAGATTTCTCTGTTTGGGGGTTTGTGTAGATTTCTCTGTTTGGGGGTTGGTGTAGATTTCTCTGTTTGTAGGTTGGTGTAGATTTCTCTGTTTGGAGGTTGGTGTTGATTTCTCTGTTTGGAGGTTGATTTAGATTTCTCTGTTTGGGGGTTGGTGTAGATTTCTCTGTTTGGGGTTTGGTGTAGATTTCTCTGTTTGGGGGTTGGTGTAGATTTCTCTGTTGGGGGTTGATGTAGATTTCTCTGTTTCGGGTTTGGTGTAGATTTCTCTGTTTCAGGTTTGGTGTAGATTTCTCTGTTTGGAGGTTGGTGTAGATTTCTCTGTTTCGGGTTTGGTGTAGATTTCTCTGTTTGGGGTTTGATGTAGTTTTCTCTGTGTGGGGGTTGGTGCAGATTTCTCTGTTTGGAGGTTGGTTTCGATTTCTCTGTTTGGAGGTTGGTGTAGATTTCTCTGTTTGGGGGTTGGTGTAGATTTCTCTGTTTGGGGGTTGGTGTAGATTTCTCTCTTTGGGGGTTGGTGTTGATTTCTCTGTTTGGAGGTTGATTTAGATTTCTCTGTTTGGGGGTTGGTGTAGATTTCTCTGTTTCGGGTTTGGTGTAGATTTCTCTGTTTGGGGGTTGGTGTAGATTTCTCTGTTTGGAGGTTGATGTAGATTTCTCTGTTTGGGGGTTGGTGTAGATTTCTCTGTTTGGGGGTTGGTGTAGATTTCTCTGTTTGAAGGTTGATTTAGATTTCTCTGTTTGGGGGTTGGTGCAGATTTCTCTGTTTCGGGTTTGGTGTAGATTTCTCTGTTTGGGGGTTGGTGTAGATTTCTCTGTTTGGAGGTTGATTTAGATTTCTCTGTTTGGGGGTTGGTGTAGATTTCTCTGTTTGGGGGTTGGTGTAGATTTCTCTGTTTCGGGTTTGGTGTAGATTTCTCTGTTTCAGGTTTGGTGTAGATTTCTCTGTTTCGGGTTTGGTGTAGATTTCTCTGTTTGGGGGTTGATGTAGTTTTCTCTGTGTGGGGGTTGGTGCAGATTTCTCTGTTTGGAGGTTGGTTTCGATTTCTCTGTTTGGAGGTTGGTGTAGATTTCTCCGTTTGGGTGTTGGTGTAGATTTCTCTGATTGGGGGTTGGTGTAGATTTCTCTCTTTGGGGGGTGGTGTAGATTTCTCTGTTTGGAGGTTGGTGTAGATTTCTCTGTTTGGGGTTTGGTGTAGATTTCTCTGTTTGGAGGTTGGTGTAGATTTCTCTGGGGGTTGGTGTAGATTTCTCTGTTTGGGGGTTGGTGTAGATTTCTCTGTTTGGGGGTTGGTGTAGATTTCTCTGTTTGGGGGATGGTGTAGATTTCTCTGTTTCGGGTTTGGTGTAGATTTCTCTGTTTGGAGGTTGATTTAGATTTCTCTGTTTCGGGTTTGGTGTAGATTTCTCTGTTTGGAGGTTGGTGTAGATTTCTCTGTTTGGGGGTTGTTGTAGATTTCTCTGTTTGGGGGTTGGTGTAGATTTCTCTCTTTGGGGGTTGGTGTAGATTTCTCTGTTTGGGGGTTGGTGTAGATTTCTCTCTTTGGGGGTTGGTGTAGATTTCTCTGTTTGGAGGTTGATTTAGATTTCTCTGTTTGGGGGTTGGTGTAGATTTCTCAGTTTCGGGTTTGGTGTAGATTTCTCTGTTTGGGGGTAGGTGTAGATTTCTCTGTGTCGGGTTTGGTGTAGATTTCTCTGTTTGGAGGTTGGTGTAGATTTCTCTGTTTCGGGTTTGGTGTAGATTTCTCTGTTTGGAGGTTGGTGTAGATTTCTCTGTTTGCAGGTTGATTTAGATTTCTCTGTTTCGGGTTTGGTGTAGATTTCTCTGTTTGGGGGTTTGTGTAGATTTCTCTGTTTGGAGGTTGATTTAGATTTCTCTGTTTGGGGGTTGGTGTAGATTTCTCTGTTTGGGGGTTGGTGTAGATTTCTCTCTTTGGGGGTTGGTGTAGATTTCTCTGTTTGGGGGTTGGTGTCGATTTCTCTGTTTGGGGGTTGGTGTAGATTTCTCTGTTTCGGGGTTGGTGTTGATTTCTCTGTGTGGGGGTTGGTGTAGATTTCTCTGTGTGGGGGTTGGTGTAGATTTCTCTGGGGGCTGGTGTTGATTTCTCTGTGTGGGGGTTGGTGTAGATTTCTCTGGGGGTTGGTGTTGATTTCTCTGTTTGGGGGTTGGTGTAGATTTCTCTGTTTCAGGTTTGGTGTAGATTTCTCTGTGTGGGGGTTGGTGTAGATTTCTCTGTTTCGGGTTTGGTGTAGATTTCTCTGTTTGGTCGTTGGTGTAGATTTCTCTGTTTGGGGGTTGGTGTCGATTTCTCTGTTTGGGGGTTGGTGTAGATTTCTCTGTGTGGGGGTTGGTGTAGATATCTCTGTGTGGGGGTTGGTGTAGACTTCTCTGTTTGGAGGTTGATTTAGATTTCTCTGTTTGGAGGTTGGTGTTGATTTCTCTGTTTGGGGGTTGGTGTAGATTTCTCTGTTTGGGGGTTGGTGTAGATTTCTCTGTTTGGGGGTTGGTGTAGATTTCTCTGTTTGGTCGTTGGTGTAGATTTCTCTGTTTGGGGGTTTGGTGTAGATTTCTCTGTTTGGAGGTTGGTGTCGATTTCTCTGTTTGGGGGTTGGTGTCGATTTCTCTGTTTGGGGGTTGGTGTAGATTTCTCTGTTTCGGTGTTGGTGTAGATTTCTCTGTTTCGGGGTTGGTGTTGATTTCTCTGTGTGGGGGTTGGTGTAGATTTCTCTGTGTGGGGGTTGGTGTAGATTTCTCTGTTTGGAGGTTGATTTAGATTTCTCTGTTTGGAGGTTGGTGTTGATTTCTCTGTTTGGGGGTTGGTGTAGATTTCTCTGTTTGGGGGTTGGTGTCGATTTCTCTGTTTCGGGTTTGGTGTAGATTTCTCTGTTTGGGGGTTGGTGTAGATTTCTCTGTTTCGGGTTTGGTGTAGATTTCTCTGTTTGGAGGTTGATTTAGATTTCTCTGTTTGGGGGTTGGTGTAGATTTCTCAGTTTCGGGTTTGGTGTAGATTTCTCTGTTTGGGGGTTGGTGTAGATTTCTCTGTTTGGGGGTAGGTGTAGATTTCTCTGTGTAAGGTTTGGTGTAGATTTCTCTGTTTGGAGGTTGGTGTAGATTTCTCTGTTTCGGGTTTGGTGTAGATTTCTCTGTTTGGAGGTTGGTGTAGATTTCTCTGTTTGCAGGTTGATTTAGATTTCTCTGTTTCGGGTTTGGTGTAGATTTCTCTGTTTGGGGGTTTGTGTAGATTTCTCTGTTTGGAGGTTGATTTAGATTTCTCTGTTTGGGGGTTGGTGTAGATTTCTCTGTTTGGGGGTTGGTGTAGATTTCTCTCTTTGGGGGTTGGTGTAGATTTCTCTGTTTGGGGGTTGGTGTCGATTTCTCTGTTTGGGGGTTGGTGTAGATTTCTCTGTTTCGGGGTTGGTGTTGATTTCTCTGTGTGGGGGTTGGTGTAGATTTCTCTGTGTGGGGGTTGGTGTAGATTTCTCTGGGGGCTGGTGTTGATTTCTCTGTGTGGGGGTTGGTGTAGATTTCTCTGGGGGTTGGTGTTGATTTCTCTGTTTGGGGGTTGGTGTAGATTTCTCTGTTTCAGGTTTGGTGTAGATTTCTCTGTGTGGGGGTTGGTGTAGATTTCTCTGTTTCGGGTTTGGTGTAGATTTCTCTGTTTGGTCGTTGGTGTAGATTTCTCTGTTTGGGGGTTGGTGTCGATTTCTCTGTTTGGGGGTTGGTGTAGATTTCTCTGTGTGGGGGTTGGTGTAGATATCTCTGTGTGGGGGTTGGTGTAGACTTCTCTGTTTGGAGGTTGATTTAGATTTCTCTGTTTGGAGGTTGGTGTTGATTTCTCTGTTTGGGGGTTGGTGTAGATTTCTCTGTTTGGGGGTTGGTGTAGATTTCTCTGTTTGGGGGTTGGTGTAGATTTCTCTGTTTGGTCGTTGGTGTAGATTTCTCTGTTTGGGGGTTTGGTGTAGATTTCTCTGTTTGGAGGTTGGTGTCGATTTCTCTGTTTGGGGGTTGGTGTCGATTTCTCTGTTTGGGGGTTGGTGTAGATTTCTCTGTTTCGGTGTTGGTGTAGATTTCTCTGTTTCGGGGTTGGTGTTGATTTCTCTGTGTGGGGGTTGGTGTAGATTTCTCTGTGTGGGGGTTGGTGTAGATTTCTCTGTTTGGAGGTTGATTTAGATTTCTCTGTTTGGAGGTTGGTGTTGATTTCTCTGTTTGGGGGTTGGTGTAGATTTCTCTGTTTGGGGGTTGGTGTAGATTTCTCTGTTTCGTGTTTGGTGTAGATTTCTTGTTTGGGGGTTGATGTAGATTTCTCTGTTTGGGGGTTGGTGTAGATTTCTCTGTTTGGGGGTTGGTGTAGATTTCTCTGTTTCGGGTTTGGTGTTGACTTCTCTGTTTGTAGGCTGGTGTTGATTTCTCTGTTTGGGGGTTTGTGTAGATTTCTCTGTTTGGAGGTTGATTTAGATTTCTCTGTTTGTAGGTTGGTGTAGATTTCTCTGTTTGGGGGTTGGTGTTGACTTCTCTGTTTGTAGGTTGGTGTAGATTTCTCTGTTTGGAGGTTGGTGTTGATTTCTCTGTTTGGGGGTTGGTGTAGATTTCTCTGTTTGGGGGTTGGTGTTGATTTCTCTGTTTGGGGGTTGGTGTAGATTTCTCTGTTTGGAGGTTGGTGTAGATTTCTCTGTTTGGGGGTTGGTGTTGATTTCTCTGTTTGGGGGTTGGTGTAGATTTCTCTGTTTGGAGGTTGGTGTAGATTTCTCTGTTTGGAGGTTGGTGTTGATTTCTCTGTTTGGGGGTTGGTGTTGATTTCTCTGTTTGGGGGTTGGTGTAGATTTCTCTGTTTGGAGGTTGGTGTAGATTTCTCTGTTTGGAGGTTGGTGTAGATTTCTCTGTTTGGAGGTTGGTGTAGATTTCTCTGTTTGGGGGTTGGTGTAGATTTCTGTGTTTGGGTGTTGGTGTAGATTTCTGTGTTTGGGTGTTGGTGTAGATTTCTCTGTTTGGGGGTTGGTGTAGATTTCTCTGTTTGGGGGTTGGTGTAGATTTCTCTGTTTCGGGTTTGGTGTAGATTTCTCTGTTTGGGGGTTGGTGTAGATTTCTCTGTTTCGGGTTTGGTGTAGATTTCTCTGTTTGGAGGTTGATTTAGATTTCTCTGTTTGGAGGTTGGTGTAGATTTCTCTCTTTGGGGGTTGGTGTAGATTTCTCTGTTTGGGGGTTGGTGTAGATTTCTCTGTTTCGGATTTGGTGGAGATTTCTCTGTTTGGGGGTTGGTGTAGATTTCTCAGTTTCGGTGTTGGTGTAGATTTCTCTGTTTCGGATTTGGTGTAGATTTCTCTGTTTGGGGGTTGGTGTAGATTTCTCTGTTTGGGGGTTGGTGTAGATTTCTCTGTTTGGAGGTTGGTGTAGATTTCTCTGTTTGCAGGTTGATTTAGATTTCTCTGTTTGGGGGTTGGTGTAGATTTCTCTGTTTGGGGGTTGGTGTAGATTTCTCTGTTTGGGGGTTGGTGTAGATTTCTCTGTTTGGAGGTTGGTGTAGATTTCTCTGTTTGGGGGTTGGTGTTGACTTCTCTGTTTGTAGGTTGGTGTTGATTTCTCTGTTTGAAGGTTGGTGTTGATTTCTCTGTTTGGAGGTTGGTGTTGATTTCTCTGTTTGGAGGTTGATTTAGATTTCTCTGTTTGGGGGTTTGTGTAGATTTCTCTGTTTGGGGGTTGGTGTAGATTTCTCTGTTTGTAGGTTGGTGTAGATTTCTCTGTTTGGAGGTTGATTAAGATTTCTCTGTTTGGGGGTTGGTGTAGATTTCTCTGTTTGGGGGTTGGTGTTGATTTCTCTGTTTGGAGGTTGGTGTTGATTTCTCTGTTTGGAGGTTGATTTAGATTTCTCTGTTTGGGGGTTGGTGTAGATTTCTCTGTTTGGGGGTTGGTGTAGATTTCTCTGTTTGGGGGTTGGTGTAGATTTCTCTGTTCGGGTTTGGTGTAGATTTCTCTGTTTCAGGTTTGGTGTAGATTTCTCTGTTTCAGGTTTGGTGTAGATTTCTCTGTTTGGAGGTTGGTGTAGATTTCTCTGTTTCGGGTTTGGTGTAGATTTCTCTGTTTGGGGGTTGATGTAGTTTTCTCTGTGTGGGGGTTGGTGCAGATTTCTCTGTTTGGAGGTTGGTTTCGATTTCTCTGTTTGGAGGTTGGTGTAGATTTCTCTGTTTGGGGGTTGGTGTAGATTTCTCTGTTTGGGGGTTGGTGTAGATTTCTCTCTTTGGGGGTTGGTGTTGATTTCTCTGTTTGGAGGTTGATTTAGATTTCTCTGTTTGGGGGTTGGTGTAGATTTCTCTGTTTCGGGTTTGGTGTAGATTTCTCTGTTTGGGGGTTGGTGTAGATTTCTCTGTTTGGGGGTTGGTGTAGATTTCTCTGTTTGGAGGTTGATGTAGATTTCTCTGTTTGGGGGTTGGTGTAGATTTCTCTGCTTGGGGGTTGGTGTAGATTTCTCTGTTTGAAGGTTGATTTAGATTTCTCTGTTTGGGGGTTGGTGCAGATTTCTCTGTTTCGGGTTTGGTGTAGATTTCTCTGTTTGGGGGTTGGTGTAGATTTCTCTGTTTGGAGGTTGATTTAGATTTCTCTGTTTGGGGGTTGGTGTAGATTTCTCTGTTTGGGGGTTGGTGTAGATTTCTCTGTTTCGGGTTTGGTGTAGATTTCTCTGTTTCAGGTTTGGTGTAGATTTCTCTGTTTGGAGGTTGGTGTAGATTTCTCTGTTTCGGGTTTGGTGTAGATTTCTCTGTTTGGGGGTTGATGTAGTTTTCTCTGTGTGGGGGTTGGTGCAGATTTCTCTGTTTGGAGGTTGGTTTCGATTTCTCTGTTTGGAGGTTGGTGTAGATTTCTCCGTTTGGGTGTTGGTGTAGATTTCTCTCTTTGGGGGTTGGTGTAGATTTCTCTCTTTGGGGGGTGGTGTAGATTTCTCTGTTTGGAGGTTGGTGTAGATTTCTCTGTTTGGGGTTTGGTGTAGATTTCTCTGTTTGGAGGTTGGTGTAGATTTCTCTGGGGGTTGGTGTAGATTTCTCTGTTTGGGGGTTGGTGTAGATTTCTCTGTTTGGGGGTTGGTGTAGATTTCTCTGTTTGGGGGATGGTGTAGATTTCTCTGTTTCGGGTTTGGTGTAGATTTCTCTGTTTGGAGGTTGATTTAGATTTCTCTGTTTCGGGTTTGGTGTAGATTTCTCTGTTTGGAGGTTGGTGTAGATTTCTCTGTTTGGGGGTTGTTGTAGATTTCTCTGTTTGGGGGTTGGTGTAGATTTCTCTCTTTGGGGGTTGGTGTAGATTTCTCTGTTTGGGGGTTGGTGTAGATTTCTCTGTTTGGAGGTTGATTTAGATTTCTCTGTTTGGGGGTTGGTGTAGATTTCTCAGTTTTGGGTTTGGTGTAGATTTCTCTGTTTGGGGGTTGGTGTAGATTTCTCTGTTTGGGGGTAGGTGTAGATTTCTCTGTGTCGGGTTTGGTGTAGATTTCTCTGTTTGGAGGTTGGTGTAGATTTCTCTGTTTCGGGTTTGGTGTAGATTTCTCTGTTTGGAGGTTGGTGTAGATTTCTCTGTTTGCAGGTTGATTTAGATTTCTCTGTTTCGGGTTTGGTGTAGATTTCTCTGTTTGGGGGTTTGTGTAGATTTCTCTGTTTGGAGGTTGATTTAGATTTCTCTGTTTGGGGGTTGGTGTAGATTTCTCTGTTTGGGGGTTGGTGTAGATTTCTCTCTTTGGGGGTTGGTGTAGATTTCTCTGTTTGGGGGTTGGTGTCGATTTCTCTGTTTGGGGGTTGGTGTAGATTTCTCTGTTTCGGGGTTGGTGTTGATTTCTCTGTGTGGGGGTTGGTGTAGATTTCTCTGTGTGGGGGTTGGTGTAGATTTCTCTGGGGGTTGGTGTTGATTTCTCTGTGTGGGGGTTGGTGTAGATTTCTCTGGGGGTTGGTGTTGATTTCTCTGTTTGGGGGTTGGTGTAGATTTCTCTGTTTCAGGTTTGGTGTAGATTTCTCTGTGTGGGGGTTGGTGTAGATTTCTCTGTTTCGGGTTTGGTGTAGATTTCTCTGTTTGGTCGTTGGTGTAGATTTCTCTGTTTGGGGGTTGGTGTCGATTTCTCTGTTTGGGGGTTGGTGTAGATTTCTCTGTGTGGGGGTTGGTGTAGATATCTCTGTGTGGGGGTTGGTGTAGACTTCTCTGTTTGGAGGTTGATTTAGATTTCTCTGTTTGGAGGTTGGTGTTGATTTCTCTGTTTGGGGGTTGGTGTAGATTTCTCTGTTTGGGGGTTGGTGTAGATTTCTCTGTTTGGGGGTTGGTGTAGATTTCTCTGTTTGGTCGTTGGTGTAGATTTCTCTGTTTGGGGGTTTGGTGTAGATTTCTCTGTTTGGAGGTTGGTGTCGATTTCTCTGTTTGGGGGTTGGTGTAGATTTCTCTGTTTGGGGGTTGGTGTAGATTTCTCTGTTTCGGTGTTGGTGTAGATTTCTCTGTTTCGGGGTTGGTGTTGATTTCTCTGCGTGGGGGTTGGTGTAGATTTCTCTGTGTGGGGGTTGGTGTAAATTTCTCTGTTTGGAGGTTGATTTAGATTTCTCTGTTTGGAGGTTGGTGTTGATTTCTCTGTTTGGGGGTTGGTGTAGATTTCTCTGTTTGGGGGTTGGTGTAGATTTCTCTGTTTCGGGTTTGGTGTAGATTTCTCTGTTTGGGGGTTGATGTAGATTTCTCTGTTTGGGGGTTGGTGTAGATTTCTCTGTTTGGGGGTTGGTGTAGATTTCTCTGTTTCGGGTTTGGTGTTGACTTCTATGTTTGTAGGTTGGTGTTGATTTCTCTGTTTGGGGGTTTGTGTAGATTTCTCTGTTTGGAGGTTGATTTAGATTTCTCTGTTTGTAGGTTGGTGTAGATTTCTCTGTTTGGGGGTTGGTGTTGACTTCTCTGTTTGTAGGTTGGTGTAGATTTCTCTGTTTGGAGGTTGGTGTTGATTTCTCTGTTTGGGGGTTGGTGTAGATTTCTCTGTTTGGGGGTTGGTGTTGATTTCTCTGTTTGGGGGTTGGTGTAGATTTCTCTGTTTGGAGGTTGGTGTAGATTTCTCTGTTTGGGGGTTGGTGTTGATTTCTCTGTTTGGGGGTTGGTGCAGATTTCTCTGTTTGGAGGTTGGTGTAGATTTCTCTGTTTGGGGGTTGGTGTTGATTTCTCTGTTTGGGGGTTGGTGTAGATTTCTCTGTTTGGAGGTTGATTTAGATTTCTCTGTTTGGGGGTTGGTGTAGATTTCTCTGTTTGGAGGTTGGTGTTGATTTCTCTGTTTGGGGGTTGGTGTTGATTTCTCTGTTTGGGGGTTGGTGTAGATTTCTCTGTTTGGAGGTTGGTGTAGATTTCTCTGTTTGGAGGTTGGTGTAGATTTCTCTGTTTGGAGGTTGGTGTAGATTTCTCTGTTTGGGGGTTGGTGTAGATTTCTGTGTTTGGGTGTTGGTGTAGATTTCTGTGTTTGGGTGTTGGTGTAGATTTCTCTGTTTGGGGGTTGGTGTAGATTTCTCTGTTTCGGGTTTGGTGTAGATTTCTCTGTTTCGGGTTTGGTGTAGATTTCTCTGTTTGGAGGTTGATTTAGATTTCTCTGTTTGGAGGTTGGTGTAGATTTCTCTCTTTGGGGGTTGGTTTAGATTTCTCTGTTTGGGGGTTGGTGTAGATTTCTCTGTTTGGGGGATGGTGTAGATTTCTCTGTTTGGGGGTTGGTGTAGATTTCTCTGTTTGGGGGTTGGTGTAGATTTATCTGTTTGGGGGTTGGTGTAGATTTCTCTGTTTGGGGGTTGGTGTAGATTTCTCTGTTTGGGGGTTGGTGTAGATTTCTCTGTTTGGGGGTTGGTGTAGATTTCTCTGTTTGGGGGTTGGTGTAGATTTATCTGTTTGGGGGTTGGTGTAGATTTCTCTTTTTGGCGGTTGGTGTAGATTTCTCTGTTTGGGGGTTGGTGTAGATTTCTCTGTTTGGGGGTTGGTGTAGATTTCTCTGTTTCGGATTTGGTGGAGATTTCTCTGTTTGGGGGTTGGTGTAGATTTCTCTGTTTGGGGGTTGGTGTAGATTTCTCTGTTTTCGGTGTTGTTGTAGATTTCTCTGTTTCGGGTTTGGTGTAGATTTCTCTGTTTGGGGGTTGGTGTAGATTTCTCTGTGTGGGGGTTGGTGTAGATTTCTCTGTTTGGGGGTTGTTGTAGATTTCTCTGTTTGGGGGTTGTTGTAGATTTCTCTGTTTGGAGGTTGGTGTAGATTTCTCTGTTTGGGGGTTGGTGTAGATTTCTCTGTTTGGAGGTTGGTGTCGATTTCTCTGTTTCGGGTTTGGTGTAGATTTCTCTGTTTGGGGGTTGTTGTAGATTTCGCTGTTTGGGGGTTGTTGTAGATTTCTCTGTTTGGAGGTTGGTGTAGATTTCTCTGTTTGGAGGTTGATTTAGATTTCTCTGTTTGGAGGTTGGTGTAGATTTCTCTGTTTGGAGGTTGATTTAGATTTCTCTGTTTGGAGGTTGGTGTTGATTTCTCTGTTTGGGGGTTGGTGTAGATTTCTCTGTTTGGAGGTTGATTTAGATTTCTCTGTTTGGAGGTTGGTGTAGATTTCTCTGTTTGGAGGTTGATTTAGATTTCTCTGTTTGGAGGTTGGTGTAGATTTCTCTGTTTGGAGGTTGGTGTAGATTTCTCTGTTTGGAGGTTGATTTAGATTTCTCTGTTTGGAGGTTGGTGTTGATTTCTCTGTTTGGGGGTTGGTGTAGATTTCTCTGTTTGGGGGTTGGTGTAGATTTCTCTGTTTCGGTGTTGGTGTAGATTTCTCTGTTTGGGGGTTGGTGTTGATTTCTCTGGGGGTTGGTGTAGATTTCTCTGTTTGGAGGTTGGTGTAGATTACTCTGTTTGGAGGTTGATTAAGATTTCTCTGTTTGGAGGTTGGTGTTGATTTCTCTGTTTGGGGGTTGGTGTAGATTTCTCTGTTTGGGGGTTGGTGCAGATTTATCTGTTTGGAGGTTGGTGTTGACTTCTCTGTTTGTAGGTTGGTGTTGATTTCTCTGTTTGGAGGTTGATTAAGATTTCTCTGTTTGGAGGTTGGTGTTGATTTCTCTGTTTGGGGGTTGGTGTAGATTTCTCTGTTTGGGGGTTGGTGTAGATTTCCCTGGGGGTTTGTGTAGATTTCTCTGCTTGGAGGTTGATTTAGATTTCTCTGTTTGTCGGTTGGTGTTGATTTCTCTGTTTGGGGGTTGGTGTAGATTTCTCTGTTTCGGTGTTGGTGTAGATTTCTGTGTTTGGGTGTTGGTGTAGATTTCTCTGTTTGGGGGTTGGTGCAGATTTCTGTGTTTGGGTGTTGGTGTAGATTTCTCTGTTTGGAGGTTGGTGTAGATTTCTCTGTTTGGAGGTTGGTGTCGATTTCTCTGTTTGGAGGTTGGTGTAGATTTCTCTGTTTGGGGGTGGGTGTAGATTTCTCTGTTTGGGGGTTGGTGTAGATTTCTCTGTTTCGGGTTTGGTGTAGATTTCTGTGTTTCGGGTTTGGTGTAGATTTCTCTGTTTCGGGTTTGGTGTAGATTTCTCTGTTTGGGGGTTGGTGTAGATGTCTCTGTTTCGGGTTTGGTGTAGATTTCTCTGTTTGGAGGTTGATTTAGTTTTCTCTGTTTGGAGGTTGGTGTAGATTTCTCTCTTTGGGGGTTGGTGTAGATTTCTCTGTTTGGGGGTTGGTGTCGATTTCTCTTTGTGGGGGTTGGTGTAGATTTCTCTGTTTGGGGGTTGGTGTAGATTTCTCTTTGTGGGGGTTGGTGTAGATTTCTCTGTTTGGGGGTTGGTGTAGATTTCTCTTTGTGGGGGTTGGTGTAGATTTCTCTGTTTGGGTGTTGGTTTAGATTTCTCTGTGTGGGGGTTTGTGTAGATTTCTCTGTTTGGGGGTTGGTGTAGATTTCTCTCTTTGGGGTTTGGTGTAGATTTCTCTCTTTGGGGGTTGGTTTAGATTTCTCTGTGTGGGGGTTGGTGTAGATTTCTCTGTTTCGGGGTTGGTGTAGATTTCTCTCTTTGGGGGTTGGTTTAGATTTCTCTGTGTGGGGGTTGGTGTAGATTTCTCTGTTTGGGTGTTGGTTTAGATTTCTCTGTGTGGGGGTTTGTGTAGATTTCTCTGTTTGGGGGTTGGTTTAGATTTCTCTCTTTGGGGTTTGGTGTAGATTTCTCTCTTTGGGGGTTGGTTTAGATTTCTCTGTGTGGGGGTTGGTTTAGATTTCTCTGTTTGTTGGTTGGTGTGGATTTCTCTGTTTGGGGGTTGGTGTAGATTTCTCTCTTTGGGGGTTAATTTAGATTTCTCTGTTTGGAGGTTGGTGTAGATTTCTCTGTGTGGGGGTTGGTGTAGATTTCTCTGTTTGGGGGTTGGTGTAGATTTCTCTGTTTGGGGGTTAATTTAGATTTCTCTGTTTGGAGGTTGGTGTAGATTTCTCTGTGTGGGGGTTGGTGTAGATTTCTCTGTTTGGGGGTTGGTGTAGATTTCTCTGTTTGGGGGTTGGTGTAGATTTCTCTGTTTGGGGTTGGTGTAGATTTCTCTCTTTGGGGGTTGGTGTAGATTTCTCTGTTTGGACGTTGGTGTAGATTTCTCTCTTTGGGGGTTGGTGTAGATTTCTCTCTTTGGGGGTTGGTGCAGATTTCTCTGTTTGGGGGTTGGTGTAGATTTCTCTCTTTGGGGGTTGGTGCAGATTTCTCTGTGTGGGGGTTGGTGTAGATTTCTCTGTTTGGAGGTTGGTGTAGATTTCTCTGTTTGGGGGTTGGTGTAGATTTCTCTGTTTGAGGCTTGGTGTAGATTTCTCTCTTTGGGGGTTGGTGTAGATTTCTCTGTTTGGATGTTGGTGTAGATTTCTCTCTTTGGGGGTTGGTGTGGATTTCTCTGTTTGGGGGTTGGTGTGGATTTCTCTGTTTGGGGGTTGGTGTAGATTTCTCTCTTTGGGGGTTAATTTAGATTTCTCTGTTTGGAGGTTGGTGTAGATTTCTCTGTGTGGGGGTTGGTGTAGATTTCTCTGTTTGGGGGTTGGTGTAGAGTCCTCTCTTTGGGGGTTGATTTAGATATCTCTGTTTGGGGGTTGGTGTAGATTTCTCTGTTTGGGGGTTGGTGTAGATTTCTCTGTTTGGGGTTGGTGTAGATTTCTCTCTTTGGGGGTTGGTGTAGATTTCTCTGTTTGGACGTTGGTGTAGATTTCTCTGTTTGGACGTTGGTGTAGATTTCTCTCTTTGGGGGTTGGTGTAGATTTCTCTCTTTGGGGGTTGGTGCAGATTTCTCTGTTTGGGGGTTGGTGTAGATTTCTCTCTTTGGGGGTTGGTGCAGATTTCTCTGTGTGGGGGTTGGTGTAGATTTCTCTGTTTGGAGGTTGGTGTAGATTTCTCTGTTTGGGGGTTGGTGTAGATTTCTCTGTTTGAGGCTTGGTGTAGATTTCTCTCTTTGGGGGTTGGTGTAGATTTCTCTGTTTGGATGTTGGTGTAGATTTCTCTCTTTGGGGATTGGTGTAGATTTCTCTGTTTGGGGGTTGGTGTAGATTTCTCTGTTTGGAGGTTGGTGTAGATTTCTCTGGGGGTTGGTGTAGATTTCTCTCTTTGGGGGTTGGTTTAGATTTCTCTCTGTGGGGGTTGGTGTAGATTTCTCTGTTTGGAGGTTGCTGTACATTTCTCTGTTTGGTGGTTGGTTTAGATTTCTCTGTGTGGGGGTTGGTGTAGATTTCTCTGTTTGGAGGTTGGTTTAGATTTCTCTGTGTGGGGGTTGGTGTAGATTTCTCTGTTTGGAGGTTGGTTTAGATTTCTCTGTGTGGGTGTTGGTTTAGATTGCTCTGTGTGGGGGTTGGTTTAGATTTCTCTGTGTGGGGGTTGGTGTAGATTTCTCTGTTTGGAGGTTGGTGTAGATTTCTCTGTTTGGAGGTTGGTGTAGATTTCTCTGTTTGGAGGTTGGTTTAGATTTCTCTGTGTGGGGGTTGGTGTAGATTTCTCTGTTTGGAGGTTTGTGTAGATTTCTCTGTTTGGAGGTTGGTTTAGATTTCTCTGTGTGGGGGTTGGTGTAGATTTGTCTGTTTGGAGGTTGGTGTAGATTTCTCTCTTTGGGGGTTGGTGTAGATTTCTCTGTTTGGGGTTGGTGTCGATTTCTCTTTGTGGGGGTTGGTGTAGATTTCTCTGTTTGGGGGTTGGTGTAGATTTCTCTTTGTGGGGGTTGGTGTAGATTTCTCTGTTTGGGGGTTGGTGTAGATTTCTCTTTGTGGGGGTTGGTGTAGATTTCTCTGTTTGGGTGTTGGTTTAGATTTCTCTGTGTGGGGGTTTGTGTAGATTTCTCTGTTTGGGGGTTGGTGTAGATTTCTCTCTTTGGGGTTTGGTGTAGATTTCTCTCTTTGGGGGTTGGTTTAGATTTCTCTGTGTGGGGGTTGGTGTAGATTTCTCTGTTTCGGGGTTGGTGTAGATTTCTCTCTTTGGGGGTTGGTTTAGATTTCTCTGTGTGGGGGTTGGTGTAGATTTCTCTGTTTGGGTGTTGGTTTAGATTTCTCTGTGTGGGGGTTTGTGTAGATTTCTCTGTTTGGGGGTTGGTTTAGATTTCTCTCTTTGGGGTTTGGTGTAGATTTCTCTCTTTGGGGGTTGGTTTAGATTTCTCTGTGTGGGGGTTGGTTTAGATTTCTCTGTTTGTTGGTTGGTGTGGATTTCTCTGTTTGGGGGTTGGTGTAGATTTCTCTCTTTGGGGGTTAATTTAGATTTCTCTGTTTGGAGGTTGGTGTAGATTTCTCTGTGTGGGGGTTGGTGTAGATTTCTCTGTTTGGGGGTTGGTGTAGATTTCTCCGTTTGGAGGTTGGTGTAGATTTCTCCGTTTGGGGGTTGGTGTAGATTTCTCTGTGTGGGGGTTGGTGTAGATTTCTCTCTTTGGGGGTTGGTGTAGATTTCTCTGTTTGGGGGTTAATTTAGATTTCTCTGTTTGGAGGTTGGTGTAGATTTCTCTGTGTGGGGGTTGGTGTAGATTTCTCTGTTTGGGGGTTGGTGTAGATTTCTCTGTTTGGGGGTTGGTGTAGATTTCTCTGTTTGGGGTTGGTGTAGATTTCTCTCTTTGGGGGTTGGTGTAGATTTCTCTGTTTGGACGTTGGTGTAGATTTCTCTCTTTGGGGGTTGGTGTAGATTTCTCTCTTTGGGGGTTGGTGCAGATTTCTCTGTTTGGGGGTTGGTGTAGATTTCTCTCTTTGGGGGTTGGTGCAGATTTCTCTGTGTGGGGGTTGGTGTAGATTTCTCTGTTTGGAGGTTGGTGTAGATTTCTCTGTTTGGGGGTTGGTGTAGATTTCTCTGTTTGAGGCTTGGTGTAGATTTCTCTCTTTGGGGGTTGGTGTAGATTTCTCTGTTTGGATGTTGGTGTAGATTTCTCTCTTTGGGGGTTGGTGTGGATTTCTCTGTTTGGGGGTTGGTGTGGATTTCTCTGTTTGGGGGTTGGTGTAGATTTCTCTCTTTGGGGGTTAATTTAGATTTCTCTGTTTGGAGGTTGGTGTAGATTTCTCTGTGTGGGGGTTGGTGTAGATTTCTCTGTTTGGGGGTTGGTGTAGAGTCCTCTCTTTGGGGGTTGATTTAGATATCTCTGTTTGGGGGTTGGTGTAGATTTCTCTGTTTGGGGGTTGGTGTAGATTTCTCTGTTTGGGGTTGGTGTAGATTTCTCTCTTTGGGGGTTGGTGTAGATTTCTCTGTTTGGACGTTGGTGTAGATTTCTCTGTTTGGACGTTGGTGTAGATTTCTCTCTTTGGGGGTTGGTGTAGATTTCTCTCTTTGGGGGTTGGTGCAGATTTCTCTGTTTGGGGGTTGGTGTAGATTTCTCTCTTTGGGGGTTGGTGCAGATTTCTCTGTGTGGGGGTTGGTGTAGATTTCTCTGTTTGGAGGTTGGTGTAGATTTCTCTGTTTGGGGGTTGGTGTAGATTTCTCTGTTTGAGGCTTGGTGTAGATTTCTCTCTTTGGGGGTTGGTGTAGATTTCTCTGTTTGGATGTTGGTGTAGATTTCTCTCTTTGGGGATTGGTGTAGATTTCTCTGTTTGGGGGTTGGTGTAGATTTCTCTGTTTGGAGGTTGGTGTAGATTTCTCTGGGGGTTGGTGTAGATTTCTCTCTTTGGGGGTTGGTTTAGATTTCTCTCTGTGGGGGTTGGTGTAGATTTCTCTGTTTGGAGGTTGCTGTACATTTCTCTGTTTGGTGGTTGGTTTAGATTTCTCTGTGTGGGGGTTGGTGTAGATTTCTCTGTTTGGAGGTTGGTTTAGATTTCTCTGTGTGGGGGTTGGTGTAGATTTCTCTGTTTGGAGGTTGGTTTAGATTTCTCTGTGTGGGTGTTGGTTTAGATTGCTCTGTGTGGGGGTTGGTTTAGATTTCTCTGTGTGGGGGTTGGTGTAGATTTCTCTGTTTGGAGGTTGGTGTAGATTTCTCTGTTTGGAGGTTGGTGTAGATTTCTCTGTTTGGAGGTTGGTTTAGATTTCTCTGTGTGGGGGTTGGTGTAGATTTCTCTGTTTGGAGGTTTGTGTAGATTTCTCTGTTTGGAGGTTGGTTTAGATTTCTCTGTGTGGGGGTTGGTGTAGATTTGTCTGTTTGGAGGTTGGTGTAGATTTCTCTCTTTGGGGGTTGGTGTAGATTTCTCTGTTTGGGGTTGGTGTCGATTTCTCTTTGTGGGGGTTGGTGTAGATTTCTCTGTTTGGGGGTTGGTGTAGATTTCTCTTTGTGGGGGTTGGTGTAGATTTCTCTGTTTGGGGGTTGGTGTAGATTTCTCTTTGTGGGGGTTGGTGTAGATTTCTCTGTTTGGGTGTTGGTTTAGATTTCTCTGTGTGGGGGTTTGTGTAGATTTCTCTGTTTGGGGGTTGGTGTAGATTTCTCTCTTTGGGGTTTGGTGTAGATTTCTCTCTTTGGGGGTTGGTTTAGATTTCTCTGTGTGGGGGTTGGTGTAGATTTCTCTGTTTCGGGGTTGGTGTAGATTTCTCTCTTTGGGGGTTGGTTTAGATTTCTCTGTGTGGGGGTTGGTGTAGATTTCTCTGTTTGGGTGTTGGTTTAGATTTCTCTGTGTGGGGGTTTGTGTAGATTTCTCTGTTTGGGGGTTGGTTTAGATTTCTCTCTTTGGGGTTTGGTGTAGATTTCTCTCTTTGGGGGTTGGTTTAGATTTCTCTGTGTGGGGGTTGGTTTAGATTTCTCTGTTTGTTGGTTGGTGTGGATTTCTCTGTTTGGGGGTTGGTGTAGATTTCTCTCTTTGGGGGTTAATTTAGATTTCTCTGTTTGGAGGTTGGTGTAGATTTCTCTGTGTGGGGGTTGGTGTAGATTTCTCTGTTTGGGGGTTGGTGTAGATTTCTCTGTTTGGGGGTTAATTTAGATTTCTCTGTTTGGAGGTTGGTGTAGATTTCTCTGTGTGGGGGTTGGTGTAGATTTCTCTGTTTGGGGGTTGGTGTAGATTTCTCTGTTTGGGGGTTGGTGTAGATTTCTCTGTTTGGGGTTGGTGTAGATTTCTCTCTTTGGGGGTTGGTGTAGATTTCTCTGTTTGGACGTTGGTGTAGATTTCTCTCTTTGGGGGTTGGTGTAGATTTCTCTCTTTGGGGGTTGGTGCAGATTTCTCTGTTTGGGGGTTGGTGTAGATTTCTCTCTTTGGGGGTTGGTGCAGATTTCTCTGTGTGGGGGTTGGTGTAGATTTCTCTGTTTGGAGGTTGGTGTAGATTTCTCTGTTTGGGGGTTGGTGTCGATTTCTCTGTTTGAGGCTTGGTGTAGATTTCTCTCTTTGGGGGTTGGTGTAGATTTCTCTGTTTGGATGTTGGTGTAGATTTCTCTCTTTGGGGGTTGGTGTGGATTTCTCTGTTTGGGGGTTGGTGTGGATTTCTCTGTTTGGGGGTTGGTGTAGATTTCTCTCTTTGGGGGTTAATTTAGATTTCTCTGTTTGGAGGTTGGTGTAGATTTCTCTGTGTGGGGGTTGGTGTAGATTTCTCTGTTTGGGGGTTGGTGTAGAGTCCTCTCTTTGGGGGTTGATTTAGATATCTCTGTTTGGGGGTTGGTGTAGATTTCTCTGTTTGGGGGTTGGTGTAGATTTCTCTGTTTGGGGTTGGTGTAGATTTCTCTCTTTGGGGGTTGGTGTAGATTTCTCTGTTTGGACGTTGGTGTAGATTTCTCTCTTTGGGGGTTGGTGTAGATTTCTCTCTTTGGGGGTTGGTGCAGATTTCTCTGTTTGGGGGTTGGTGTAGATTTCTCTCTTTGGGGGTTGGTGCAGATTTCTCTGTGTGGGGGTTGGTGTAGATTTCTCTGTTTGGAGGTTGGTGTAGATTTCTCTGTTTGGGGGTTGGTGTAGATTTCTCTGTTTGAGGCTTGGTGTAGATTTCTCTCTTTGGGGGTTGGTGTAGATTTCTCTGTTTGGATGTTGGTGTAGATTTCTCTCTTTGGGGATTGGTGTAGATTTCTCTGTTTGGGGGTTGGTGTAGATTTCTCTGTTTGGAGGTTGGTGTAGATTTCTCTGGGGGTTGGTGTAGATTTCTCTCTTTGGGGGTTGGTTTAGATTTCTCTCTGTGGGGGTTGGTGTAGATTTCTCTGTTTGGAGGTTGCTGTACATTTCTCTGTTTGGTGGTTGGTTTAGATTTCTCTGTGTGGGGGTTGGTTTAGATTTCTCTGTGTGGGGGTTGGTGTAGATTTCTCTGTTTGGAGGTTGGTTTAGATTTCTCTGTGTGGGGGTTGGTGTAGATTTCTCTGTTTGGAGGTTGGTTTAGATTTCTCTGTGTGGGTGTTGGTTTAGATTGCTCTGTGTGGGGGTTGGTTTAGATTTCTCTGTGTGGGGGTTGGTGTAGATTTCTCTGTTTGGAGGTTGGTGTAGATTTCTCTGTTTGGAGGTTGGTGTAGATTTCTCTGTTTGGAGGTTGGTTTAGATTTCTCTGTGTGGGGGTTGGTTTAGATTTCTCTGTTTGGAGGTTCGTGTAGATTTCTCTGTTTGGAGGTTGGTTTAGATTTCTCTGTGTGGGGGTTGGTGTAGATTTGTCTGTTTGGAGGTTGGTGTAGATTTCTCTGTTTGGAGGTTGGTTTAGATTTCTCTGTGTGGGGGTTGGTGTAGATTTCTCTGTTTGGAGGTTGGTGTAGATTTCTCTGTTTGGAGGTTGGTTTAGATTTCTCTGTGTGGGGGTTGGTGTAGATTTCTCTGTTTGGGTGTTGGTTTAGATTTCTCTGTGTGGGGGTTGGTGTAGATTTCTCTGTGTGGGGGTTGGCGTAGATTTCTCTGTTTGGGGGTTGGTGTAGATTTCTCTGTTTGGGGGTTGGTGTAGATTTCTCTGTTTGGGTGTTGATTTAGATTTCTCTGTGTGGGGGTTGGTGTAGATTTCTCTGTTTGGGGGTTGATGTTGATTTCTCTGTTTGGGGGTTGGTGTAGATTTCTCTGTTTGGGTGTTGGTTTAGATTTCTCTGTGTGGGGGTTGGTGAAGATTTCTCTGTTTGGGGGTTGGCGTAGATTTCTCTGTTTGGGGGTTGATTTAGATTTATCTGTTTGGGGGTTGGTGTAGATTTCTCTGTTTGGGGGTTTGTGTAGATTTCTCTGTTTGGAGGTTGGTGTAGATTTCTCTGTTTGGAGGTTGCTTTAGATTTCTCTCTTTGGGGGTTGGTGTAGATTTCTCTCTTTGGGGGTTGGTGTAGATATCTCTGTTTGGGGGTTGGTGTAGATTTCTCTGTTTGGGGGTTGGTGTTGATTTCTCTGTTTGGGTGTTGGTTTAGATTTCTCTGTTTGGGGGTTGGTATAGATTTCTCTGTTTGGCAGTTGGTGTTGATTTCTCTGTTTGGGTGTTGGTTTAGATTTCTCTGTTTGGAGGTTGGTGTAGATTTCTCTGTTTGGGGGTTGGTGTTGATTTCTCTGTTTGGGTGTTGGTTTAGATTTCTCTGTTTGGGGGTTGGTGTAGATTTCTCTGTTTCGGGGTTGGTGTAGATTTCTCTGTTTGGAGTTTGGTGTAGATTTCTCTGTTTGGAGGTTGGTGTAGATTTCTCTGTTTGGAGGTTGGTGTAGATTTCTCTGTTTGGGGGTTGGTGTAGACTTCTCTGTTTGGGTGTTGGTGTTGATTTCTCTGTTTGGGTGTTGGTGTAGATTTCTCTGTTTGGAGGTTGGTGTAGATTTCTCTGTTTGGAGGTTGGTGTAGATTTCTCTGTTTCGGGTTTGGTGTAGATTTCTCTGTTTGGAGGTTGGTGTAGATTTCTCTGTTTGGAGGTTGGTGTAGATTTCTCTGTTTGGAGGTTGGTGTAGATTTCTCTGTTTGGAGGTTGGTGTAGATTTCTCTGTTGGGAGGTTGGTGTAGATTTCTCTGTTTGGAGGTTGGTGCAGATTTCTCTGTTTGGAGGTTGGTGTAGATTTCTCTGTTTGGAGGTTGGTGTAGATTTCTCTGTTTGGAGGTTGGTGTAGATTTCTCTGTTTGGGGGTTGGTGTAGATTTCTCTGTGTGGGGGTTGGTGTAGATTTCTCTGTTTGGAGGTTGGTGTAGATTTCTCTGTTTGGAGGTTGGTGTAGATTTCTCTGGGGGTTGGTGTAGATTTCTCTGTTTGGGGGTTGGTGTAGATTTCTCTGTTTGGGGGTTGGTGTAGATTTCTCCGTTTGGGGGTTGGTGTAGATTTCTCCGTTTGGAGGTTGGTGTAGATTTCTCTGTTTGGGGGTTGGTGTAGATTTCTCTGTTTGGGGGTTGGTGTAGATTTCTCCATTTGGAGGTTGGTGTAGATTTCTCCGTTTGGGGGTTGGTGTAGATTTCTCTGTGTGGGGGTTGGTGTAGATTTCTCTCTTTGGGGGTTGGTGTAGATTTCTCTGTTTGGGTGTTGGTTTAGATTTCTCTGTGTGGGGGTTGGTGTAGATTTCTCTGTTTGGAGGTTGATGTTGATTTCTCTGTTTGGGGGTTGGTTTAGATTTCTCTGTGTGGGGGTTGGTGTAGATTTCTCTGTTTGGAGGTTGATGTTGATTTCTCTTTTTGGGGGTTGATGTTGATTTCTCTGTTTGGGGGTTGGTTTAGATTTCTCTGTTTGGGGGTTGGTTTAGATTTCTCTGTTTGGGGGTTGGTGTAGATTTCTCTGTTTGGGGGTTGGTTTAGATTTCTCTGTGTGGGGGTTGGTGTAGTTTTCTCTGTTTGGAGGTTGATGTTGATTTCTCTGGGTGTTGGTTTAGATTTCTCTGTTTGGGGGTTGGTGTAGATTTCTCTGTTTGGGGGTTGGTTTAGATTTCTCTGTGTGGGGGTTGGTGTAGATTTCTCTTTTTGGGGGTTGGTGTACATTTCTCTGTTTGGGGGTTGATTTAGATTTCTCTGTTTGGAGGTTGATGTTGATTTCTCTTTTTGGGGGTTGGTGTACATTTCTCTGTTTGGGGGTTGATTTAGATTTCTCTGTTTGGGTGTTGGTTTAGATTTCTCTGTGTGGGGGTTGGTGTAGATTTCTCTGTTTAGGGGTTGGCGTAGATTTCTCTGTTTGGGGGTTGATTTAGATTTCTCTGTTTGGGGGTTGGTGTAGATTTCTCTGTTTGGGTGTTGGTGTAGATTTCTCTGTGTGGGGGTTCGTGTAGATTTCTCTGTGTGGGGGTTGGTGTAGATTTCTCTGTTTGGGGGTTGGCGTAGATTTCTCTGTTTGGGGGTTGATTTAGATTTCTCTGTTTGGGGGTTGGTGTAGATTTCTCTGTTTGGAGGTTGGTTTAGATTTCTCTGTGTGGGGGTTCGTGTAGATTTCTCTGTGTGGGGGTTGGTGTAGATTTCTCTGTTTGGGGGTTCGTGTAGATTTCTCTGTTTGGGTGTTGGTGTAGATTTCTCTGTGTGGGGGTTCGTGTAGATTTCTCTCTTTGGGGGTTGGTGTAGATTTCTCTCTTTGGGGGTTGGTGTAGATATCTCTGTTTGTGGGTTGGTGTAGATATCTCTGTTTGGGGGTTGGTGTAGATTTCTCTGTTTGGGTGTTGGTTTAGATTTCTCTGTGTGGGGGTTGGTGTAGATTTCTCTGTTTGGGGGTTGGTGTAGATTTCTCTGTTTGGAGGTTGATGTTGATTTCTCTGTTTGGGGGTTGGTGTAGATTTCTCTGTTTGGGGGTTGGCTTAGATTTCTCTGTTTGGGGGTTGATTTAGATTTCTCTGTTTGGGGGTTGGTGTAGATTTCTCTGTTTGGGGGTTGGCGTAGATTTCTCTGTTTGGGGGTTGATTTCGATTTCTCTGTTTGGGGGTTGGTGTAGATTTCTCTGTTTGGGTGTTGGTTTAGATTTCTCGGTGTGGGGGTTGGTGTAGATTTCTCTGTGTGGGGGTTCGTGTAGATTTCTCTGTGTGGGGGTTGGTGTAGATTTCTCTGTTTGGAGGTTGGTGTAGATTTCTCTGTTTGGAGGTTGCTTTAGATTTCTCTCTTTGGGGGTTGGTGTAGATTTCTCTCTTTGGGGGTTGGTGTAGATATCTCTGTTTGGGGGTTGGTGTAGATTTCTCTGTTTGGGGGTTGGTGTAGATTTCTCTGTTTGGGGGTTGGTGTTGATTTCTCTGTTTGGGTGTTGGTTTAGATTTCTCTGTTTGGGGGTTGGTGTAGATTTCTCTGTTTGGCAGTTGGTGTTGATTTCTCTGTTTGGGTGTTGGTTTAGATTTCTCTGTTTGGAGGTTGGTGTAGATTTCTCTGTTTGGGGGTTGGTGTTGGTTTCTCTGTTTGGGTGTTGGTTTAGATTTCTCTGTTTGGGGGTTGGTGTAGATTTCTCTGTTTCGGGGTTGGTGTAGATTTCTCTGTTTGGAGGTTGGTGTAGATTTCTCTGTTTGGAGGTTGGTGTAGACTTCTCTGTTTGGGTGTTGGTGTTGATTTCTCTGTTTGGGTGTTGGTGTAGATTTCTCTGTTTGGAGGTTGGTGTAGATTTCTCTGTTTGGAGGTTGGTGTAGATTTCTCTGTTTCGGGTTTGGTGTAGATTTCTCTGTTTGGAGGTTGGTGTAGATTTCTCTGTTTGGAGGTTGGTGTAGATTTCTCTGTTTGGAGGTTGGTGTAGATTTCTCTGTTGGGAGGTTGGTGCAGATTTCTCTGTTTGGAGGTTGGTGCAGATTTCTCTGTTTGGAGGTTGGTGCAGATTTCTCTGTTTGGAGGTTGGTGTAGATTTCTCTGTTTGGAGGTTTATTTAGATTTCTCTGTTTGGGGGTTGGTGTAGATTTCTCTGTTTGGGTGTTGGCGTAGATTTCTCTGTTTGGGGGTTGATTTCGATTTCTCTGTTTGGGGGTTGGTGTAGATTTCTCTGTTTGGGTGTTGGTTTAGATTTCTCGGTGTGGGGGTTGGTGTAGATTTCTCTGTGTGGGGGTTCGTGTAGATTTCTCTGTGTGGGGGTTGGTGTAGATTTCTCTGTTTGGAGGTTGGTGTAGATTTCTCTGTTTGGAGGTTGCTTTAGATTTCTCTCTTTGGGGGTTGGTGTAGATTTCTCTCTTTGGGGGTTGGTGCAGATATCTCTGTTTGGGGGTTGGTGTAGATATCTCTGTTTGGGGGTTGGTGTAGATTTCTCTGTTTGGGGGTTGGTGTAGATTTCTCTGTTTGGGGGTTGGTGTTGATTTCTCTGTTTGGGTGTTGGTTTAGATTTCTCTGTTTGGGGGTTGGTGTAGATTTCTCTGTTTGGCAGTTGGTGTTGATTTCTCTGTTTGGGTGTTGGTTTAGATTTCTCTGTTTGGAGGTTGGTGTAGATTTCTCTGTTTGGGGGTTGGTGTTGGTTTCTCTGTTTGGGTGTTGGTTTAGATTTCTCTGTTTGGGGGTTGGTGTAGATTTCACTGTTTCGGGGTTGGTGTAGATTTCTCTGTTTGGAGGTTGGTGTAGATTTCTCTGTTTGGAGGTTGGTGTAGACTTCTCTGTTTGGGTGTTGGTGTTGATTTCTCTGTTTGGGTGTTGGTGTAGATTTCTCTGTTTGGAGGTTGGTGTAGATTTCTCTGTTTGGAGGTTGGTGTAGATTTCTCTGTTTCGGGTTTGGTGTATATTTCTCTGTTTGGAGGTTGGTGTAGATTTCTCTGTTTGGAGGTTGGTGTAGATTTCTCTGTTTGGAGGTTGGTGTAGATTTCTCTGTTGGGAGGTTGGTGTAGATTTCTCTGTTTGGAGGTTGGTGCAGATTTCTCTGTTTGGAGGTTGGTGCAGATTTCTCTGTTTGGAGGTTGGTGTAGATTTCTCTGTTTGGAGGTTGGTGTAGATTTCTCTGTTTGGAGGTTGGTGTAGATTTCTCTGTTTGGGGGTTGGTGTAGATTTCTCTGTGTGGGGGTTGGTGTAGATTTCTCTGTTTGGAGGTTGGTGTAGATTTCTCTGTTTGGGGGTTGGTGTAGATTTCTCTGTGTGGGGGTTGGTGTAGATTTCTCTGTTTGGTGGTTGGTGTAGATTTCTCTGTTTGGAGGTTGGTGTAGATTTCTCTGGGGGTTGGTGTAGATTTCTCTGTTTGGGGGTTGGTGTAGATTTCTCCGTTTGGAGGTTGGTGTAGATTTCTCTGTTTGGGGGTTGGTGTAGATTTCTCTGTTTGGGGGTTGGTGTAGATTTCTCCATTTGGAGGTTGGTGTAGATTTCTCCGTTTGGGGGTTGGTGTAGATTTCTCTGTGTGGGGGTTGGTGTAGATTTCTCTGTTTGGGTGTTGGTTTAGATTTCTCTGTGTGGGGGTTGGTGTAGATTTCTCTGTTTGGAGGTTGATGTTGATTTCTCTGTTTGGGGGTTGGTTTAGATTTCTCTGTGTGGGGGTTGGTGTAGATTTCTCTGTTTGGAGGTTGATGTTGATTTCTCTGTTTGGGGGTTGGTTTAGATTTCTCTGTGTGGGGGTTGGTGTAGATTTCTCTGTTTGGGGGTTGGTGTAGATTTCTCTGTTTGGGGGTTGGTGTACATTTCTCTGTTTGGGGGTTGATTTAGATTTCTCTGTTTGGGTGTTGGTTTAGATTTCTCTGTGTGGGGGGTTGGCGTAGATTTCTCTGTTTGGGGGTTGATTTAGATTTCTCTGTTTGGGGGTTGGTGTAGATTTCTCTGTTTGGGGGTTGGCGTAGATTTCTCTGTTTGGGGGTTGATTTAGATTTCTCTGTTTGGGGGTTGGTGTAGATTTCTCTGTTTGGGTGTTGGTTTAGATTTCTCTTTGTGGGGGTTGGTGTAGATTTCTCTGTGTGGGGGTTCGTGTAGATTTCTCTGTGTGGGGGTTGGTGTAGATTTCTCTGTTTGGAGGTTGGTGTAGATTTCTCTGTTTGGGGGTTGGTGTAGATTTCTCTCTTTGGGGGTTGGTGTAGATTTCTCTCTTTGGGGGTTGGTGTAGATATCTCTGTTTGGGGGTTGGTGTAGATTTCTCTGTTTGGGGGTTGGTGTTGATTTCTCTGTTTTGGTGTTGGTTTAGATTTCTCTGTTTGGGGGTTGGTGTAGATTTCTCTGTTTGGCAGTTGGTGTTGATTTCTCTGTTTGGGTGTTGGTTTAGATTTCTCTGTTTGGAGGTTGGTGTAGATTTCTCTGTTTGGGGGTTGGTGTTGATTTCTCTGTTTGGGTGTTGGTTTAGATTTCTCTGTTTGGAGGTTGGTGTAGATTTCTCTGTTTCGGGGTTGGTGTAGATTTCTCTGTTTGGAGGTTGGTGTAGATTTCTCTGTTTGGAGGTTGGTGTAGACTTCTCTGTTTGGGTGTTGGTGTTGATTTCTCTGTTTGGGTGTTGGTGTAGATTTCTCTGTTTGGAGGTTGGTGTAGATTTCTCTGTTTGGAGGTTGGTGTAGATTTCTCTGTGTGGGGGTTGGTGTAGATTTGTCTGTTTGGAGGTTGGTGTAGATTTCTCTGTTTGGAGGTTGGTTTAGATTTCTCTGTGTGGGGGTTGGTGTAGATTTCTCTGTTTGGAGGTTGGTGTAGATTTCTCTGTTTGGAGGTTGGTGTAGATTTCTCTGTTTGGAGGTTGGTGTAGATTTCTCTGTTTGGAGGTTGGTTTAGATTTCTCTGTGTGGGGGTTGGTGTAGATTTCTCTGTTTGGGTGTTGGTTTAGATTTCTCTGTGTGGGGGTCGGTGTAGATTTCTCTGTGTGGGGGTTGGTGTAGATTTCTCTGTTTGGGGGTTGGTGCAGATTTCTCTCTTTGGGGGTTGGTGTAGATTTCTCTGTTTGGGTGTTGCTTTAGATTTCTCTGTGTGGGGGTTGGTGTAGATTTCTCTCTTTGGGGGTTGGTGTTGATATCTCTGTTTGGGGGTTGGTGTAGATTTCTCTGTTTGGGGGTTGGTGTTGATTTCTCTGTTTGGGTGTTGGTTTAGATTTCTCTGTTTGGGGGTTGTTGTAGATTTCTCTGTTTGGCAGTTGGTGTTGATTTCTCTGTTTGGGTGTTGGTTTAGATTTCTCTGTTTGGAGGTTGGTGTAGATTTCTCTGTTGGGAGGTTGGTGTAGATTTCTCTGTTTGGAGGTTGGTGTAGATTTCTCTGTTTGGAGGTTGGTGTAGATTTCTCTGTTTGGGGGTTGGTGTAGATTTCTCTGTGTGGGGGTTGGTGTAGATTTCTCTGTTTGGAGGTTGGTGTAGATTTCTCTGTTTGGAGGTTGGTGTAGATTTCTCTGTTTGGAGGTTGGTGTAGATTTCTCTGTTTGGGGGTTGGTGTAGATTTCTCTGATTGGGGGTTGGTGTAGATTTCTCCGTTTGGAGGTTGGTGTAGATTTCTCCGTTTGGGGGTTGGTGTAGATTTCTCTGTGTGGGGGTTGGTGTAGATTTCTCTCTTTGGGGGTTGGTGTAGATTTCTCTGTTTGGGTGTTGGTTTAGATTTCTCTGTGTGGGGGTTGGTGTAGATTTCTCTGTTTGGAGGTTGATGTTGATTTCTCTGTTTGGGGGTTGGTGTAGATTTCTCTGTTTGGGTGTTGGTTTAGATTTCTCTGTGTGGGGGTTGGTGTAGATTTCTCTGTTTGGGGGTTGGTGTAGATTTCTCTGTTTGGGGGTTGATTTAGATTTCTCTATTTGGGGGTTGGTGTAGATTTCTCTGTTTGGGTGTTGGTTTAGATTTCTCTGTGTGGGGGTTGGTGTAGATTTCACTGTGTGGGGGTTCGTGTAGATTTCTCTGTGTGGGGGTTGGTGTAGATTTCTCTGTTTGGAGGTTGGTGTAGATTTCTCTGTTTGGGGGTTGGTGTAGATTTCTCTGTTTGGAGGTTGGTGTAGATTTCTCTGTTTGGAGGTTGGTTTAGATTTCTCTGTGTGGGGGTTGGTGTAGATTTCTCTGTTTGGGTGTTGGTTTAGATTTCTCTGTGTGGGGGTCGGTGTAGATTTCTCTGTGTGGGGGTTGGTGTAGATTTCTCTGTTTGGGGGTTGGTGCAGATTTCTCTCTTTGGGGGTTGGTGTAGATTTCTCTGTTTGGGTGTTGCTTTAGATTTCTCTGTGTGGGGGTTGGTGTAGATTTCTCTCTTTGGGGGTTGTTGTAGATATCTCTGTTTGGGGGTTGGTGTAGATTTCTCTGTTTGGGGGTTGGTGTTGATTTCTCTGTTTGGGTGTTGGTTTAGATTTCTCTGTTTGGGGGTTGGTGTAGATTTCTCTGTTTGGCAGTTGGTGTTGATTTCTCTGTTTGGGTGTTGGTTTAGATTTCTCTGTTTGGAGGTTGGTGTAGATTTCTCTGTTTGTAGGTTGGTGTAGATTTCTCTGTTTGGAGGTTGGTGTAGATTTCTCTGTTTGGAGGTTGGTGTAGATTTCTCTGTTTGGGGGTTGGTGTAGATTTCTCTGTGTGGGGGTTGGTGTAGATTTCTCTGTTTGGAGGTTGGTGTAGATTTCTCTGTTTGGAGGTTGGTGTAGATTTCTCTGTTTGGAGGTTGGTGTAGATTTCTCTGTTTGGGGGTTGGTGTAGATTTCTCTGATTGGGGGTTGGTGTAGATTTCTCCGTTTGGAGGTTGGTGTAGATTTCTCCGTTTGTGGGTTGGTGTAGATTTCTCTGTGTGGGGGTTGGTGTAGATTTCTCTGATTGGGGGTTGGTGTAGATTTCTCTGTTTGGGTGTTGGTTTAGATTTCTCTGTGTGGGGGTTGGTGTAGATTTCTCTGTTTGGAGGTTGATGTTGATTTCTCTGTTTGGGGGTTGGTGTAGATTTCTCTGTTTGGGTGTTGGTTTAGATTTCTCTGTGTGGGGGTTGGTGTAGATTTTTCTGTTTGGGGGTTGGCGTAGATTTCTCTGTTTGGGGGTTGATTTAGATTTCTCTATTTGGGGGTTGGTGTAGATTTCTCTGGGTGTTGGTTTAGATTTCTCTGTGTGGGGGTTGGTGTAGATTTCACTGTGTGGGGGTTCGTGTAGATTTCTCTGTGTGGGGGTTGGTGTAGATTTCTCTGTTTGGAGGTTGGTGTAGATTTCTCTCTTTGGAGGTTGCTTTAGATTTCTCTCTTTGGGGGTTGGTGTAGATTTCTCTCTTTGGGGGTTGGTGTAGATATCTCTGTTTGGGGGTTGGTGTAGATTTCTCTGTTTGGGGGTTGGTGTTGATTTCTCTGTTTGGGTGTTGGTTTAGATTTCTCTGTTTGGGGGTTGGTGTCGATTTCTCTGTTTCGCAGTTGGTGTTGATTTCTCTGTTTGGGTGTTGGTTTAGATTTCTCTGTTTGGAGGTTGGTGTAGATTTCTCTGTTTGGGGTTGGTGTTGATTTCTCTGTTTGGGTGTTGGTTTAGATTTCTCTGTTTGGAGGTTGGTGTAGATTTCTCTGTTTGGAGGTTGGTGTAGATTTCTCTGTTGGGAGGTTGGTGTAGATTTCTCTGTTGGGAGGTTGGTGTAGATTTCTCTGTTTGGAGGTTGGTGTAGATTTCTCTGTTTGGAGGTTGGTGTAGATTTCTCTGTTTGGGGGTTGATGTAGATTTCTCTGTTGGGAGGTTGGTGTAGATTTCTCTGTTTGGAGGTTGGTGTAGATTTCTCTGTTTGGAGGTTGTTGTAGATTTCTCTGTTTGGATGTTGGTGTAGATTTCTCTGTTTGGATGTTGGTGTAGATTTCTCTGTTTGGAGGTTGGTGTAGATTTCTCTGTTTGGGGGTTGGTGTAGATTTCTCTGTTTGGGGGTTGGTGTAGATTTCTCTCTTTGGATGTTGGTGTAGATTTCTCTGTTTGGAGGTTGGTGTAGATTTCTCTGTTTGGGGGTTGGTGTAGATTTCTCTGTTTCGGGGTTGGTGTAGATTTCTCCGTTTGGAGGATGTTGTAGATTTCTCCGTTTGGAGGTTGGTGTAGATTTCTCTGTGTGGGGGTTGGTGTAGATTTCTCTGTGTGGGGGTTGGTGTAGATTTCTCTTTGTGGGGGTTGGTGTAGATTTCTCTGTTTGGAGGTTGGTGTAGATTTCTCCGTTTGCGGGTTGGTGTAGATTTCTCCGTTTGGGGTTTCGTGTAGATTTCTCCGTTTGGGGGTTGGTGTAGATTTCTCCGTTTGGGGGTTGGTGTAGATTTCTCTGTTTGGGGGTTGGTGTAGATTTCTCCGTTTGCGGGTTGGTGTAGATTTCTCCGTTTGGGGGTTGGTGTAGATTTCTCCGTTTGGGGGTTGGTGTAGATTTCTCCGTTTGCGGGTTGGTGTAGATTTCTCCGTTTGGGGGTTGGTGTAGATTTCTCCGTTTGCGGGTTGGTGTAGATTTCTCCATTTGCGGGTTGGTGTAGATTTCTCCGTTTGGGGGTTGGTGTAGATTTCTCCGTTTGGGGGTTGGTGTAGATTTCTCCGTTTGGGGGTTGGTGTAGATTTCTCTGTTTGCGGGTTGGTGTAGATTTCTCCGTTTGCTGGTTGGTGTAGATTTCTCCGTTTGGGGGTTGGTGTAGATTTCTCCGTTTGGGGGTTGGTGTAGATTTCTCTGTTTGGAGGTTGGTGTAGATTTCTCTGTTTGGGGGTTGGTGTAGATTTCTCTGTTTGGGGGTTGGTGTAGATTTCTCTGTTTGGGGGTTGGTGTAGATTTCTCTGTTTGGAGGTTGGTGTAGATTTCTCTGTTTGGGGGTTGGTGTAGATTTCTCCGTTTGGGGGTTGGTGTAGATTTCTCCGTTTGGGGGTTGGTGTAGATTTCTCCGTTTGGGGGTTGGTGTAGATTTCTCCGTTTGCGGGTTGGTGTAGATTTCTCCGTTTGCGGGTTGGTGTAGATTTCTCCGTTTGGGGGTTGGTGTAGATTTCTCTGTTTGGAGGTTGGTGTAGATTTCTCTGTTTGGGGGTTGGTGTAGATTTCTCCGTTTGGGGGTTGGTGTAGATTTCTCCGTTTGCGGGTTGGTGTAGATTTCTCCGTTTGGGGGTTGGTGTAGATTTCTCCGTTTGCGGGTTGGTGTAGATTTCTCCGTTTGGGGGTTGGTGTAGATTTCTCCGTTTGCGGGTTGGTGTAGATTTCTCTGTTTGGGGGTTGGTGTAGATTTCTCCGTTTGCGGGTTGGTGTAGATTTCTCTGTTTGGGGGTTGGTGTAGATTTCTCTGTTTGGGGGTTGGTGTAGATTTCTCTGTTTGGAGGTTGGTGTAGATTTCTCTGTTTGGAGGTTGGTTTAGATTTCTCTGTGTGGGGGTTGGTGTAGATTTCTCTGTTTGGGTGTTGGTTTAGATTTCTCTGTGTGGGGGTTGGTGTAGATTTCTCTGTTTGGGGGTTGGTGCAGATTTCTCTCTTTGGGGGTTGGTGTAGATTTCTCTGTTTGGGGGTTGGTGTAGATTTCTCTGTTTGGGGGTTGGTGTTGATTTCTCTGTTTGGGTGTTGGTTTAGATTTCTCTGTTTGGGGGTTGGTGTAGATTTCTCTGTTTGGGGGTTGGTGTAGATTTCTCTGTGTGGGGGTTGGTGTAGATTTCTCTGTTTGGAGGTTGGTGTTGATTTCTCTGTTTGGAGGTTGCTTTAGATTTCTCTGTGTGGGGGTTGGTGTAGATTTCTCTCTTTGGGGGTTGGTGTAGATATCTCTGTTTGGGGGTTGGTGTAGATTTCTCTGTTTGGGGGTTGGTGTTGATTTCTCTGTTTGGGTGTTGGTTTAGATTTCTCTGTTTGGGGGTTGGTGTAGATTTCTCTGTTTGGCAGTTGGTGTTGATTTCTCTGTTTGGGTGTTGGTTTAGATTTCTCTGTTTGGAGGTTGGTGTAGATTTCTCTGTTTGTAGGTTGGTGTAGATTTCTCTGTTTGGAGGTTGGTGTAGATTTCTCTGTTTGGAGGTTGGTGTAGATTTCTCTGTTTGGGGGTTGGTGTAGATTTCTCTGTGTGGGGGTTGGTGTAGATTTCTCTGTTTGGAGGTTGGTGTAGATTTCTCTGTTTGGAGGTTGGTGTAGATTTCTCTGTTTGGAGGTTGGTGTAGATTTCTCTGTTTGGGGGTTGGTGTAGATTTCTCTGATTGGGGGTTGGTGTAGATTTCTCCGTTTGGAGGTTGGTGTAGATTTCTCCGTTTGGGGGTTGGTGTAGATTTCTCTGTGTGGGGGTTGGTGTAGATTTCTCTCTTTGGGGGTTGGTGTAGATTTCTCTGTTTGGGTGTTGGTTTAGATTTCTCTGTGTGGGGGTTGGTGTAGATTTCTCTGTTTGGAGGTTGATGTTGATTTCTCTGTTTGGGGGTTGGTGTAGATTTCTCTGTTTGGGTGTTGGTTTAGATTTCTCTGTGTGGGGGTTGGTGTAGATTTTTCTGTTTGGGGGTTGGCGTAGATTTCTCTGTTTGGGGGTTGATTTAGATTTCTCTATTTGGGGGTTGGTGTAGATTTCTCTGGGTGTTGGTTTAGATTTCTCTGTGTGGGGGTTGGTGTAGATTTCACTGTGTGGGGGTTCGTGTAGATTTCTCTGTGTGGGGGTTGGTGTAGATTTCTCTGTTTGGAGGTTGGTGTAGATTTCTCTCTTTGGAGGTTGCTTTAGATTTCTCTCTTTGGGGGTTGGTGTAGATTTCTCTCTTTGGGGGTTGGTGTAGATATCTCTGTTTGGGGGTTGGTGTAGATTTCTCTGTTTGGGGGTTGGTGTTGATTTCTCTGTTTGGGTGTTGGTTTAGATTTCTCTGTTTGGGGGTTGGTGTCGATTTCTCTGTTTGGCAGTTGGTGTTGATTTCTCTGTTTGGGTGTTGGTTTAGATTTCTCTGTTTGGAGGTTGGTGTAGATTTCTCTGTTTGGGGTTGGTGTTGATTTCTCTGTTTGGGTGTTGGTTTAGATTTCTCTGTTTGGAGGTTGGTGTAGATTTCTCTGTTTGGAGGTTGGTGTAGATTTCTCTGTTGGGAGGTTGGTGTAGATTTCTCTGTTTGGAGGTTGGTGTAGATTTCTCTGTTTGGAGGTTGGTGTAGATTTCTCTGTTTGGAGGTTGGTGTAGATTTCTCTGTTTGGGGGTTGATGTAGATTTCTCTGTTGGGAGGTTGGTGTAGATTTCTCTGTTTGGAGGTTGGTGTAGATTTCTCTGTTTGGATGTTGGTGTAGATTTCTCTGTTTGGAGGTTGGTGTAGATTTCTCTGTTTGGAGGTTGGTGTAGATTTCTCTGTTTGGAGGTTGGTGTAGATTTCTCTGTTTGGGGGTTGATGTAGATTTCTCTGTTGGGAGGTTGGTGTAGATTTCTCTGTTTGGAGGTTGGTGTAGATTTCTCTGTTTGGAGGTTGGTGTAGATTTCTCTGTTTGGAGGTTGGTGTAGATTTCTCTGTTTGGAGGTTGGTGTAGATTTCTCTGTTTGGGAGTTGATGTAGATTTCTCTGTTGGGAGGTTGGTGTAGATTTCTCTGTTTGGAGGTTGGTGTAGATTTCTCTGTTTGGAGGTTGGTGTAGATTTCTCTGTTTGGATGTTGGTGTAGATTTCTCTGTTTGGATGTTGGTGTAGATTTCTCTGTTTGGAGGTTGGTGTAGATTTCTCTGTTTGGGGGTTGGTGTAGATTTCTCTGTTTGGGGGTTGGTGTAGATTTCTCTCTTTGGATGTTGGTGTAGATTTCTCTGTTTGGAGGTTGGTGTAGATTTCTCTGTTTGGGGGTTGGTGTAGATTTCTCTGTTTGGGGGTTGGTGTAGATTTCTCCGTTTGGAGGATGTTGTAGATTTCTCCGTTTGGAGGTTGGTGTAGATTTCTCTGTGTGGGGGTTGGTGTAGATTTCTCTGTGTGGGGGTTGGTGTAGATTTCTCTTTGTGGGGGTTGGTGTAGATTTCTCTGTTTGGAGGTTGGTGTAGATTTCTCCGTTTGCGGGTTGGTGTAGATTTCTCCGTTTGGGGTTTCGTGTAGATTTCTCCGTTTGGGGGTTGGTGTAGATTTCTCCGTTTGGGGGTTGGTGTAGATTTCTCTGTTTGGGGGTTGGTGTAGATTTCTCCGTTTGCGGGTTGGTGTAGATTTCTCCGTTTGGGGGTTGGTGTAGATTTCTCCGTTTGGGGGTTGGTGTAGATTTCTCCGTTTGCGGGTTGGTGTAGATTTCTCCGTTTGCGGGTTGGTGTAGATTTCTCCGTTTGGGGGTTGGTGTAGATTTCTCCGTTTGCGGGTTGGTGTAGATTTCTCCGTTTGCGGGTTGGTGTAGATTTCTCCGTTTGGGGGTTGGTGTAGATTTCTCCGTTTGGGGGTTGGTGTAGATTTCTCCGTGTGGGGGTTGGTGTAGATTTCTCTGTTTGCGGGTTGGTGTAGATTTCTCCGTTTGCGGGTTGGTGTAGATTTCTCTGTTTGGGGGTTGGTGTAGATTTCTCCGTTTGGGGGTTGGTGTAGATTTCTCCGTTTGGGGGTTGGTGTAGATTTCTCCGTTTGGGGGTTGGTGTAGATTTCTCCGTTTGGGGGTTGGTGTAGATTTCTCTGTTTGGGGGTTGGTGTAGATTTCTCCGTTTGGGGGTTGGTGTAGATTTCTCCGTTTGGGGGTTGGTGTAGATTTCTCCGTTTGGGGGTTGGTGTAGATTTCTCTGTTTGCGGGTTGGTGTAGATTTCTCCGTTTGCGGGTTGGTGTAGATTTCTCTGTTTGGGGGTTGGTGTAGATTTCTCCGTTTGGGGGTTGGTGTAGATTTCTCCGTTTGGGGGTTGGTGTAGATTTCTCCGTTTGCGGGTTGGTGTAGATTTCTCCGTTTGGGGGTTGGTGTAGATTTCTCCGTTTGGGGGTTGGTGTAGATTTCTCTGTTTGCGGGTTGGTGTAGATTTCTCCGTTTGGGGGTTGGTGTAGATTTCTCCGTTTGCGGGTTGGTGTAGATTTCTCCGTTTGGGGGTTGGTGTAGATTTCTCCGTTTGCGGGTTGGTGTAGATTTCTCTGTGTGGGGGTTGGTGTAGATTTCTCTGTTTGGGGGTTGGTGTAGATTTCTCTGTTTGGGGGTTGGTGTAGATTTCTCTGTGTGGGGGTTGGTGTAGATTTCTCTGTTTGGGGGTTGGTGTAGATTTCTCTGTTTGGGGGTTGGTGTAGATTTCTCCGTTTGGGGGTTGGTGTAGATTTCTCTGTTTGGGGGTTGGTGTAGATTTCTCTGTTTGGGGGTTGGTGTAGATTTCTCTGTTTGGGGGTTGGTGTAGATTTCTCTGTTTGGGGGTTGGTGTAGATTTCTCTGTTTGGGGGTTGGTGTAGATTTCTCCGTTTGGGGGTTGGTGTAGATTTCTCTGTTTGGGGGTTGGTGTAGATTTCTCCGTTTGGGGGTTGGTGTAGATTTCTCTGTTTGGGGGTTGGTGTAGATTTCTCTGTTTGGGGGTTGGTGTAGATTTCTCTGTTTGGGGGTTGGTGTAGATTTCTCTGTTTGGGGGTTGGTGTAGATTTCTCTGTTTGGGGGTTGGTGTAGATTTCTCCGTTTGGGGGTTGGTGTAGATTTCTCCGTTTGGGGGTTGGTGTAGATTTCTCCGTTTGGGGGTTGGTGTAGATTTCTCCGTTTGGAGGTTGGTGTAGATTTCTCTGTTTGGGGGTTGGTGTAGATTTCTCCGTTTGGGGGTTGGTGTAGATTTCTCCGTTTGCGGGTTGGTGTAGATTTCTCCGCTTGCGGGTTGGTGTAGATTTCTCCGTTTGCGGGTTGGTGTAGATTTCTCTGTTTGGGGGTTGGTGTAGATTTCTCTGTTTGGAGGTTGGTGTAGATTTCTCCGTTTGCGGGTTGGTGTAGATTTCTCTGTTTGGAGGTTGGTGTAGATTTCTCCGTTTGCGGGTTGGTGTAGATTTCTCTGTTTGGAGGTTGGTGTAGATTTCTCTGTGTGGGGGTTGGTGTAGATTTCTCTGTGTGGGGGTTCGTGTAGATTTCTCTGTGTGGGGGTTGGTGTAGATTTCTCTGTTTGGAGGTTGGTGTAGATTTCTCTGTTTGGGGGTTGGTGTAGATTTCTCTCTTTGGGGGTTGGTGTAGATTTCTCTCTTTGGGGGTTGGTGTAGATATCTCTGTTTGGGGGTTGGTGTAGATTTCTCTGTTTGGGGGTTGGTGTTGATTTCTCTGTTTTGGTGTTGGTTTAGATTTCTCTGTTTGGGGGTTGGTGTAGATTTCTCTGTTTGGCAGTTGGTGTTGATTTCTCTGTTTGGGTGTTGGTTTAGATTTCTCTGTTTGGAGGTTGGTGTAGATTTCTCTGTTTGGGGGTTGGTGTTGATTTCTCTGTTTGGGTGTTGGTTTAGATTTCTCTGTTTGGAGGTTGGTGTAGATTTCTCTGTTTCGGGGTTGGTGTAGATTTCTCTGTTTGGAGGTTGGTGTAGATTTCTCTGTTTGGAGGTTGGTGTAGATTTCTCTGTTTGGAGGTTGGTGTAGACTTCTCTGTTTGGGTGTTGGTGTTGATTTCTCTGTTTGGGTGTTGGTGTAGATTTCTCTGTTTGGAGGTTGGTGTAGATTTCTCTGTTTGGAGGTTGGTGTAGATTTCTCTGTGTGGGGGTTGGTGTAGATTTGTCTGTTTGGAGGTTGGTGTAGATTTCTCTGTTTGGAGGTTGGTTTAGATTTCTCTGTGTGGGGGTTGGTGTAGATTTCTCTGTTTGGAGGTTGGTGTAGATTTCTCTGTTTGGAGGTTGGTGTAGATTTCTCTGTTTGGAGGTTGGTGTAGATTTCTCTGTTTGGAGGTTGGTTTAGATTTCTCTGTGTGGGGGTTGGTGTAGATTTCTCTGTTTGGGTGTTGGTTTAGATTTCTCTGTGTGGGGGTCGGTGTAGATTTCTCTGTGTGGGGGTTGGTGTAGATTTCTCTGTTTGGGGGTTGGTGCAGATTTCTCTCTTTGGGGGTTGGTGTAGATTTCTCTGTTTGGGTGTTGCTTTAGATTTCTCTGTGTGGGGGTTGGTGTAGATTTCTCTCTTTGGAGGTTGGTGTAGATATCTCTGTTTGGGGGTTGGTGTAGATTTCTCTGTTTGGGGGTTGGTGTTGATTTCTCTGTTTGGGTGTTGGTTTAGATTTCTCTGTTTGGGGGTTGGTGTAGATTTCTCTGTTTGGCAGTTGGTGTTGATTTCTCTGTTTGGGTGTTGGTTTAGATTTCTCTGTTTGGAGGTTGGTGTAGATTTCTCTGTTGGGAGGTTGGTGTAGATTTCTCTGTTTGGAGGTTGGTGTAGATTTCTCTGTTTGGAGGTTGGTGTAGATTTCTCTGTTTGGAGGTTGGTGTAGATTTCTCTGTTTGGGGGTTGGTGTAGATTTCTCTGTGTGGGGGTTGGTGTAGATTTCTCTGTTTGGAGGTTGGTGTAGATTTCTCTGTTTGGAGGTTGGTGTAGATTTCTCTGTTTGGAGGATGGTGTAGATTTCTCTGTTTGGGGGTTGGTGTAGATTTCTCTGATTGGGGGTTGGTGTAGATTTCTCCGTTTGGAGGTTGGTGTAGATTTCTCCGTTTGGGGGTTGGTGTAGATTTCTCTGTGTGGGGGTTGGTGTAGATTTCTCTCTTTGGGGGTTGGTGTAGATTTCTCTGTTTGGAGGTTGATGTTGATTTCTCTGTTTTGGGGTTGGTGTAGGTTTCTCTGTTTGGAGGTTGATGTTGATTTCTCTGTTTGGGGGTTGGTGTAGATTTCTCTGTTTGGGTGTTGGTTTAGATTTCTCTGTGTGGGGGTTGGTGTAGATTTCTCTGTTTGGGGGTTGGCGTAGATTTCTCTGTTTGGGGGTTGATTTAGATTTCTCTATTTGGGGGTTGGTGTAGATTTCTCTGGGTGTTGGTTTAGATTTCTCTGTGTGGGGGTTGGTGTAGATTTCACTGTGTGGGGGTTCGTGTAGATTTCTCTGTTTGGGGGTTGGTGTAGATTTCTCTGTTTGGAGGTTGGTGTAGATTTCTCTCTTTGGAGATTGCTTTAGATTTCTCTCTTTGGGGGTTGGTGTAGATTTCTCTCTTTGGGGGTTGGTGTAGATATCTCTGTTTGGAGGTTGGTGTAGATTTCTCTCTTTGGAGGTTGCTTTAGATTTCTCTCTTTGGGGGTTGGTGTAGATTTCTCTGTTTGGGGGTTGGTGTAGATTTCTCTGTTTGGAGGTTGGTGTAGATTTCTCTCTTTGGAGGTTGCTTTAGATTTCTCTCTTTGGGGGTTGGTGTAGATTTCTCTCTTTGGGGGTTGGTGTAGATATCTCTGTTTGGGGGTTGGTGTAGATTTCTCTGTTTGGGGGTTGGTGTTGATTTCTCTGTTTGGGTGTTGGTTTAGATTTCTCTGTTTGGGGGTTGGTGTCGATTTCTCTGTTTGGCAGTTGGTGTTGATTTCTCTGTTTGGAGGTTGGTGTAGATTTCTCTGTTTGGGGTTGGTGTTGATTTCTCTGTTTGGGTGTTGGTTTAGATTTCTCTGTTTGGGGGTTGGTGTAGATTTCTCTGTTTGGCAGTTGGTTTAGATTTCTCTGTTTGGAGGTTGGTGTAGATTTCTCTGTTTGGGGTTGGTGTTGATTTCTCTGTTTGGGTGTTGGTTTAGATTTCTCTGTTTGGAGGTTGGTGTAGATTTCTCTGTTTGGAGGTTGGTGTAGATTTCTCTGTTTGGGGGTTGGTGTAGATTTCTCTGTTTGGGGGTTGGTGTAGATTTCTCTGTTTGGTGGTTGGTGTAGATTTCTCTGTTTGGGGGTTGGTGTAGATTTCTCTGTTTGGGGGTTGGTGTAGATTTCTCCGTTTGGAGGTTGGTGTAGATTTCTCCGTTTGGAGGTTGCTGTAGATTTCTCCGTTTGGGGGTTGGTGTAGATTTCTCCGTTTGGAGGTTGGTGTAGATTTCTCCGTTTGGAGGTTGGTGTAGATTTCTCTGTTGGGAGGTTGGTGTAGATTTCGCTGTTTGGAGGTTGGTGTAGATTTCTCTGTTTGGAGGTTGGTGTAGATTTCTCTGTTGGGAGGTTGGTGTAGATTTCTCTGTTTGGAGGTTGGTGTAGATTTCTCTGTTTGGAGGTTGGTGTAGATTTCTCTGTTTGGATGTTGGTGTAGATTTCTCTGTTTGGATGTTGGTGTAGATTTCTCTGTTTGGAGGTTGGTGTAGATTTCTCTGTTTGGGGGTTGGTGTAGATTTCTCTGTTTGGGGGTTGGTGTAGATTTCTCTCTTTGGATGTTGGTGTAGATTTCTCTGTTTGGAGGTTGGTGTAGATTTCTCTGTTTGGGGGTTGGTGTAGATTTCTCTGTTTCGGGGTTGGTGTAGATTTCTCCGTTTGGAGGATGTTGTAGATTTCTCCGTTTGGAGGTTGGTGTAGATTTCTCCGTTTGGGGGTTGGTGTAGATTTCTCTGTGTGGGGGTTGGTGTAGATTTCTCTTTGTGGGGGTTGGTGTAGATTTCTCTGTTTGGAGGTTGGTGTAGATTTCTCCGTTTGCGGGTTGGTGTAGATTTCTCCGTTTGGGGTTTCGTGCAGATTTCTCCGTTTGGGGGTTGGTGTAGATTTCTCCGTTTGGGGGTTGGTGTAGATTTCTCTGTTTGGGGGTTGGTGTAGATTTCTCCGTTTGCGGGTTGGTGTAGATTTCTCTGTTTGGGGGTTGGTGTAGATTTCTCCGTTTGGGGGTTGGTGTAGATTTCTCCGTTTGCGGGTTGGTGTAGATTTCTCCGTTTGGGGGTTGGTGTAGATTTCTCCGTTTGCGGGTTGGTGTAGATTTCTCCGTTTGCGGGTTGGTGTAGATTTCTCCGTTTGGGGGTTGGTGTAGATTTCTCCGTTTGCGGGTTGGTGTAGATTTCTCTGTTTGGAGGTTGGTGTAGATTTCTCCGTTTGCGGGTTGGTGTAGATTTCTCTGTTTGGGGGTTGGTGTAGATTTCTCCGTTTGGGGGTTTGTGTAGATTTCTCTGTTTGGGGGTTGGTGTAGATTTCTCCGTTTGGGGGTTGGTGTAGATTTCTCCGTTTGGGGGTTGGTGTAGATTTCTCCGTTTGCGGGTTGGTGTAGATTTCTCCGTTTGCGAGTTGGTGTAGATTTCTCCGTTTGGAGGTTGGTGTAGATTTCTCCGTTTGCGGGTTGGTGTAGATTTCTCTGTTTGGAGGTTGGTGTAGATTTCTCCGTTTGCGGGTTGGTGTAGATTTCTCCGTTTGGAGGTTGTTGTAGATTTCTCCGTTTGGAGGTTGTTGTAGATTTCTCCGTTTGCGGGTTGGTGTAGATTTCTCCGTTTGGAGGTTGGTGTAGATTTCTCCGTTTGGGGGTTGGTGTAGATTTCTCCGTTTGGGGGTTGGTGTAGATTTCTCTGTTTCGGGGTTGGTGTAGATTTCTCTGTTTGGGGGTTGGTGTAGATTTCTCTGTTTGGAGGTTGGCGTAGATTTCTCTGTGTGGGGGTTGGTGTAGATTTCTCCGTTTGGAGGTTGTTGTAGATTTCTCCGTTTGGAGGTTGTTGTAGATTTCTCCGTTTGCGGGTTGGTGTAGATTTCTCCGTTTGGGGGTTGGTGTAGATTTCTCCGTTTGGAGGTTGTTGTAGATTTCTCTGTTTGGGGGTTGGTGTAGATTTCTCCGTTTGGGGGTTGGTGTAGATTTCTCCGTTTGGAGGTTGGTGTAGATTTCTCTGTTTGGGGGTTGGTGTAGATTTCTCCGTTTGGGGGTTGGTGTAGATTTCTCCGTTTGGGGGTTGGTGTAGATTTCTCTGTGTGGGGGTTGGTGTAGATTTCTCTGTTTGGGGGTTGGTGTAGATTTCTCTGTGTGGGGGTTGGTGTAGATTTCTCTGTTTGGGGGTTGGTGTAGATTTCTCTGTGTGGGGGTTGGTGTAGATTTCTCTGTTTGGAGGTTGGTGTAGATTTCTCCGTTTGGAGGTTGATTTAGATTTCTCTGTTTGGAGGTTGGTGTAGATTTTTCCGTTTGCGGGTTGGTGTAGATTTCTCCGTTTGCGGGTTGGTGTAGATTTCTCTGTTTGGAGGTTGGTGTAGATTTCTCCGTTTGGGGGTTGGTGTAGATTTCTCCGTTTGGAGGTTGGTGTAGATTTCTCCGTTTGGGGGTTGGTGTAGATTTCTCCGTTTGGGGGTTGGTGTAGATTTCTCTGTTTCGGGGTTGGTGTAGATTTCTCTGTTTGGGGGTTGGTGTAGATTTCTCCGTTTGGGGGTTGGTGTAGATTTCTCTGTTTCGGGGTTGGTGCAGATTTCTCTGTTTCGGGGTTGGTGTAGATTTCTCTGTTTGGGGGTTGGTGTAGATTTCTCTGTTTCGGGGTTGGTGTAGATTTCTCTGTTTGGGGGTTGGTGTAGATTTCTCCGTTTGGGGGTTGGTGTAGATTTCTCTGTTTCGGGGTTGGTGTAGATTTCTCTGTTTCGGGGTTGGTGTAGATTTCTCCGTTTGCGGGTTGGTGTAGATTTCTCTGTTTGGAGGTTGGTGTAGATTTCTCTGTTTGGAGGTTGGTGTAGATTTCTCCGTTTGCGGGTTGGTGTAGATTTCTCTGTTTGGAGGTTGGTGTAGATTTCTCCGTTTGGGGGTTGGTGTAGATTTCTCTGTTTCGGGGTTGGTGTAGATTTCTCTGTTTCGGGGTTGGTGTAGATTTCTCCGTTTGCGGGTTGGTGTAGATTTCTCTGTTTGGAGGTTGGTGTAGATTTCTCCGTTTGGAGGTTGTTGTAGATTTCTCCGTTTGGAGGTTGTTGTAGATTTCTCCGTTTGCGGGTTGGTGTAGATTTCTCCGTTTGGAGGTTGTTGTAGATTTCTCTGTTTGGGGGTTGGTGTAGATTTCTCCGTTTGGGGGTTGGTGTAGATTTCTCCGTTTGGGGGTTGGTGTAGATTTCTCCGTTTGGGGGTTGGTGTAGATTTCTCCGTTTGGGGGTTGGTGTAGATTTCTCCGTTTGGGGGTTGGTGTAGATTTCTCCGTTTGGGGGTTGGTGTAGATTTCTCTGTTTGGGGGTTGGTGTAGATTTCTCCGTTTGCGGGTTGGTGTAGATTTCTCCGTTTGCGGGTTGGTGTAGATTTCTCCGTTTGGAGGTTGTTGTAGATTTCTCTGTTTGGAGGTTGGTGTAGATTTCTCTGTTTGGGGGTTGGTGTAGATTTCTCCGTTTGGAGGTTGTTGTAGATTTCTCCGTTTGGAGGTTGGTGTAGATTTCTCCGTTTGGGGGTTGGTGTAGATTTCTCCGTTTGCGGGTTGGTGTAGATTTCTCCGTTTGCGGGTTGGTGTAGATTTCTCCGTTTGCGGGTTGGTGTAGATTTCTCTGTGTGGGGGTTGGTGTAGATTTCTCTGTTTGGAGGTTGGTGTAGATTTCTCCGTTTGGAGGTTGATTTAGATTTCTCTGTTTGGAGGTTGGTGTAGATTTTTCCGTTTGCGGGTTGGTGTAGATTTCTCCGTTTGTGGGTTGGTGTAGATTTCTCTGTTTGGAGGTTGGTCTCGATTTCTCCGTTTGGGGGTTGGTGTAGATTTCTCCGTTTGGAGGTTGGTGTAGATTTCTCCGTTTGCGGGTTGGTTTAGATTTCTCTGTTTGGGGGTTGGTGTAGATTTCTCTGTTTGGGGGTTGGTTTAGATTTCTCTGTTTGGGGGTTGGTGTAGATTTCTCCGTTTGGGGGTTGGTGTAGATTTCTCCGTTTGGGGGTTGGTGTAGATTTCTCTGTTTCGGGGTTGGTGTAGATTTCTCTGTTTGGGGGTTGGTGTAGATTTCTCCGTTTGGGGGTTGGTGTAGATTTCTCTGTTTCGGGAGTGGTGTAGATTTCTCTGTTTCGGGGTTGGTGTAGATTTCTCTGTTTCGGGGTTGGTGTAGATTTCTCCGTTTGCGGGTTGGTGTAGATTTCTCTGTTTGGAGGTTGGTGTAGATTTCTCCGTTTGCGGGTTGGTGTAGATTTCTCCGTTTGGAGGTTGTTGTAGATTTCTCTGTTTGGGGGTTGGTGTAGATTTCTCCGTTTGGGGGTTGGTGTAGATTTCTCCGTTTGGGGGTTGGTGTAGATTTCTCCGTTTGGGGGTTGGTGTAGATTTCTCTGTGTGGGGGTTGGTGTAGATTTCTCTGTTTCGGGGTTGGTGTAGATTTCTCCGTTTGGAGGTTGGTGTAGATTTCTCTGTGTGGGGGTTGGTGTAGATTTCTCCGTTTGGAGGTTGTTGTAGATTTCTCCGTTTGGAGGTTGTTGTAGATTTCTCCGTTTGCGGGTTGGTGTAGATTTCTCCGTTTGGAGGTTGTTGTAGATTTCTCTGTTTGGGGGTTGGTGTAGATTTCTCCGTTTGGGGGTTGGTGTAGATTTCTCCGTTTGGGGGTTGGTGTAGATTTCTCCGTTTGGGGGTTGGTGTAGATTTCTCCGTTTGGGGGTTGGTGTAGATTTCTCCGTTTGGGGGTTGGTGTAGATTTCTCCGTTTGGGGGTTGGTGTAGATTTCTCCGTTTGGGCGTTGGTGTAGATTTCTCCGTTTGGGGGTTGGTGTAGATTTCTCCGTTTGGGGGTTTGTGTAGATTTCTCTGTTTGGGGGTTGGTGTAGATTTCTCCGTTTGGGGGTTGGTGTAGATTTCTCCGTTTGGGGGTTGGTGTAGATTTCTCCGTTTGCGGGTTGGTGTAGATTTCTCCGTTTGCGAGTTGGTGTAGATTTCTCCGTTTGGAGGTTGGTGTAGATTTCTCCGTTTGCGGGTTGGTGTAGATTTCTCTGTTTGGAGGTTGGTGTAGATTTCTCCGTTTGCGGGTTGGTGTAGATTTCTCCGTTTGGAGGTTGTTGTAGATTTCTCCGTTTGCGGGTTGGTGTAGATTTCTCCGTTTGGAGGTTGTTGTCGATTTCTCTGTTTCGGGGTTGGTGTAGATTTCTCCGTTTGGGGGTTGGTGTAGATTTCTCCGTTTGGGGGTTGGTGTAGATTTCTCTGTTTGGAGGTTGATTTAGATTTCTCTATTTGGAGGTTGGTGTAGATTTCTCTGTTTCGGGGTTAGTGTAGATTTCTCTGTTTGGGGGTTGGTGTAGATTTCTCTGTTTGGAGGTTGGCGTAGATTTCTCTGTGTGGGGGTTGGTGTAGATTTCTCCGTTTGGAGGTTGTTGTAGATTTCTCCGTTTGGAGGTTGTTGTAGATTTCTCCGTTTGCGGGTTGGTGTAGATTTCTCCGTTTGGGGGTTGGTGTAGATTTCTCCGTTTGGAGGTTGTTGTAGATTTCTCTGTTTGGGGGTTGGTGTAGATTTCTCCGTTTGGGGGTTGGTGTAGATTTCTCCGTTTGGGGGTTGGTGTAGATTTCTCCGTTTGGGGGTTGGTGTAGATTTCTCCGTTTGGGGGTTGGTGTAGATTTCTCCGTTTGGGGGTTGGTGTAGATTTCTCTGTGTGGGGGTTGGTGTAGATTTCTCTGTTTGGGGGTTGGTGTAGATTTCTCTGTGTGGGGGTTGGTGTAGATTTCTCTGTTTGGGGGTTGGTGTAGATTTCTCTGTGTGGGGGTTGGTGTAGATTTCTCTGTTTGGAGGTTGGTGTAGATTTCTCCGTTTGGAGGTTGTTGTAGATTTCTCTGTTTGGGGGTTGGTGTAGATTTTTCCGTTTGCGGGTTGGTGTAGATTTCTCCGTTTGGAGGTTGGTGTAGATTTCTCCGTTTGCGGGTTGGTGTAGATTTCTCCGTTTGGAGGTTGTTGTAGATTTCTCTGTTTTGGGGTTGGTGTAGATTTCTCCGTTTGGGGGTTGGTGTAGATTTCTCCGTTTGGAGGTTGGTGTAGATTTCTCCGTTTGCGGGTTGGTGTAGATTTCTCTGTTTGGAGGTTGGTGTAGATTTCTCCGTTTGGGGGTTGGTGTAGATTTCTCCGTTTGGAGGTTGGTGTAGATTTCTCCGTTTGCGGGTTGGTGTAGATTTCTCCGTTTGGAGGTTGTTGTAGATTTCTCTGTTTGGGGGTTGGTGTAGATTTCTCCGTTTGGGGGTTGGTGTAGATTTCTCCGTTTGGGGGTTGGTGTAGATTTCTCTGTTTCGGGGTTGGTGTAGATTTATCTGTTTGGGGGTTGGTGTAGATTTCTCCGTTTGGGGGTTGGTGTAGATTTCTCTGTTAGGGGGTTGGTGTAGATTTCTCTGTTTCGGGGTTGGTGTAGATTTCTCTGTTTGTGGGTTGGTGTAGATTTCTCCGTTTGCGGGTTGGTGTAGATTTCTCTGTTTGGAGGTTGGTGTAGATTTCTCCGTTTGGAGGTTGGTGTAGATTTCTCCGTTTGCGGGTTGGTGTAGATTTCTCCGTTTGGAGGTTGTTGTAGATTTCTCTGTTTGGGGGGTTGGTGTAGATTTCTCCGTTTGGGGGTTGGTGTAGATTTCTCCGTTTGGAGGTTGTTGTAGATTTCTCTGTTTGGGGGTTGGTGTAGATTTCTCCGTTTGGGGGTTGGTGTAGATTTCTCCGTTTGGGGGTTGGTGTAGATTTCTCCGTTTGGGGGTTGGTGTAGATTTCTCCGTTTGGGGGTTGGTGTAGATTTCTCCGTTTGGAGGTTGGTGTAGATTTCTCCGTTTGCGGGTTGGTGTAGATTTCTCCGTTTGGAGGTTGGTGTAGATTTCTCCGTTTGCGGGTTGGTGTAGATTTCTCCGTTTGGAGGTTGTTGTAGATTTCTCCGTTTGCGGGTTGGTGTAGATTTCTCCGTTTGGGGGTTGGTGTAGATTTCTCCGTTTGGGGGTTGGTGTAGATTTCTCCGTTTGGGGGTTGGTGTAGATTTCTCTGTGTGGGGGTTGGTGTAGATTTCTCTGTTTCGGGGTTGGTGTAGATTTCTCCGTTTGGAGGTTGGTGTAGATTTCTCTGTGTGGGGGTTGGTGTAGATTTCTCCGTTTGGAGGTTGTTGTAGATTTCTCCGTTTGGAGGTTGTTGTAGATTTCTCCGTTTGCGGGTTGGTGTAGGTTTCTCCGTTTGGAGGTTGTTGTAGATTTCTCTGTTTGGGGGTTGGTGTAGATTTCTCCGTTTGGGGGTTGGTGTAGATTTCTCCGTTTGGGGGTTGGTGTAGATTTCTCCGTTTGGGGGTTGGTGTAGATTTCTCCGTTTGGGGGTTGGTGTAGATTTCTCTGTTTGGGGGTTGGTGTAGATTTCTCCGTTTGCGGGTTGGTGTAGATTTCTCCGTTTGGAGGTTGTTGTAGATTTCTCTGTTTGGAGGTTGGTGTAGATTTCTCTGTTTGGGGGTTGGTGTAGATTTCTCCGTTTGGAGGTTGTTGTAGATTTCTCTGTTTGGAGGTTGGTGTAGATTTCTCCGTTTGGGGGTTGGTGTAGATTTCTCCGTTTGCAGGTTGGTGTAGATTTCTCCGTTTGCGGGTTGGTGTAGATTTCTCCGTTTGCGGGTTGGTGTAGATTTCTCTGTGTGGGGGTTGGTGTAGATTTCTCTGTTTGGAGGTTGGTGTAGATTTCTCCGTTTGGAGGTTGATTTAGATTTCTCTGTTTGGAGGTTGGTGTAGATTTTTCCGTTTGCGGGTTGGTGTAGATTTCTCCGTTTGCGGGTTGGTGTAGATTTCTCTGTTTGGAGGTTGGTGTAGATTTCTCCGTTTGGGGGTTGGTGTAGATTTCTCCGTTTGGAGGTTGGTGTAGATTTCTCCGTTTGCGGGTTGGTGTAGATTTCTCCGTTTGGAGGTTGTTGTAGATTTCTCTGTTTGGGGGTTGGTGTAGATTTCTCCGTTTGGGGGTTGGTGTAGATTTCTCCGTTTGGAGGTTGTTGTAGATTTCTCCGTTTGCGGGTTGGTGTAGATTTCTCCGTTTGGGGGTTGGTGTAGATTTCTCCGTTTGGGGGTTGGTGTAGATTTCTCCGTTTGGGGGTTGGTGTAGATTTCTCTGTGTGGGGGTTGGTGTAGATTTCTCTGTTTCGGGGTTGGTGTAGATTTCTCCGTTTGGAGGTTGGTGTAGATTTCTCTGTGTGGGGGTTGGTGTAGATTTCTCCGTTTGGAGGTTGTTGTAGATTTCTCCGTTTGGAGGTTGTTGTAGATTTCTCCGTTTGCGGGTTGGTGTAGGTTTCTCCGTTTGGAGGTTGTTGTAGATTTCTCTGTTTGGGGGTTGGTGTAGATTTCTCCGTTTGGGGGTTGGTGTAGATTTCTCCGTTTGGGGGTTGGTGTAGATTTCTCCGTTTGGGGGTTGGTGTAGATTTCTCCGTTTGGGGGTTGGTGTAGATTTCTCCGTTTGGGGGTTGGTGTAGATTTCTCTGTTTGGGGGTTGGTGTAGATTTCTCCGTTTGCGGGTTGGTGTAGATTTCTCCGTTTGGAGGTTGTTGTAGATTTCTCTGTTTGGAGGTTGGTGTAGATTTCTCTGTTTGGGGGTTGGTGTAGATTTCTCTGTTTGGGGGTTGGTGTAGATTTCTCTGTTTGGGGGTTGGTGTAGATTTCTCCGTTTGGAGGTTGTTGTAGATTTCTCTGTTTGGAGGTTGGTGTAGATTTCTCCGTTTGGGGGTTGGTGTAGATTTCTCCGTTTGGGGGTTGGTGTAGATTTCTCCGTTTGCGGGTTGGTGTAGATTTCTCCGTTTGCGGGTTGGTGTAGATTTCTCCGTTTGCGGGTTGGTGTAGATTTCTCTGTGTGGGGGTTGGTGTAGATTTCTCTGTTTGGAGGTTGGTGTAGATTTCTCCGTTTGGAGGTTGATTTAGATTTCTCTGTTTGGAGGTTGGTGTAGATTTTTCCGTTTGCGGGTTGGTGTAGATTACTCCGTTTGCGGGTTGGTGTAGATTTCTCTGTTTGGAGGTTGGTGTAGATTTCTCCGTTTGGGGGTTGGTGTAGATTTCTCCGTTTGGAGGTTGGTGTAGATTTCTCCGTTTGCGGGTTGGTGTAGATTTCTCCGTTTGGAGGTTGTTGTAGATTTCTCTGTTTGGGGGTTGGTGTAGATTTCTCCGTTTGGGGGTTGGTGTAGATTTCTCCGTTTGGGGGTTGGTGTAGATTTCTCTGTTTCGGGGTTGGTGTAGATTTCTCTGTTTGGGGGTTGGTGTAGATTTCTCCGTTTGGGGGTTGGTGTAGATTTCTCTGTTTCGGGGTTGGTGTAGATTTCTCTGTTTCGGGGTTGGTGTAGATTTCTCTGTTTCGGGGTTGGTGTAGATTTCTCCGTTTGCGGGTTGGTGTAGATTTCTCCGTTTGGAGGTTGGTGTAGATTTCTCCGTTTGGAGGTTGGTGTAGATTTCTCTGTTTGGAGGTTGTTGTAGATTTCTCTGTTTGGGGGTTGGTGTAGATTTCTCCGTTTGGGGGTTGGTGTAGATTTCTCCGTTTGGGGGTTGGTGTAGATTTCTCCGTTTGGGGGTTGGTGTAGATTTCTCCGTTTGGGGGTTGGTGTAGATTTCTCCGTTTGGGGGTTGGTGTAGATTTCTCCATTTGGGGGTTGGTGTAGATTTCTCCGTTTGGGGGTTGGTGTAGATTTCTCTGTTTGGGGGTTGGTGTAGATTTCTCCGTTTGCGGGTTGGTGTAGATTTCTCCGTTTGCGGGTTGGTGTAGATTTCTCTGTTTGGGGGTTGGTGTAGATTTCTCCGTTTGCGGGTTGGTGTAGATTTCTCCGTTTGCGGGTTGGTGTAGATTTCTTCGTTTGGAGGTTGTTGTAGATTTCTCTGTTTGGAGGTTGGTGTAGATTTCTCTGTTTGGGGGTTGGTGTAGATTTCTCCGTTTGGAGGTTGTTGTAGATTTCTCCGTTTGGAGGTTGGTGTAGATTTCTCCGTTTGGGGGTTGGTGTACATTTCTCCGTTTGCGGGTTGGTGTAGATTTCTCCGTTTGCGGGTTGGTGTAGATTTCTCCGTTTGCGGGTTGGTGTAGATTTCTCTGTTTGGGGGTTGGTGTAGATTTCTCTGTTTGGAGGTTGGTGTAGATTTCTCCGTTTGCGGGTTGGTGTAGATTTCTCTGTTTGGAGGTTGGTGTAGATTTCTCCGTTTGCGGGTTGGTGTAGATTTCTCTGTTTGGAGGTTGGTGTAGATTTCTCCGTTTGCGGGTTGGTGTAGATTTCTCTGTTTGGGGGTTGGTGTAGATTTCTCCGTTTGGGGTTCGTGTAGATTTCTCTGTTTGGGGGTTGGTGTAGATTTCTCCGTTTGGGGGTTGGTGTAGATTTCTCCGTTTGGGGGTTGGTGTAGATTTCTCCGTTTGCGGGTTGGTGTAGATTTCTCCGTTTGCGGGTTGGTGTAGATTTCTCCGTTTGGAGGTTGGTGTAGATTTCTCCGTTTGCGGGTTGGTGTAGATTTCTCTGTTTGGAGGTTGGTGTAGATTTCTCCGTTTGCGGGTTGGTGTAGATTTCTCCGTTTGGGGGTTGGTGTAGATTTCTCTGTTTGGGGGTTGGTGTAGATTTCTCTGTTTGGGGGTTGGTGTAGATTTCTCTCTTTGGGGGTTGGTGTAGATTTCTCTGTTTGGAGGTTGGTGTAGATTTCTCCGTTTGGAGGTTGGTGTAGATTTCTCCGTTTGGGGGTTGGTGTAGATTTCTCCCTTTGGGGGTTGGTGTAGATATCTCCCTTTGGGGGTTGGTGTAGATTTCTCCCTTTGGGGGTTGGTGTAGATTTCTCCGTTTGGGGGTTGGTGTAGATTTCTCCGTTTGGGGGTTGGTGTAGATTTCTCCGTTTGGGGGTTGGTGTAGATTTCTCCGTTTGGGGGTTGGTGTAGATTTCTCTGTTTCGGGGTTGGTGTAGATTTCTCTGTTTGGGGGTTGGTGTAGATTTCTCTGTGTGGGGGTTGGTGTAGATTTCTCCGTTTGGAGGTTGTTGTAGATTTCTCCGTTTGGAGGTTGTTGTAGATTTCTCCGTTTGCGGGTTGGTGTAGATTTCTCCGTTTGGGGGTTGGTGTAGATTTCTCCGTTTGGGGGTTGGTGTAGATTTCTCTGTTTCGGGGTTGGTGTAGATTTCTCTGTTTGGGGGTTGGTGTAGATTTCTCTGTTTGGAGGTTGGTGTAGATTTCTCTGTGTGGGGGTTGGTGTAGATTTCTCCGTTTGGAGGTTGTTGTAGATTTCTCCGTTTGGAGGTTGTTGTAGATTTCTCTGTTTGCGGGTTGGTGTAGATTTCTCCGTTTGGAGGTTGTTGTAGATTTCTCTGTTTGGGGGTTGGTGTAGATTTCTCCGTTTGGGGGTTGGTGTAGATTTCTCCGTTTGGGGGTTGGTGTAGATTTCTCTGTGTGGGGGTTGGTGTAGATTTCTCTGTGTGGGGGTTGGTGTAGATTTCTCCGTTTGGAGGTTGTTGTAGATTTCTCTGTTTGGGGGTTGGTGTAGATTTCTCCGTTTGGGGGTTGGTGTAGATTTCTCTGTTTGGGGGTTGGTGTAGATTTCTCCGTTTGGGGGGTTGGTGTAGATTTCTCTGTTTGGGGGTTGGTGTAGATTTCTCTGTTTGGAGGTTGGTGTAGATTTCTCTGTTTGGGGGTTGGTGTAGATTTCTCCGTTTGGAGGTTGTTGTAGATTTCTCTGTTTGGGGGTTGGTGTAGATTTCTCCGTTTGGGGGTTGGTGTAGATTTCTCTGTTTGGGGGTTGGTGTAGATTTCTCTGTTTGGGGGTTGGTGTAGATTTCTCTGTGTGGGGGTTGGTGTAGATTTCTCCGTTTGGGGGTTGGTGTAGATTTCTCCGTTTGGAGGTTGTTGTAGATTTCTCTGTTTGGGGGTTGGTGTAGATTTCTCCGTTTGGGGGTTGGTGTAGATTTCTCCGTTTGGGGGTTGGTGTAGATTTCTCCGTTTGGGGGTTGGTGTAGATTTCTCCGTTTGGGGGTTGGTGTAGATTTCTCCGTTTGGGGGTTGGTGTAGATTTCTCTGTTTGGGGGTTGGTGTAGATTTCTCTGTTTGGGGGTTGGTGTAGATTTCTCTGTGTGGGGGTTGGTGTAGATTTCTCCGTTTGGGGGTTGGTGTAGATTTCTCCGTTTGGGGGTTGGTGTAGATTTCTCTGTTTGGGGGTTGGTGTAGATTTCTCTGTTTGGGGGTTGGTGTAGATTTCTCCGTTTGGGGGTTGGTGTAGATTTCTCCGTTTGGAGGTTGTTGTAGATTTCTCCGTTTGGGGGTTGGTGTAGATTTCTCCGTTTGGGGGTTGTTGTAGATTTCTCTGTTTGGGGGTTGGTGTAGATTTCTCCGTTTGGGGGTTGGTGTAGATTTCTCCGTTTGGGGGTTGGTGTAGATTTCTCCGTTTGGGGGTTGGTGTAGATTTCTCCGTTTGCGGGTTGGTGTAGATTTCTCCGTTTGGGGGTTGGTGTAGATTTCTCTGTGTGGGGGTTGGTGTAGATTTCTCCGTTTGGGGGTTGGTGTAGATTTCTCCGTTTGGAGGTTGTTGTAGATTTCTCTGTTTGGGGGTTGGTGTAGATTTCTCCGTTTGGAGGTTGTTGTAGATTTCTCCGTTTGGGGGTTGGTGTAGATTTCTCCGTTTGGGGGTTGGTGTAGATTTCTCCGTTTGGGGGTTGGTGTAGATTTCTCTGTGTGGGGGTTGGTGTAGATTTCTCTGTTTCGGGGTTGGTGTAGATTTCTCTGTTTGGGGGTTGGTGTAGATTTCTCTGTTTCGGTGTTGGTGTAGATTTCTCCGTTTGGAGGTTGGTGTAGATTTCTCTGTGTGGGGGTTGGTGTAGATTTCTCTGTTTGGGGGTTGGTGTAGATTTCTCCGTTTGGAGGTTGTTGTAGATTTCTCCGTTTGGAGGTTGTTGTAGATTTCTCCGTTTGGGGGTTGGTGTAGATTTCTCCGTTTGGGGGTTGGTGTAGATTTCTCTGTTTGGGGGTTGGTGTAGATTTCTCTGTTTGGGGGTTGGTGTAGATTTCTGTGTTTGGAGGTTGGTGTAGATTTCTCTGTTTGGGGGTTGGTGTAGATTTCTCTGTTTGGGGGTTGGTGTAGATTTCTCTGTTTGGGGGTTGGTGTAGATTTCTCTGTGTGGGGGTTGGTGTAGATTTCTCTGTTTGGGGGTTGGTGTAGATTTCTCTGTTTGGGGGTTGGTGTAGATTTCTCTGTGTGGGGGTTGGTGTAGATTTCTCCGTTTGGGGGTTGGTGTAGATTTCTCCGTTTGGAGGTTGTTGTAGATTTCTCCGTTTGGGGGTTGGTGTAGATTTCTCCGTTTGGAGGTTGTTGTAGATTTCTCCGTTTGGGGGTTGGTGTAGATTTCTCCGTTTGGAGGTTGTTGTAGATTTCTCTGTTTGGGGGTTGGTGTAGATTTCTCCGTTTGGAGGTTGTTGTAGATTTCTCCGTTTGGGGGTTGGTGTAGATTTCTCCGTTTGGAGGTTGTTGTAGATTTCTCCGTTTGGGGGTTGGTGTAGATTTCTCTGTTTGGGGGTTGTTGTAGATTTCTCCGTTTGGAGGTTGTTGTAGATTTCTCCGTTTGGGGGTTGGTGTAGATTTCTCCGTTTGGAGGTTGTTGTAGATTTCTCCGTTTGGAGGTTGTTGTAGATTTCTCCGTTTGGGGGTTGGTGTAGATTTCTCCGTTTGGGGGTTGGTGTAGATTTCTCCGTTTGGGGGTTGGTGTAGATTTCTCTGTGTGGGGGTTGGTGTAGATTTCTCTGTTTCGGGGTTGGTGTAGATTTCTCCGTTTGGAGGTTGGTGTAGATTTCTCTGTGTGGGGGTTGGTGTAGATTTCTCCGTTTGGGGGTTGGTGTAGATTTCTCTGTTTGGGGGTTGGTGTAGATTTCTCTGTGTGGGGGTTGGTGTAGATTTCTCCGTTTGGGGGTTGGTGTAGATTTCTCCGTTTGGAGGTTGTTGTAGATTTCTCTGTTTGGAGGTTGTTGTAGATTTCTCTGTGTGGGGGTTGGTGTAGATTTCTCCGTTTGGGGGTTGGTGTAGATTTCTCCGTTTGGAGGTTGTTGTAGATTTCTCCGTTTGGGGGTTGGTGTAGATTTCTCCGTTTGGGGGTTGGTGTAGATTTCTCTGTTTGGAGGTTGTTGTAGATTTCTCCGTTTGGGGGTTGGTGTAGATTTCTCCGTTTGGGGGTTGGTGTAGATTTCTCCGTTTGGGGGTTGGTGTAGATTTCTCTGTTTGGGGGTTGGTGTAGATTTCTCTGTTTGGAGGTTGATTTAGATTTCTCTGTGTGGGGGTTGGTGTAGATTTCTCCGTTTGGAGGTTGTTGTAGATTTCTCCGTTTGGGGGTTGGTGTAGATTTCTCCGTTTGGGGGTTGGTGTAGATTTCTCCGTTTGCGGGTTGGTGTAGATTTCTTCGTTTGGAGGTTGTTGTAGATTTCTCTGTTTGGAGGTTGGTGTAGATTTCTCTGTTTGGGGGTTGGTGTAGATTTCTCCGTTTGGAGGTTGTTGTAGATTTCTCTGTTTGGAGGTTGGTGTAGATTTCTCCGTTTGGGGGTTGGTGTACATTTCTCCGTTTGCGGGTTGGTGTAGATTTCTCCGTTTGCGGGTTGGTGTAGATTTCTCCGTTTGCGGGTTGGTGTAGATTTCTCTGTTTGGGGGTTGGTGTAGATTTCTCTGTTTGGAGGTTGGTGTAGATTTCTCCGTTTGCGGGTTGGTGTAGATTTCTCTGTTTGGAGGTTGGTGTAGATTTCTCCGTTTGCGGGTTGGTGTAGATTTCTCTGTTTGGAGGTTGGTGTAGATTTCTCCGTTTGCGGGTTGGTGTAGATTTCTCTGTTTGGGGGTTGGTGTAGATTTCTCCGTTTGGGGTTCGTGTAGATTTCTCTGTTTGGGGGTTGGTGTAGATTTCTCCGTTTGGGGGTTGGTGTAGATTTCTCCGTTTGGGGGTTGGTGTAGATTTCTCCGTTTGCGGGTTGGTGTAGATTTCTCCGTTTGCGGGTTGGTGTAGATTTCTCCGTTTGGAGGTTGGTGTAGATTTCTCCGTTTGCGGGTTGGTGTAGATTTCTCTGTTTGGAGGTTGGTGTAGATTTCTCCGTTTGCGGGTTGGTGTAGATTTCTCCGTTTGGGGGTTGGTGTAGATTTCTCTGTTTGGGGGTTGGTGTAGATTTCTCTGTTTGGGGGTTGGTGTAGATTTCTCTCTTTGGGGGTTGGTGTAGATTTCTCTGTTTGGAGGTTGGTGTAGATTTCTCCGTTTGGAGGTTGGTGTAGATTTCTCCGTTTGGGGGTTGGTGTAGATTTCTCCCTTTGGGGGTTGGTGTAGATATCTCCCTTTGGGGGTTGGTGTAGATTTCTCCCTTTGGGGGTTGGTGTAGATTTCTCCGTTTGGGGGTTGGTGTAGATTTCTCCGTTTGGGGGTTGGTGTAGATTTCTCCGTTTGGGGGTTGGTGTAGATTTCTCCGTTTGGGGGTTGGTGTAGATTTCTCTGTTTCGGGGTTGGTGTAGATTTCTCTGTTTGGGGGTTGGTGTAGATTTCTCTGTGTGGGGGTTGGTGTAGATTTCTCCGTTTGGAGGTTGTTGTAGATTTCTCCGTTTGGAGGTTGTTGTAGATTTCTCCGTTTGCGGGTTGGTGTAGATTTCTCCGTTTGGGGGTTGGTGTAGATTTCTCCGTTTGGGGGTTGGTGTAGATTTCTCTGTTTCGGGGTTGGTGTAGATTTCTCTGTTTGGGGGTTGGTGTAGATTTCTCTGTTTGGAGGTTGGTGTAGATTTCTCTGTGTGGGGGTTGGTGTAGATTTCTCCGTTTGGAGGTTGTTGTAGATTTCTCCGTTTGGAGGTTGTTGTAGATTTCTCTGTTTGCGGGTTGGTGTAGATTTCTCCGTTTGGAGGTTGTTGTAGATTTCTCTGTTTGGGGGTTGGTGTAGATTTCTCCGTTTGGGGGTTGGTGTAGATTTCTCCGTTTGGGGGTTGGTGTAGATTTCTCTGTGTGGGGGTTGGTGTAGATTTCTCTGTGTGGGGGTTGGTGTAGATTTCTCCGTTTGGAGGTTGTTGTAGATTTCTCTGTTTGGGGGTTGGTGTAGATTTCTCCGTTTGGGGGTTGGTGTAGATTTCTCTGTTTGGGGGTTGGTGTAGATTTCTCCGTTTGGGGGGTTGGTGTAGATTTCTCTGTTTGGGGGTTGGTGTAGATTTCTCTGTTTGGAGGTTGGTGTAGATTTCTCTGTTTGGGGGTTGGTGTAGATTTCTCCGTTTGGAGGTTGTTGTAGATTTCTCTGTTTGGGGGTTGGTGTAGATTTCTCCGTTTGGGGGTTGGTGTAGATTTCTCTGTTTGGGGGTTGGTGTAGATTTCTCTGTTTGGGGGTTGGTGTAGATTTCTCTGTGTGGGGGTTGGTGTAGATTTCTCCGTTTGGGGGTTGGTGTAGATTTCTCCGTTTGGAGGTTGTTGTAGATTTCTCTGTTTGGGGGTTGGTGTAGATTTCTCCGTTTGGGGGTTGGTGTAGATTTCTCCGTTTGGGGGTTGGTGTAGATTTCTCCGTTTGGGGGTTGGTGTAGATTTCTCCGTTTGGGGGTTGGTGTAGATTTCTCCGTTTGGGGGTTGGTGTAGATTTCTCTGTTTGGGGGTTGGTGTAGATTTCTCTGTTTGGGGGTTGGTGTAGATTTCTCTGTGTGGGGGTTGGTGTAGATTTCTCCGTTTGGGGGTTGGTGTAGATTTCTCCGTTTGGGGGTTGGTGTAGATTTCTCTGTTTGGGGGTTGGTGTAGATTTCTCTGTTTGGGGGTTGGTGTAGATTTCTCCGTTTGGGGGTTGGTGTAGATTTCTCCGTTTGGAGGTTGTTGTAGATTTCTCTGTTTGGGGGTTGGTGTAGATTTCTCCGTTTGGGGGTTGTTGTAGATTTCTCTGTTTGGGGGTTGGTGTAGATTTCTCCGTTTGGGGGTTGGTGTAGATTTCTCCGTTTGGGGGTTGGTGTAGATTTCTCCGTTTGGGGGTTGGTGTAGATTTCTCCGTTTGCGGGTTGGTGTAGATTTCTCCGTTTGGGGGTTGGTGTAGATTTCTCTGTGTGGGGGTTGGTGTAGATTTCTCCGTTTGGGGGTTGGTGTAGATTTCTCCGTTTGGAGGTTGTTGTAGATTTCTCTGTTTGGGGGTTGGTGTAGATTTCTCCGTTTGGAGGTTGTTGTAGATTTCTCCGTTTGGGGGTTGGTGTAGATTTCTCCGTTTGGGGGTTGGTGTAGATTTCTCCGTTTGGGGGTTGGTGTAGATTTCTCTGTGTGGGGGTTGGTGTAGATTTCTCTGTTTCGGGGTTGGTGTAGATTTCTCCGTTTGGAGGTTGGTGTAGATTTCTCTGTGTGGGGGTTGGTGTAGATTTCTCTGTTTGGGGGTTGGTGTAGATTTCTCCGTTTGGAGGTTGTTGTAGATTTCTCCGTTTGGAGGTTGTTGTAGATTTCTCCGTTTGGGGGTTGGTGTAGATTTCTCCGTTTGGGGGTTGGTGTAGATTTCTCTGTTTGGGGGTTGGTGTAGATTTCTCTGTTTGGGGGTTGGTGTAGATTTCTGTGTTTGGAGGTTGGTGTAGATTTCTCTGTTTGGGGGTTGGTGTAGATTTCTCTGTTTGGGGGTTGGTGTAGATTTCTCTGTTTGGGGGTTGGTGTAGATTTCTCTGTGTGGGGGTTGGTGTAGATTTCTCTGTTTGGGGGTTGGTGTAGATTTCTCTGTTTGGGGGTTGGTGTAGATTTCTCTGTGTGGGGGTTGGTGTAGATTTCTCCGTTTGGGGGTTGGTGTAGATTTCTCCGTTTGGAGGTTGTTGTAGATTTCTCCGTTTGGGGGTTGGTGTAGATTTCTCCGTTTGGAGGTTGTTGTAGATTTCTCCGTTTGGGGGTTGGTGTAGATTTCTCCGTTTGGAGGTTGTTGTAGATTTCTCTGTTTGGGGGTTGGTGTAGATTTCTCCGTTTGGAGGTTGTTGTAGATTTCTCCGTTTGGGGGTTGGTGTAGATTTCTCCGTTTGGAGGTTGTTGTAGATTTCTCCGTTTGGGGGTTGGTGTAGATTTCTCTGTTTGGGGGTTGTTGTAGATTTCTCCGTTTGGAGGTTGTTGTAGATTTCTCCGTTTGGGGGTTGGTGTAGATTTCTCCGTTTGGAGGTTGTTGTAGATTTCTCCGTTTGGAGGTTGTTGTAGATTTCTCCGTTTGGGGGTTGGTGTAGATTTCTCCGTTTGGGGGTTGGTGTAGATTTCTCCGTTTGGGGGTTGGTGTAGATTTCTCTGTGTGGGGGTTGGTGTAGATTTCTCTGTTTCGGGGTTGGTGTAGATTTCTCCGTTTGGAGGTTGGTGTAGATTTCTCTGTGTGGGGGTTGGTGTAGATTTCTCCGTTTGGGGGTTGGTGTAGATTTCTCTGTTTGGGGGTTGGTGTAGATTTCTCTGTGTGGGGGTTGGTGTAGATTTCTCCGTTTGGGGGTTGGTGTAGATTTCTCCGTTTGGAGGTTGTTGTAGATTTCTCTGTTTGGAGGTTGTTGTAGATTTCTCTGTGTGGGGGTTGGTGTAGATTTCTCCGTTTGGGGGTTGGTGTAGATTTCTCCGTTTGGAGGTTGTTGTAGATTTCTCCGTTTGGGGGTTGGTGTAGATTTCTCCGTTTGGGGGTTGGTGTAGATTTCTCTGTTTGGAGGTTGTTGTAGATTTCTCCGTTTGGGGGTTGGTGTAGATTTCTCCGTTTGGGGGTTGGTGTAGATTTCTCCGTTTGGGGGTTGGTGTAGATTTCTCTGTTTGGGGGTTGGTGTAGATTTCTCTGTTTGGAGGTTGATTTAGATTTCTCTGTGTGGGGGTTGGTGTAGATTTCTCCGTTTGGAGGTTGTTGTAGATTTCTCCGTTTGGGGGTTGGTGTAGATTTCTCCGTTTGGGGGTTGGTGTAGATTTCTCCGTTTGGGGGTTGGTGTAGATTTCTCTGTTTGGGGGTTGGTGTAGATTTCTCCGTTTGGAGGTTGTTGTAGATTTCTCTGTTTGGGGGTTGGTGTAGATTTCTCCGTTTGGAGGTTGTTGTAGATTTCTCCGTTTGGGGGTTGGTGTAGATTTCTCCGTTTGGGGGTTGGTGTAGATTTCTCTGTTTGGAGGTTGTTGTAGATTTCTCCGTTTGGGGGTTGGTGTAGATTTCTCCGTTTGGGGGTTGGTGTAGATTTTTCCGTTTGCGGGTTGGTGTAGATTTCTCCGTTTGGAGGTTGTTGTAGATTTCTCCGTTTGGGGGTTGGTGTAGATTTCTCCGTTTGGGGGTGGTGTAGATTTCTCTGTTTGGGGGTTGGTGTAGATTTCTCTGTTTGGAGGTTGATTTAGATTTCTCTGTGTGGGGGTTGGTGTAGATTTCTCTGTTTCGGGGTTGGTGTAGATTTCTCCGTTTGGAGGTTGGTGTAGATTTCTCTGTGTGGGGGTTGGTGTAGATTTCTCCGTTTGGAGGTTGTTGTAGATTTCTCCGTTTGGAGGTTGTTGTAGATTTCTCCGTTTGGGGGTTGGTGTAGATTTCTCCGTTTGGGGGTTGGTGTAGATTTCTCTGTTTGGGGGTTGGTGTAGATTTCTCTGTTTGGGGGTTGGTGTAGATTTCTCCGTTTGGGGGTTGGTGTAGATTTCTCCGTTTGGAGGTTGTTGTAGATTTCTCTGTTTGGGGGTTGGTGTAGATTTCTCCGTTTGGAGGTTGTTGTAGATTTCTCCGTTTGGGGGTTGGTGTAGATTTCTCCGTTTGGGGGTTGGTGTAGATTTCTCCGTTTGGAGGTTGTTGTAGATTTCTCTGTTTGGGGGTTGGTGTAGATTTCTCCGTTTGGAGGTTGTTGTAGATTTCTCCGTTTGGGGGTTGGTGTAGATTTCTCCGTTTGGGGGTTGGTGTAGATTTCTCCGTTTGGGGGTTGGTGTAGATTTCTCTGTGTGGGGGTTGGTGTAGATTTCTCCGTTTGGGGGTTGGTGTAGATTTCTCCGTTTGGAGGTTGTTGTAGATTTCTCTGTTTGGGGGTTGGTGTAGATTTCTCCGTTTGGAGGTTGTTGTAGATTTCTCCGTTTGGGGGTTGGTGTAGATTTCTCCGTTTGGGGGTTGGTGTAGATTTCTCCGTTTGGGGGTTGGTGTAGATTTCTCTGTGTGGGGGTTGGTGTAGATTTCTCTGTTTCGGGGTTGGTGTAGATTTCTCCGTTTGGAGGTTGGTGTAGATTTCTCTGTGTGGGGGTTGGTGTAGATTTCTCCGTTTGGAGGTTGTTGTAGATTTCTCCGTTTGGAGGTTGTTGTAGATTTCTCTGTTTGGGGGTTGGTGTAGATTTCTCCCTTTGGGGGTTGGTGTAGATTTCTCCCTTTGGGGGTTGGTGTAGATTTCTCCGTTTGGGGGTTGGTGTAGATTTCTCTGTTTGGGGGTTGGTGTAGATTTCTCTCTTTGGGGGTTGGTGTAGATTTCTCTGTTTGGAGGTTGGTGTAGATTTCTCTGTTTGGAGGTTGGTGTAGATTTCTCCGTTTGGGGGTTGGTGTAGATTTCTCCCTTTGGGGGTTGGTGTAGATTTCTCCCTTTGGGGGTTGGTGTAGATTTCTCCCTTTGGGGGTTGGTGTAGATTTCTCCCTTTGGGGGTTGGTGTAGATTTCTCCGTTTGGGGGTTGGTGTAGATTTCTCCGTTTGGGGGTTGGTGTAGATTTCTCCGTTTGGGGGTTGGTGTAGATTTCTCCGTTTGGGGGTTGGTGTAGATTTCTCTGTTTCGGGGTTGGTGTAGATTTCTCTGTTTGGGGGTTGGTGTAGATTTCTCTGTGTGGGGGTTGGTGTAGATTTCTCCGTTTGGAGGTTGTTGTAGATTTCTCCGTTTGGAGGTTGTTGTAGATTTCTCCGTTTGCGGGTTGGTGTAGATTTCTCCGTTTGGAGGTTGTTGTAGATTTCTCTGTTTGGGGGTTGGTGTAGATTTCTCTGTTTGGGGGTTGGTGTAGATTTCTCCGTTTGGGGGTTGGTGTAGATTTCTCTGTTTGGGGGTTGGTGTAGATTTCTCCGTTTGGGGGTTGGTGTAGATTTCTCTGTTTGGGGGTTGGTGTAGATTTCTCCGTTTGGGGGTTGGTGTAGATTTCTCTGTTTGGGGGTTGGTGTAGATTTCTCCGTTTGGGGGTTGGTGTAGATTTCTCTGTTTCGGGGTTGGTGTAGATTTCTCTGTTTCGGGGTTGGTGTAGATTTCTCTGTTTGGGGGTTGGTGTAGATTTCTCTGTTTGGAGGTTGGTGTAGATTTCTCTGTGTGGGGGTTGGTGTAGATTTCTCCGTTTGGAGGTTGTTGTAGATTTCTCCGTTTGGAGGTTGTTGAAGATTTCTCCGTTTGCGGGTTGGTGTAGATTTCTCCGTTTGGAGGTTGTTGTAGATTTCTCTGTTTGGGGGTTGGTGTAGATTTCTCCGTTTGGGGGTTGGTGTAGATTTCTCCGTTTGGGGGTTGGTGTAGATTTCTCCGTTTGGGGGTTGGTGTAGATTTCTCCGTTTGGGGGTTGGTGTAGATTTCTCCGTTTGGGGGTTGGTGTAGATTTCTCCGTTTGGGGGTTGGTGTAGATTTCTCCGTTTGGGGGTTGGTGTAGATTTCTCCGTTTGGGGGTTGGTGTAGATTTCTCCGTTTGGGGGTTGGTGTAGATTTCTCTGTTTCGGGGTTGGTGTAGATTTCTCTGTTTGGGGGTTGGTGTAGATTTCTCTGTTTGGAGGTTGGTGTAGATTTCTCTGTGTGGGGGTTGGTGTAGATTTCTCCGTTTGGAGGTTGTTGTAGATTTCTCCGTTTGGAGGTTGTTGTAGATTTCTCCGTTTGCGGGTTGGTGTAGATTTCTCCGTTTGGAGGTTGTTGTAGATTTCTCTGTTTGGGGGTTGGTGTAGATTTCTCCGTTTGGGGGTTGGTGTAGATTTCTCCGTTTGGGGGTTGGTGTAGATTTCTCCGTTTGGAGGTTGTTGTAGATTTCTCCGTTTGGAGGTTGTTGTAGATTTCTCCGTTTGCGGGTTGGTGTAGATTTCTCCGTTTGGAGGTTGTTGTAGATTTCTCCGTTTGGGGGTTGGTGTAGATTTCTCCGTTTGGGGGTTGGTGTAGATTTCTCCGTTTGGGGGTTGGTGTAGATTTCTCTGTGTGGGGGTTGGTGTAGATTTCTCTGTGTGGGGGTTGGTGTAGATTTCTCTGTTTGGGGGTTGGTGTAGATTTCTCTGTGTGGGGGTTGGTGTAGATTTCTCCGTTTGGGGGTTGGTGTAGATTTCTCTGTTTGGGGGTTGGTGTAGATTTCTCCGTTTGGAGGTTGATTTAGATTTCTCTGTTTGGAGGTTGGTGTAGATTTTTCCGTTTGCGGGTTGGTGTAGATTTCTCCGTTTGCGGGTTGGTGTAGATTTCTCTGTTTGGAGGTTGGTGTAGATTTCTCCGTTTGGGGGTTGGTGTAGATTTCTCCGTTTGGAGGTTGGTGTAGATTTCTCCGTTTGCGGGTTGGTGTAGATTTCTCCGTTTGGAGGTTGTTGTAGATTTCTCTGTTTGGGGGTTGGTGTAGATTTCTCCGTTTGGGGGTTGGTGTAGATTTCTCCGTTTGGGGGTTGGTGTTGATTTCTCTGTTTGGAGGTTGGTGTAGATTTCTCTGTTTGGAGGTTGGTGTTGATTTCTCTGTTTGGGGGTTGGTGTAGATTTCTCTGTTTGGAGGTTGGTGTAGATTTCTCTGTTTGGGGTTTGGTGCAGATTTCTCTGTTTGGAGGTTGGTGTAGATTTCTCCGTTTGCGGGTTGGTGTAGATTTCTCCGTTTGGAGGTTGGTGTAGATTTCTCTGTTTGGGGGTTGGTGTAGATTTCTCCGTTTGGAGGTTGGTGTAGATTTCTCCGTTTGCGGGTTGGTGTAGATTTCTCCGTTTGCGGGTTGGTGTAGATTTCTCTGTTTCGGGGTTGGTTTAGATTTCTCTGTTTGGAGGTTGGTGTAGATTTCTCTGTTTGGTGGTTGGTGTAGATTTCTCTGTTTCGGGGTTGGTTTAGATTTTTCTGTGTGGAGGTTGGTGTAGATTTCTCTGTTTGGAGGTTGGTGTAGATTTCTCTGTTTCGGGGTTGGTTTAGATTTTTCTGTTTGGAGGTTGGTGTAGATTTCTCTGTTTCGGGGTTGGTTTAGATTTTTCTGTTTGGAGGTTGGTGTAGATTTCTCTGTTTGGGGGTTGGTGTAGATTTCTCTGTTTCGGGGTTGGTTTAGATTTTTCTGTTTGGAGGTTGGTGTAGATTTCTCTGTTTGGAGGTTGGTGTAGATTTCTCTGTTTGGGGGTTGGTGTAGATTTCTCTGTTTGGGGGTTGGTGTTGACTTCTCTGTTTGGGTGTTGGTGTAGATTTCTCTGTGTGGGGGTTCGTGTAGATTTCTCTGTGTGGGGGTTGGTGTAGATTTCTCTGTTTGGAGGTTGGTGTAGATTTCTCCGTTTGGGGGTTGGTGTAGATTTCTCCGTTTGGGGGTTGGTGTAGATTTCTCCGTTTGGGGGTTGGTGTAGATTTCTCTGTTTGGATGTTGGTGTAGATTTCTCTGTTTGGATGTTGGTGTAGATTTCTCTGTTTGGAGGTTGGTGTAGATTTCTCTGTTTGGGGGTTGGTGTAGATTTCTCTCTTTGGATGTTGGTGTAGATTTCTCTGTTTGGAGGTTGGTGTAGATTTCTCTGTTTGGGGGTTGGTGTAGATTTCTCTGTTTGGGGGTTGGTGTAGATTTCTCTGTTTGAGGGTTGGTGTAGATTTCTCTGTTTGGGGGTTGGTGTAGATTTCTCTGTTTGGGGGTTGGTGTAGATTTCTCTCTTTGGATGTTGGTGTAGATTTCTCTGTTTGGGGGTTGGTGTAGATTTCTCTGTTTGGGGGTTGGTGTAGATTTCTCTGTTTGGGGGTTGGTGTAGATTTCTCTGTTTGGGGGTTGGTTTAGATTTCTCTGTTTGAGGGTTGGTGTAGATTTCTCTGTTTGGGGGTTGGTGTAGATTTCTCTCTTTGGATGTTGGTGTAGATTTCTCTGTTTGGGGGTTGGTTTAGATTTCTCTGTTTGAGGGTTGGTGTAGATTTCTCTGTTTGGGGGTTGGTTTAGATTTCTCTGTTTGAGGGTTGGTGTAGATTTCTCTGTTTGGGGGTTGGTGTAGATTTCTCTCTTTGGATGTTGGTGTAGATTTCTCTGTTTGGGGGTTGGTTTAGATTTCTCTGTTTGAGGGTTGGTGTAGATTTCTCTGTTTGGGGGTTGGTGTAGATTTCTCTCTTTGGATGTTGGTGTAGATTTCTCTGTTTGGGGGTTGGTTTAGATTTCTCTGTTTGAGGGTTGGTGTAGATTTCTCTCTTTGGATGTTGGTGTAGATTTCTCTGTTTGGGGGTTGGTTTAGATTTCTCTGTTTGAGGGTTGGTGTAGATTTCTCTGTTTGGGGGTTGGTGTAGATTTCTCTGTTTGGGGGTTGGTGTAGATTTCTCTGTTTGGGGGTTGGTGTAGATTTCTCTGTTTGGGGGTTGGTGTAGATTTCTCCGTTTGCGGGTTGGTGTAGATTTCTGTGTTTCGGGTTTGGTGTAGATTTCTCCGTTTGGGGGTTGGTGTAGATTTCTCCGTTTGCGGGTTGGTGTAGATTTCTCTGTTTGGGGGTTGGTGTAGATTTCTCTGTTTGGAGGTTGGTGTAGATTTCTCCGTTTGGGGGTTGGTGTAGATTTCTCTGTTTGGGGGTTGGTGTAGATTTCTCTGTTTGGGGGTTGGTGTAGATTTCTCTGTTTGGGGGTTGGTGTAGATTTCTCTGTTTGGGGGTTGGTGTAGATTTCTCTGTTTGGGGGTTGGTGTAGATTTCTCTGTTTGGGGGTTGGTGTAGATTTCTCTGTTTGGGGGTTGGTGTAGATTTCTCTGTTTGGGGGTTGGTGTAGATTTCTCTGTTTGGGGGTTGGTGTAGATTTCTCTGTTTGGGGGTTGGTGTAGATTTCTCTGTTTGGGGGTTGGTGTAGATTTCTCTGTTTGGGGGTTGGTGTAGATTTCTCTGTTTGGGGGTTGGTGTAGATTTCTCTGTTTGGGGGTTGGTGTAGATTTCTCTGTTTGCGGGTTGGTGTAGATTTCTCTGTTTGGGGGTTGGTGTAGATTTCTCTGTTTGCGGGTTGGTGTAGATTTCTCAGTTTGGGGGTTGGTGTAGATTTCTCTGTTTGGGGGTTGGTGTAGATTTCTCTGTTTGGGGGTTGGTGTAGATTTCTCTGTTTGGGGGTTGGTGTAGATTTCTCTGTTTGGGGGTTGGTGTAGATTTCTCTGTTTGGGGGTTGGTGTAGATTTCTCTGTTTGGGGGTTGGTGTAGATTTCTCTGTTTGGGGGTTGGTGTAGATTTCTCTGTTTGGGGGTTGGTGTAGATTTCTCTGTTTGGGGGTTGGTGTAGATTTCTCTGTTTGGGGGTTGGTGTAGATTTCTCTGTTTGGGGGTTGGTGTAGATTTCTCTGTTTGCGGGTTGGTGTAGATTTCTCTGTTTGGGGGTTGGTGTAGATTTCTCTGTTTGCGGGTTGGTGTAGATTTCTCAGTTTGGGGGTTGGTGTAGATTTCTCTGTTTGGGGGTTGGTGTAGATTTCTCTGTTTGGGGGTTGGTGTAGATTTCTCCGTTTGGGGGTTGGTTTAGATTTCTCTGTTTGGGGGTTGGTGTAGATTTCTCTGTTTGGGGGTTGGTGTAGATTTCTACGTTTGGGGGTTGGTGTAGATTTCTCCGTTTGGGGGTTGGTGTAGATTTCTCTTTGTGGGGGTTGGTGTAGATTTCTCTGTTTGGAGGTTGGTGTAGATTTCTCCGTTTGGGGGTTGGTGTAGATTTCTCCGTTTGGGGGTTGGTGTAGATTTCTCTTTGTGGGGGTTGGTGTAGATTTCTCTGTTTGGAGGTTGGTGTAGATTTCTCCGTTTGCGGGTTGGTGTAGATTTCTACTTTTGGGGGTTGGTGTAGATTTCTCCGTTTGGGGGTTGGTGTAGATTTCTCTGTTTGGAGGTTGGTGTAGATTTCTCCGTTTGCGGGTTGGTGTAGATTTCTCCGTTTGGGGGTTGGTGTAGATTTCTCCGTTTGGAGGTTGGTGTAGATTTCTCCGTTTGCGGGTTGGTGTAGATTTCTACGTTTGGGGGTTGGTGTAGATTTCTCCGTTTGGGGGTTGGTGTAGATTTCTCTTTGTGGGGGTTGGTGTAGATTTCTCTGTTTGGAGGTTGGTGTAGATTTCTCTGTGTGGGGGTTGGTGTAGATTTCTCTGTTTGGGGGTTGGTGTAGATTTCTCCGTTTGCGGGTTGGTGTAGATTTCTCTGGGGGTTGGTGTAGATTTCTCTGTTTGGGGGTTGGTGTAGATTTCTCTGTTTGGGGATTGGTGTAGATTTCTCTGTTTGGGGGTTGGTGTAGATTTCTCTGTTTGGGGGTTGGTGTAGATTTCTCTGTTTGGAGGTTGGTGTAGATATCTCTGTTTGGGGGTTGGTGTAGATTTCTCTGTTTGGAGGTTGGTGTAGATTTCTCTGTTTGTGGGTTGGTGTTGATTTCTCTGTTTGGAGGTTGGTGTAGATTTCTCTGTTTGGGGGTTGGTGTAGATTTCTCTGTTTGGGGGTTGGTGTAGATTTCTCTGTTTGGGGGTTGGTGTAGATTTCTCTGTTTGGGGGTTGGTGTTGACTTCTCTGTTTGGGTGTTGGTGTAGATTTCTCTGTGTGGGGGTTGGTGTTGATTTCTCTGTTTGGGGGTTGGTGTAGATTTCTCTGTTTGGAGGTTGGTGTAGATTTCTCTGTTTGGGGTTTGGTGCAGATTTCTCCGTTTGGAGGTTGGTGTAGATTTCTCCGTTTGGAGGTTGGTGTAGATTTCTCCGTTTGCGGGTTGGTGTAGATTTCTCCGTTTGGAGGTTGGTGTAGATTTCTCTGTTTGGGGGTTGGTGTAGATTTCTCCGTTTGGAGGTTGGTGTAGATTTCTCCGTTTGCGGGTTGGTGTAGATTTCTCCGTTTGCGGGTTGGTGTAGATTTCTCTGTTTCGGGGTTGGTTTAGATTTCTCTGTTTGGAGGTTGGTGTAGATTTCTCTGTTTGGTGGTTGGTGTAGATTTCTCTGTTTCGGGGTTGGTTTAGATTTTTCTGTTTGGAGGTTGGTGTAGATTTCTCTGTTTGGAGGTTGGTGTAGATTTCTCTGTTTCGGGGTTGGTTTAGATTTTTCTGTTTGGAGGTTGGTGTAGATTTCTCTGTTTCGGGGTTGGTTTAGATTTTTCTGTTTGGAGGTTGGTGTAGATTTCTCTGTTTGGGGGTTGGTGTAGATTTCTCTGTTTCGGGGTTGGTTTAGATTTTTCTGTTTGGAGGTTGGTGTAGATTTCTCTGTTTGGAGGTTGGTGTAGATTTCTCTGTTTGGGGGTTGGTGTAGATTTCTCTGTTTGGGGGTTGGTGTTGACTTCTCTGTTTGGGTGTTGGTGTAGATTTCTCTGTGTGGGGGTTCGTGTAGATTTCTCTGTGTGGGGGTTGGTGTAGATTTCTCTGTTTGGAGGTTGGTGTAGATTTCTCCGTTTGGGGGTTGGTGTAGATTTCTCCGTTTGGGGGTTGGTGTAGATTTCTCCGTTTGGGGGTTGGTGTAGATTTCTCTGTTTGGATGTTGGTGTAGATTTCTCTGTTTGGAGGTTGGTGTAGATTTCTCTGTTTGGAGGTTGGTGTAGATTTCTCTGTTTGGAGGTTGGTGTAGATTTCTCTGTTTGGAGGTTGGTGTAGATTTCTCTGTTTGGAGGTTGGTGTTGATTTCTCTGTTTGGGGGTTGGTGTAGATTTCTCTGTTTGGAGGTTGGTGTAGATTTCTCTGTTTGGGGTTTGGTGCAGATTTCTCTGTTTGGAGGTTGGTGTAGATTTCTCCGTTTGGAGGTTGGTGTAGATTTCTCCGTTTGCGGGTTGGTGTAGATTTCTCCGTTTGGAGGTTGGTGTAGATTTCTCTGTTTGGGGGTTGGTGTAGATTTCTCCGTTTGGAGGTTGGTGTAGATTTCTCCGTTTGCGGGTTGGTGTAGATTTCTCCGTTTGCGGGTTGGTGTAGATTTCTCTGTTTCGGGGTTGGTTTAGATTTCTCTGTTTGGAGGTTGGTGTAGATTTCTCTGTTTGGTGGTTGGTGTAGATTTCTCTGTTTCGGGGTTGGTTTAGATTTTTCTGTTTGGAGGTTGGTGTAGATTTCTCTGTTTGGAGGTTGGTGTAGATTTCTCTGTTTCGGGGTTGGTTTAGATTTTTCTGTTTGGAGGTTGGTGTAGATTTCTCTGTTTCGGGGTTGGTTTAGATTTTTCTGTTTGGAGGTTGGTGTAGATTTCTCTGTTTGGGGGTTGGTGTAGATTTCTCTGTTTCGGGGTTGGTTTAGATTTTTCTGTTTGGAGGTTGGTGTAGATTTCTCTGTTTGGAGGTTGGTGTAGATTTCTCTGTTTGGGGGTTGGTGTAGATTTCTCTGTTTGGGGGTTGGTGTTGACTTCTCTGTTTGGGTGTTGGTGTAGATTTCTCTGTGTGGGGGTTCGTGTAGATTTCTCTGTGTGGGGGTTGGTGTAGATTTCTCTGTTTGGAGGTTGGTGTAGATTTCTCCGTTTGGGGGTTGGTGTAGATTTCTCCGTTTGGGGGTTGGTGTAGATTTCTCCGTTTGGGGGTTGGTGTAGATTTCTCTGTTTGGATGTTGGTGTAGATTTCTCTGTTTGGAGGTTGGTGTAGATTTCTCTGTTTGGAGGTTGGTGTAGATTTCTCTGTTTGGAGGTTGGTGTAGATTTCTCTCTTTGGATGTTGGTGTAGATTTCTCTGTTTGGAGGTTGGTGTAGATTTCTCTGTTTGGGGGTTGGTGTAGATTTCTCTGTTTGGGGGTTGGTGTAGATTTCTCTGTTTGAGGGTTGGTGTAGATTTCTCTGTTTGGGGGTTGGTGTAGATTTCTCTGTTTGGGGGTTGGTGTAGATTTCTCTCTTTGGATGTTGGTGTAGATTTCTCTGTTTGGGGGTTGGTGTAGATTTCTCTGTTTGGGGGTTGGTGTAGATTTCTCTGTTAGGGGGTTGGTGTAGATTTCTCTGTTTGGGGGTTGGTTTAGATTTCTCTGTTTGAGGGTTGGTGTAGATTTCTCTGTTTGGGGGTTGGTGTAGATTTCTCTCTTTGGATGTTGGTGTAGATTTCTCTGTTTGGGGGTTGGTTTAGATTTCTCTGTTTGAGGGTTGGTGTAGATTTCTCTGTTTGGGGGTTGGTTTAGATTTCTCTGTTTGAGGGTTGGTGTAGATTTCTCTGTTTGGGGGTTGGTGTAGATTTCTCTCTTTGGATGTTGGTGTAGATTTCTCTGTTTGGGGGTTGGTTTAGATTTCTCTGTTTGAGGGTTGGTGTAGATTTCTCTGTTTGGGGGTTGGTGTAGATTTCTCTCTTTGGATGTTGGTGTAGATTTCTCTGTTTGGGGGTTGGTTTAGATTTCTCTGTTTGAGGGTTGGTGTAGATTTCTCTCTTTGGATGTTGGTGTAGATTTCTCTGTTTGGGGGTTGGTTTAGATTTCTCTGTTTGAGGGTTGGTGTAGATTTCTCTGTTTGGGGGTTGGTGTAGATTTCTCTCTTTGGATGTTGGTGTAGATTTCTCTGTTTGGAGGTTGGTGTAGATTTCTCTGTTTGAGGGTTGGTGTAGATTTCTCTCTTTGGATGTTGGTGTAGATTTCTCTGTTTGGGGGTTGGTTTAGATTTCTCTGTTTGAGGGTTGGTGTAGATTTCTCTGTTTGGGGGTTGGTGTAGATTTCTCTCTTTGGATGTTGGTGTAGATTTCTCTGTTTGGAGGTTGGTGTAGATTTCTCTGTTTGGAGGTTGGTGTAGATTTCTCTGTTTGGGGGTTGGTGTAGATTTCTCTGTTTGGGGGTTGGTGTAGATTTCTCCGTTTGGAGGTTGGTGTAGATTTCTCTGTTTGGGGGTTGGTGTAGATTTCTCTGTTTGGAGGTTGGTGTAGATTTCTCTGTTTGGGGGTTGGTGTAGATTTCTCTGTTTGGGGGTTGGTGTAGATTTCTCTGTTTGGGGGTTGGTGTAGATTTCTCCGTTTGGGGGTTGGTGTAGATTTCTCCGTTTGCGGGTTGGTGTAGATTTCTGTGTTTCGGGTTTGGTGTAGATTTCTCCGTTTGGGGGTTGGTGTAGATTTCTCCGTTTGCGGGTTGGTGTAGATTTCTCTGTTTGGGGGTTGGTGTAGATTTCTCTGTTTGGAGGTTGGTGTAGATTTCTCCGTTTGGGGGTTGGTGTAGATTTCTCTGTTTGGGGGTTGGTGTAGATTTCTCTGTTTGGGGGTTGGTGTAGATTTCTCTGTTTGGGGGTTGGTGTAGATTTCTCTGTTTGGGGGTTGGTGTAGATTTCTCTGTTTGGGGGTTGGTGTAGATTTCTCTGTTTGCGGGTTGGTGTAGATTTCTCTGTTTGGGGGTTGGTGTAGATTTCTCTGTTTGGAGGTTGGTGTAGATTTCTCTGTTTGGGGGTTGGTGTAGATTTCTCTGTTTGCGGGTTGGTGTAGATTTCTCTGTTTGGGGGTTGGTGTAGATTTCTCCGTTTGCGGGTTGGTGTAGATTTCTCTGTTTGGGGGTTGGTGTAGATTTCTCTGTTTGGAGGTTGGTGTAGATTTCTCCGTTTGGGGGTTGGTGTAGATTTCTCTGTTTGGGGGTTGGTGTAGATTTCTCTGTTTGGGGGTTGGTGTAGATTTCTCTGTTTGGGGGTTGGTGTAGATTTCTCTGTTTGGGGGTTGGTGTAGATTTCTCTGTTTGGGGGTTGGTGTAGATTTCTCTGTTTGGGGGTTGGTGTAGATTTCTCTGTTTGGGGGTTGGTGTAGATTTCTCTGTTTGGGGGTTGGTGTAGATTTCTCCGTTTGGAGGTTGTTGTAGATTTCTCCGTTTGGAGGTTGTTGTAGATTTCTCCGTTTGGGGGTTGGTGTAGATTTCTCCGTTTGGGGGTTGGTGTAGATTTCTCTGTTTGGGGGTTGGTGTAGATTTCTCTGTTTGGGGGTTGGTGTAGATTTCTGTGTTTGGAGGTTGGTGTAGATTTCTCTGTTTGGGGGTTGGTGTAGATTTCTCTGTTTGGGGGTTGGTGTAGATTTCTCTGTTTGGGGGTTGGTGTAGATTTCTCTGTGTGGGGGTTGGTGTAGATTTCTCTGTTTGGGGGTTGGTGTAGATTTCTCTGTTTGGGGGTTGGTGTAGATTTCTCTGTGTGGGGGTTGGTGTAGATTTCTCCGTTTGGGGGTTGGTGTAGATTTCTCCGTTTGGAGGTTGTTGTAGATTTCTCCGTTTGGGGGTTGGTGTAGATTTCTCCGTTTGGAGGTTGTTGTAGATTTCTCCGTTTGGGGGTTGGTGTAGATTTCTCCGTTTGGAGGTTGTTGTAGATTTCTCTGTTTGGGGGTTGGTGTAGATTTCTCCGTTTGGAGGTTGTTGTAGATTTCTCCGTTTGGGGGTTGGTGTAGATTTCTCCGTTTGGAGGTTGTTGTAGATTTCTCCGTTTGGGGGTTGGTGTAGATTTCTCTGTTTGGGGGTTGTTGTAGATTTCTCCGTTTGGAGGTTGTTGTAGATTTCTCCGTTTGGGGGTTGGTGTAGATTTCTCCGTTTGGAGGTTGTTGTAGATTTCTCCGTTTGGAGGTTGTTGTAGATTTCTCCGTTTGGGGGTTGGTGTAGATTTCTCCGTTTGGGGGTTGGTGTAGATTTCTCCGTTTGGGGGTTGGTGTAGATTTCTCTGTGTGGGGGTTGGTGTAGATTTCTCTGTTTCGGGGTTGGTGTAGATTTCTCCGTTTGGAGGTTGGTGTAGATTTCTCTGTGTGGGGGTTGGTGTAGATTTCTCCGTTTGGGGGTTGGTGTAGATTTCTGTGTTTGGGGGTTGGTGTAGATTTCTCTGTGTGGGGGTTGGTGTAGATTTCTCCGTTTGGGGGTTGGTGTAGATTTCTCCGTTTGGAGGTTGTTGTAGATTTCTCTGTTTGGAGGTTGTTGTAGATTTCTCTGTGTGGGGGTTGGTGTAGATTTCTCCGTTTGGGGGTTGGTGTAGATTTCTCCGTTTGGAGGTTGTTGTAGATTTCTCCGTTTGGGGGTTGGTGTAGATTTCTCCGTTTGGGGGTTGGTGTAGATTTCTCTGTTTGGAGGTTGTTGTAGATTTCTCCGTTTGGGGGTTGGTGTAGATTTCTCTGTTTGGAGGTTGTTGTAGATTTCTCCGTTTGGGGGTTGGTGTAGATTTCTCCGTTTGGGGGTTGGTGTAGATTTCTCTGTTTGGGGGTTGGTGTAGATTTCTCTGTTTGGAGGTTGATTTAGATTTCTCTGTGTGGGGGTTGGTGTAGATTTCTCCGTTTGGAGGTTGTTGTAGATTTCTCCGTTTGGGGGTTGGTGTAGATTTCTCCGTTTGGGGGTTGGTGTAGATTTCTCCGTTTGGGGGTTGGTGTAGATTTCTCTGTTTGGGGGTTGGTGTAGATTTCTCCGTTTGGAGGTTGTTGTAGATTTCTCTGTTTGGGGGTTGGTGTAGATTTCTCCGTTTGGAGGTTGTTGTAGATTTCTCCGTTTGGGGGTTGGTGTAGATTTCTCCGTTTGGGGGTTGGTGTAGATTTCTCTGTTTGGAGGTTGTTGTAGATTTCTCCGTTTGGGGGTTGGTGTAGATTTCTCCGTTTGGGGGTTGGTGTAGATTTTTCCGTTTGCGGGTTGGTGTAGATTTCTCCGTTTGGAGGTTGTTGTAGATTTCTCCGTTTGGGGGTTGGTGTAGATTTCTCCGTTTGGGGGTGGTGTAGATTTCTCTGTTTGGGGGTTGGTGTAGATTTCTCTGTTTGGAGGTTGATTTAGATTTCTCTGTGTGGGGGTTGGTGTAGATTTCTCTGTTTCGGGGTTGGTGTAGATTTCTCCGTTTGGAGGTTGGTGTAGATTTCTCTGTGTGGGGGTTGGTGTAGATTTCTCCGTTTGGAGGTTGTTGTAGATTTCTCCGTTTGGAGGTTGTTGTAGATTTCTCCGTTTGGGGGTTGGTGTAGATTTCTCCGTTTGGGGGTTGGTGTAGATTTCTCTGTTTGGGGGTTGGTGTAGATTTCTCTGTTTGGGGGTTGGTGTAGATTTCTCCGTTTGGGGGTTGGTGTAGATTTCTCCGTTTGGAGGTTGTTGTAGATTTCTCTGTTTGGGGGTTGGTGTAGATTTCTCCGTTTGGAGGTTGTTGTAGATTTCTCCGTTTGGGGGTTGGTGTAGATTTCTCCGTTTGGGGGTTGGTGTAGATTTCTCCGTTTGGAGGTTGTTGTAGATTTCTCTGTTTGGGGGTTGGTGTAGATTTCTCCGTTTGGAGGTTGTTGTAGATTTCTCCGTTTGGGGGTTGGTGTAGATTTCTCTGTGTGGGGGTTGGTGTAGATTTCTCCGTTTGGGGGTTGGTGTAGATTTCTCCGTTTGGAGGTTGTTGTAGATTTCTCTGTTTGGGGGTTGGTGTAGATTTCTCCGTTTGGAGGTTGTTGTAGATTTCTCCGTTTGGGGGTTGGTGTAGATTTCTCCGTTTGGGGGTTGGTGTAGATTTCTCCGTTTGGGGGTTGGTGTAGATTTCTCTGTGTGGGGGTTGGTGTAGATTTCTCTGTTTCGGGGTTGGTGTAGATTTCTCCGTTTGGAGGTTGGTGTAGATTTCTCTGTGTGGGGGTTGGTGTAGATTTCTCCGTTTGGAGGTTGTTGTAGATTTCTCCGTTTGGAGGTTGTTGTAGATTTCTCTGTTTGGGGGTTGGTGTAGATTTCTCCCTTTGGGGGTTGGTGTAGATTTCTCCCTTTGGGGGTTGGTGTAGATTTCTCCGTTTGGGGGTTGGTGTAGATTTCTCTGTTTGGGGGTTGGTGTAGATTTCTCTCTTTGGGGGTTGGTGTAGATTTCTCTGTTTGGAGGTTGGTGTAGATTTCTCTGTTTGGAGGTTGGTGTAGATTTCTCCGTTTGGGGGTTGGTGTAGATTTCTCCCTTTGGGGGTTGGTGTAGATTTCTCCCTTTGGGGGTTGGTGTAGATTTCTCCCTTTGGGGGTTGGTGTAGATTTCTCCCTTTGGGGGTTGGTGTAGATTTCTCCGTTTGGGGGTTGGTGTAGATTTCTCCGTTTGGGGGTTGGTGTAGATTTCTCCGTTTGGGGGTTGGTGTAGATTTCTCCGTTTGGGGGTTGGTGTAGATTTCTCTGTTTCGGGGTTGGTGTAGATTTCTCTGTTTGGGGGTTGGTGTAGATTTCTCTGTGTGGGGGTTGGTGTAGATTTCTCCGTTTGGAGGTTGTTGTAGATTTCTCCGTTTGGAGGTTGTTGTAGATTTCTCCGTTTGCGGGTTGGTGTAGATTTCTCCGTTTGGAGGTTGTTGTAGATTTCTCTGTTTGGGGGTTGGTGTAGATTTCTCTGTTTGGGGGTTGGTGTAGATTTCTCCGTTTGGGGGTTGGTGTAGATTTCTCTGTTTCGGGGTTGGTGTAGATTTCTCTGTTTGGGGGTTGGTGTAGATTTCTCTGTTTGGAGGTTGGTGTAGATTTCTCTGTGTGGGGGTTGGTGTAGATTTCTCCGTTTGGAGGTTGTTGTAGATTTCTCCGTTTGGAGGTTGTTGAAGATTTCTCCGTTTGCGGGTTGGTGTAGATTTCTCCGTTTGGAGGTTGTTGTAGATTTCTCTGTTTGGGGGTTGGTGTAGATTTCTCCGTTTGGGGGTTGGTGTAGATTTCTCCGTTTGGGGGTTGGTGTAGATTTCTCCGTTTGGGGGTTGGTGTAGATTTCTCCGTTTGGGGGTTGGTGTAGATTTCTCCGTTTGGGGGTTGGTGTAGATTTCTCCGTTTGGGGGTTGGTGTAGATTTCTCCGTTTGGGGGTTGGTGTAGATTTCTCCGTTTGGGGGTTGGTGTAGATTTCTCCGTTTGGGGGTTGGTGTAGATTTCTCCGTTTGGGGGTTGGTGTAGATTTCTCTGTTTCGGGGTTGGTGTAGATTTCTCTGTTTGGGGGTTGGTGTAGATTTCTCTGTTTGGAGGTTGGTGTAGATTTCTCTGTGTGGGGGTTGGTGTAGATTTCTCCGTTTGGAGGTTGTTGTAGATTTCTCCGTTTGGAGGTTGTTGTAGATTTCTCCGTTTGCGGGTTGGTGTAGATTTCTCCGTTTGGAGGTTGTTGTAGATTTCTCTGTTTGGGGGTTGGTGTAGATTTCTCCGTTTGGGGGTTGGTGTAGATTTCTCCGTTTGGGGGTTGGTGTAGATTTCTCCGTTTGGAGGTTGTTGTAGATTTCTCCGTTTGGAGGTTGTTGTAGATTTCTCCGTTTGCGGGTTGGTGTAGATTTCTCCGTTTGGAGGTTGTTGTAGATTTCTCCGTTTGGGGGTTGGTGTAGATTTCTCCGTTTGGGGGTTGGTGTAGATTTCTCCGTTTGGGGGTTGGTGTAGATTTCTCTGTGTGGGGGTTGGTGTAGATTTCTCTGTGTGGGGGTTGGTGTAGATTTCTCTGTTTGGGGGTTGGTGTAGATTTCTCTGTGTGGGGGTTGGTGTAGATTTCTCTGTTTGGAGGTTGGTGTAGATTTCTCCGTTTGGAGGTTGATTTAGATTTCTCTGTTTGGAGGTTGGTGTAGATTTTTCCGTTTGCGGGTTGGTGTAGATTTCTCCGTTTGCGGGTTGGTGTAGATTTCTCTGTTTGGAGGTTGGTGTAGATTTCTCCGTTTGGGGGTTGGTGTAGATTTCTCCGTTTGGAGGTTGGTGTAGATTTCTCCGTTTGCGGGTTGGTGTAGATTTCTCCGTTTGGAGGTTGTTGTAGATTTCTCTGTTTGGGGGTTGGTGTAGATTTCTCCGTTTGGGGGTTGGTGTAGATTTCTCCGTTTGGGGGTTGGTGTTGATTTCTCTGTTTGGAGGTTGGTGTAGATTTCTCTGTTTGGAGGTTGGTGTTGATTTCTCTGTTTGGGGGTTGGTGTAGATTTCTCTGTTTGGAGGTTGGTGTAGATTTCTCTGTTTGGGGTTTGGTGCAGATTTCTCTGTTTGGAGGTTGGTGTAGATTTCTCCGTTTGCGGGTTGGTGTAGATTTCTCCGTTTGGAGGTTGGTGTAGATTTCTCTGTTTGGGGGTTGGTGTAGATTTCTCCGTTTGGAGGTTGGTGTAGATTTCTCCGTTTGCGGGTTGGTGTAGATTTCTCCGTTTGCGGGTTGGTGTAGATTTCTCTGTTTCGGGGTTGGTTTAGATTTCTCTGTTTGGAGGTTGGTGTAGATTTCTCTGTTTGGTGGTTGGTGTAGATTTCTCTGTTTCGGGGTTGGTTTAGATTTTTCTGTGTGGAGGTTGGTGTAGATTTCTCTGTTTGGAGGTTGGTGTAGATTTCTCTGTTTCGGGGTTGGTTTAGATTTTTCTGTTTGGAGGTTGGTGTAGATTTCTCTGTTTCGGGGTTGGTTTAGATTTTTCTGTTTGGAGGTTGGTGTAGATTTCTCTGTTTGGGGGTTGGTGTAGATTTCTCTGTTTCGGGGTTGGTTTAGATTTTTCTGTTTGGAGGTTGGTGTAGATTTCTCTGTTTGGAGGTTGGTGTAGATTTCTCTGTTTGGGGGTTGGTGTAGATTTCTCTGTTTGGGGGTTGGTGTTGACTTCTCTGTTTGGGTGTTGGTGTAGATTTCTCTGTGTGGGGGTTCGTGTAGATTTCTCTGTGTGGGGGTTGGTGTAGATTTCTCTGTTTGGAGGTTGGTGTAGATTTCTCCGTTTGGGGGTTGGTGTAGATTTCTCCGTTTGGGGGTTGGTGTAGATTTCTCCGTTTGGGGGTTGGTGTAGATTTCTCTGTTTGGATGTTGGTGTAGATTTCTCTGTTTGGATGTTGGTGTAGATTTCTCTGTTTGGAGGTTGGTGTAGATTTCTCTGTTTGGGGGTTGGTGTAGATTTCTCTCTTTGGATGTTGGTGTAGATTTCTCTGTTTGGAGGTTGGTGTAGATTTCTCTGTTTGGGGGTTGGTGTAGATTTCTCTGTTTGGGGGTTGGTGTAGATTTCTCTGTTTGAGGGTTGGTGTAGATTTCTCTGTTTGGGGGTTGGTGTAGATTTCTCTGTTTGGGGGTTGGTGTAGATTTCTCTCTTTGGATGTTGGTGTAGATTTCTCTGTTTGGGGGTTGGTGTAGATTTCTCTGTTTGGGGGTTGGTGTAGATTTCTCTGTTTGGGGGTTGGTGTAGATTTCTCTGTTTGGGGGTTGGTTTAGATTTCTCTGTTTGAGGGTTGGTGTAGATTTCTCTGTTTGGGGGTTGGTGTAGATTTCTCTCTTTGGATGTTGGTGTAGATTTCTCTGTTTGGGGGTTGGTTTAGATTTCTCTGTTTGAGGGTTGGTGTAGATTTCTCTGTTTGGGGGTTGGTTTAGATTTCTCTGTTTGAGGGTTGGTGTAGATTTCTCTGTTTGGGGGTTGGTGTAGATTTCTCTCTTTGGATGTTGGTGTAGATTTCTCTGTTTGGGGGTTGGTTTAGATTTCTCTGTTTGAGGGTTGGTGTAGATTTCTCTGTTTGGGGGTTGGTGTAGATTTCTCTCTTTGGATGTTGGTGTAGATTTCTCTGTTTGGGGGTTGGTTTAGATTTCTCTGTTTGAGGGTTGGTGTAGATTTCTCTCTTTGGATGTTGGTGTAGATTTCTCTGTTTGGGGGTTGGTTTAGATTTCTCTGTTTGAGGGTTGGTGTAGATTTCTCTGTTTGGGGGTTGGTGTAGATTTCTCTGTTTGGGGGTTGGTGTAGATTTCTCTGTTTGGGGGTTGGTGTAGATTTCTCTGTTTGGGGGTTGGTGTAGATTTCTCCGTTTGCGGGTTGGTGTAGATTTCTGTGTTTCGGGTTTGGTGTAGATTTCTCCGTTTGGGGGTTGGTGTAGATTTCTCCGTTTGCGGGTTGGTGTAGATTTCTCTGTTTGGGGGTTGGTGTAGATTTCTCTGTTTGGAGGTTGGTGTAGATTTCTCCGTTTGGGGGTTGGTGTAGATTTCTCTGTTTGGGGGTTGGTGTAGATTTCTCTGTTTGGGGGTTGGTGTAGATTTCTCTGTTTGGGGGTTGGTGTAGATTTCTCTGTTTGGGGGTTGGTGTAGATTTCTCTGTTTGGGGGTTGGTGTAGATTTCTCTGTTTGGGGGTTGGTGTAGATTTCTCTGTTTGGGGGTTGGTGTAGATTTCTCTGTTTGGGGGTTGGTGTAGATTTCTCTGTTTGGGGGTTGGTGTAGATTTCTCTGTTTGGGGGTTGGTGTAGATTTCTCTGTTTGGGGGTTGGTGTAGATTTCTCTGGGGGTTGGTGTAGATTTCTCTGTTTGGGGGTTGGTGTAGATTTCTCTGTTTGGGGGTTGGTGTAGATTTCTCTGTTTGCGGGTTGGTGTAGATTTCTCTGTTTGGGGGTTGGTGTAGATTTCTCTGTTTGCGGGTTGGTGTAGATTTCTCAGTTTGGGGGTTGGTGTAGATTTCTCTGTTTGGGGGTTGGTGTAGATTTCTCTGTTTGGGGGTTGGTGTAGATTTCTCTGTTTGGGGGTTGGTGTAGATTTCTCTGTTTGGGGGTTGGTGTAGATTTCTCTGTTTGGGGGTTGGTGTAGATTTCTCTGTTTGGGGGTTGGTGTAGATTTCTCTGTTTGGGGGTTGGTGTAGATTTCTCTGTTTGGGGGTTGGTGTAGATTTCTCTGTTTGGGGGTTGGTGTAGATTTCTCTGTTTGGGGGTTGGTGTAGATTTCTCTGTTTGGGGGTTGGTGTAGATTTCTCTGTTTGCGGGTTGGTGTAGATTTCTCTGTTTGGGGGTTGGTGTAGATTTCTCTGTTTGGGGGTTGGTGTAGATTTCTCTGTTTGGGGGTTGGTGTAGATTTCTCTGTTTGGGGGTTGGTGTAGATTTCTCTGTTTGGGGGTTGGTGTAGATTTCTCTGTTTGGGGGTTGGTGTAGATTTCTCTGTTTGGGGGTTGGTGTAGATTTCTCTGTTTGCGGGTTGGTGTAGATTTCTCAGTTTGGGGGTTGGTGTAGATTTCTCTGTTTGGGGGTTGGTGTAGATTTCTCTGTTTGGGGGTTGGTGTAGATTTCTCCGTTTGGGGGTTGGTTTAGATTTCTCTGTTTGGGGGTTGGTGTAGATTTCTCTGTTTGGGGGTTGGTGTAGATTTCTACGTTTGGGGGTTGGTGTAGATTTCTCCGTTTGGGGGTTGGTGTAGATTTCTCTTTGTGGGGGTTGGTGTAGATTTCTCTGTTTGGAGGTTGGTGTAGATTTCTCCGTTTGGGGGTTGGTGTAGATTTCTCCGTTTGGGGGTTGGTGTAGATTTCTCTTTGTGGGGGTTGGTGTAGATTTCTCTGTTTGGAGGTTGGTGTAGATTTCTCCGTTTGCGGGTTGGTGTAGATTTCTACTTTTGGGGGTTGGTGTAGATTTCTCCGTTTGGGGGTTGGTGTAGATTTCTCTGTTTGGAGGTTGGTGTAGATTTCTCCGTTTGCGGGTTGGTGTAGATTTCTCCGTTTGGGGGTTGGTGTAGATTTCTCCGTTTGGAGGTTGGTGTAGATTTCTCCGTTTGCGGGTTGGTGTAGATTTCTACGTTTGGGGGTTGGTGTAGATTTCTCCGTTTGGGGGTTGGTGTAGATTTCTCTTTGTGGGGGTTGGTGTAGATTTCTCTGTTTGGAGGTTGGTGTAGATTTCTCTGTGTGGGGGTTGGTGTAGATTTCTCTGTTTGGGGGTTGGTGTAGATTTCTCCGTTTGCGGGTTGGTGTAGATTTCTCTGGGGGTTGGTGTAGATTTCTCTGTTTGGGGGTTGGTGTAGATTTCTCTGTTTGGGGATTGGTGTAGATTTCTCTGTTTGGGGGTGGGTGTAGATTTCTCTGTTTGGGGGTTGGTGTAGATTTCTCTGTTTGGAGGTTGGTGTAGATATCTCTGTTTGGGGGTTGGTGTAGATTTCTCTGTTTGGAGGTTGGTGTAGATTTCTCTGTTTGTGGGTTGGTGTTGATTTCTCTGTTTGGAGGTTGGTGTAGATTTCTCTGTTTGGGGGTTGGTGTAGATTTCTCTGTTTGGGGGTTGGTGTAGATTTCTCTGTTTGGGGGTTGGTGTAGATTTCTCTGTTTGGGGGTTGGTGTTGACTTCTCTGTTTGGGTGTTGGTGTAGATTTCTCTGTGTGGGGGTTGGTGTTGATTTCTCTGTTTGGGGGTTGGTGTAGATTTCTCTGTTTGGAGGTTGGTGTAGATTTCTCTGTTTGGGGTTTGGTGCAGATTTCTCCGTTTGGAGGTTGGTGTAGATTTCTCCGTTTGGAGGTTGGTGTAGATTTCTCCGTTTGCGGGTTGGTGTAGATTTCTCCGTTTGGAGGTTGGTGTAGATTTCTCTGTTTGGGGGTTGGTGTAGATTTCTCCGTTTGGAGGTTGGTGTAGATTTCTCCGTTTGCGGGTTGGTGTAGATTTCTCCGTTTGCGGGTTGGTGTAGATTTCTCTGTTTCGGGGTTGGTTTAGATTTCTCTGTTTGGAGGTTGGTGTAGATTTCTCTGTTTGGTGGTTGGTGTAGATTTCTCTGTTTCGGGGTTGGTTTAGATTTTTCTGTTTGGAGGTTGGTGTAGATTTCTCTGTTTGGAGGTTGGTGTAGATTTCTCTGTTTCGGGGTTGGTTTAGATTTTTCTGTTTGGAGGTTGGTGTAGATTTCTCTGTTTCGGGGTTGGTTTAGATTTTTCTGTTTGGAGGTTGGTGTAGATTTCTCTGTTTGGGGGTTGGTGTAGATTTCTCTGTTTCGGGGTTGGTTTAGATTTTTCTGTTTGGAGGTTGGTGTAGATTTCTCTGTTTGGAGGTTGGTGTAGATTTCTCTGTTTGGGGGTTGGTGTAGATTTCTCTGTTTGGGGGTTGGTGTTGACTTCTCTGTTTGGGTGTTGGTGTAGATTTCTCTGTGTGGGGGTTCGTGTAGATTTCTCTGTGTGGGGGTTGGTGTAGATTTCTCTGTTTGGAGGTTGGTGTAGATTTCTCCGTTTGGGGGTTGGTGTAGATTTCTCCGTTTGGGGGTTGGTGTAGATTTCTCCGTTTGGGGGTTGGTGTAGATTTCTCTGTTTGGATGTTGGTGTAGATTTCTCTGTTTGGAGGTTGGTGTAGATTTCTCTGTTTGGAGGTTGGTGTAGATTTCTCTGTTTGGAGGTTGGTGTAGATTTCTCTGTTTGGAGGTTGGTGTAGATTTCTCTGTTTGGAGGTTGGTGTTGATTTCTCTGTTTGGGGGTTGGTGTAGATTTCTCTGTTTGGAGGTTGGTGTAGATTTCTCTGTTTGGGGTTTGGTGCAGATTTCTCTGTTTGGAGGTTGGTGTAGATTTCTCCGTTTGGAGGTTGGTGTAGATTTCTCCGTTTGCGGGTTGGTGTAGATTTCTCCGTTTGGAGGTTGGTGTAGATTTCTCTGTTTGGGGGTTGGTGTAGATTTCTCCGTTTGGAGGTTGGTGTAGATTTCTCCGTTTGCGGGTTGGTGTAGATTTCTCCGTTTGCGGGTTGGTGTAGATTTCTCTGTTTCGGGGTTGGTTTAGATTTCTCTGTTTGGAGGTTGGTGTAGATTTCTCTGTTTGGTGGTTGGTGTAGATTTCTCTGTTTCGGGGTTGGTTTAGATTTTTCTGTTTGGAGGTTGGTGTAGATTTCTCTGTTTGGAGGTTGGTGTAGATTTCTCTGTTTCGGGGTTGGTTTAGATTTTTCTGTTTGGAGGTTGGTGTAGATTTCTCTGTTTCGGGGTTGGTTTAGATTTTTCTGTTTGGAGGTTGGTGTAGATTTCTCTGTTTGGGGGTTGGTGTAGATTTCTCTGTTTCGGGGTTGGTTTAGATTTTTCTGTTTGGAGGTTGGTGTAGATTTCTCTGTTTGGAGGTTGGTGTAGATTTCTCTGTTTGGGGGTTGGTGTAGATTTCTCTGTTTGGGGGTTGGTGTTGACTTCTCTGTTTGGGTGTTGGTGTAGATTTCTCTGTGTGGGGGTTCGTGTAGATTTCTCTGTGTGGGGGTTGGTGTAGATTTCTCTGTTTGGAGGTTGGTGTAGATTTCTCCGTTTGGGGGTTGGTGTAGATTTCTCCGTTTGGGGGTTGGTGTAGATTTCTCCGTTTGGGGGTTGGTGTAGATTTCTCTGTTTGGATGTTGGTGTAGATTTCTCTGTTTGGAGGTTGGTGTAGATTTCTCTGTTTGGAGGTTGGTGTAGATTTCTCTGTTTGGAGGTTGGTGTAGATTTCTCTCTTTGGATGTTGGTGTAGATTTCTCTGTTTGGAGGTTGGTGTAGATTTCTCTGTTTGGGGGTTGGTGTAGATTTCTCTGTTTGGGGGTTGGTGTAGATTTCTCTGTTTGAGGGTTGGTGTAGATTTCTCTGTTTGGGGGTTGGTGTAGATTTCTCTGTTTGGGGGTTGGTGTAGATTTCTCTCTTTGGATGTTGGTGTAGATTTCTCTGTTTGGGGGTTGGTGTAGATTTCTCTGTTTGGGGGTTGGTGTAGATTTCTCTGTTAGGGGGTTGGTGTAGATTTCTCTGTTTGGGGGTTGGTTTAGATTTCTCTGTTTGAGGGTTGGTGTAGATTTCTCTGTTTGGGGGTTGGTGTAGATTTCTCTCTTTGGATGTTGGTGTAGATTTCTCTGTTTGGGGGTTGGTTTAGATTTCTCTGTTTGAGGGTTGGTGTAGATTTCTCTGTTTGGGGGTTGGTTTAGATTTCTCTGTTTGAGGGTTGGTGTAGATTTCTCTGTTTGGGGGTTGGTGTAGATTTCTCTCTTTGGATGTTGGTGTAGATTTCTCTGTTTGGGGGTTGGTTTAGATTTCTCTGTTTGAGGGTTGGTGTAGATTTCTCTGTTTGGGGGTTGGTGTAGATTTCTCTCTTTGGATGTTGGTGTAGATTTCTCTGTTTGGGGGTTGGTTTAGATTTCTCTGTTTGAGGGTTGGTGTAGATTTCTCTCTTTGGATGTTGGTGTAGATTTCTCTGTTTGGGGGTTGGTTTAGATTTCTCTGTTTGAGGGTTGGTGTAGATTTCTCTGTTTGGGGGTTGGTGTAGATTTCTCTCTTTGGATGTTGGTGTAGATTTCTCTGTTTGGAGGTTGGTGTAGATTTCTCTGTTTGAGGGTTGGTGTAGATTTCTCTCTTTGGATGTTGGTGTAGATTTCTCTGTTTGGGGGTTGGTTTAGATTTCTCTGTTTGAGGGTTGGTGTAGATTTCTCTGTTTGGGGGTTGGTGTAGATTTCTCTCTTTGGATGTTGGTGTAGATTTCTCTGTTTGGAGGTTGGTGTAGATTTCTCTGTTTGGAGGTTGGTGTAGATTTCTCTGTTTGGGGGTTGGTGTAGATTTCTCTGTTTGGGGGTTGGTGTAGATTTCTCCGTTTGGAGGTTGGTGTAGATTTCTCTGTTTGGGGGTTGGTGTAGATTTCTCTGTTTGGAGGTTGGTGTAGATTTCTCTGTTTGGGGGTTGGTGTAGATTTCTCTGTTTGGGGGTTGGTGTAGATTTCTCTGTTTGGGGGTTGGTGTAGATTTCTCCGTTTGGGGGTTGGTGTAGATTTCTCCGTTTGCGGGTTGGTGTAGATTTCTGTGTTTCGGGTTTGGTGTAGATTTCTCCGTTTGGGGGTTGGTGTAGATTTCTCCGTTTGCGGGTTGGTGTAGATTTCTCTGTTTGGGGGTTGGTGTAGATTTCTCTGTTTGGAGGTTGGTGTAGATTTCTCCGTTTGGGGGTTGGTGTAGATTTCTCTGTTTGGGGGTTGGTGTAGATTTCTCTGTTTGGGGGTTGGTGTAGATTTCTCTGTTTGGGGGTTGGTGTAGATTTCTCTGTTTGGGGGTTGGTGTAGATTTCTCTGTTTGGGGGTTGGTGTAGATTTCTCTGTTTGCGGGTTGGTGTAGATTTCTCTGTTTGGGGGTTGGTGTAGATTTCTCTGTTTGGAGGTTGGTGTAGATTTCTCTGTTTGGGGGTTGGTGTAGATTTCTCTGTTTGCGGGTTGGTGTAGATTTCTCTGTTTGGGGGTTGGTGTAGATTTCTCCGTTTGCGGGTTGGTGTAGATTTCTCTGTTTGGGGGTTGGTGTAGATTTCTCTGTTTGGAGGTTGGTGTAGATTTCTCCGTTTGGGGGTTGGTGTAGATTTCTCTGTTTGGGGGTTGGTGTAGATTTCTCTGTTTGGGGGTTGGTGTAGATTTCTCTGTTTGGGGGTTGGTGTAGATTTCTCTGTTTGGGGGTTGGTGTAGATTTCTCTGTTTGGGGGTTGGTGTAGATTTCTCTGTTTGGGGGTTGGTGTAGATTTCTCTGTTTGCGGGTTGGTGTAGATTTCTCTGTTTGGGGGTTGGTGTAGATTTCTCTGTTTGGGGGTTGGTGTAGATTTCTCTGTTTGGGGGTTGGTGTAGATTTCTCTGTTTGGGGGTTGGTGTAGATTTCTCTGTTTGGGGGTTGGTGTAGATTTCTCCGTTTGGGAGTTGGTTTAGATTTCTCTGTTTGGGGGTTGGTGTAGATTTCTCTGTTTGGGGGTTGGTGTAGATTTCTCTGTTTGGGGGTTGGTGTAGATTTCTACGTTTGGGGGTTGGTGTAGATTTCTCCGTTTGGGGGTTGGTGTAGATTTCTCTTTGTGGGGGTTGGTGTAGATTTCTCTGTTTGGAGGTTGGTGTAGATTTCTCCGTTTGGGGGTTGGTGTAGATTTCTCCGTTTGGGGGTTGGTGTAGATTTCTCTTTGTGGGGGTTGGTGTAGATTTCTCTGTTTGGAGGTTGGTGTAGATTTCTCCGTTTGCGGGTTGGTGTAGATTTCTACGTTTGGGGGTTGGTGTAGATTTCTCCGTTTGGGGGTTGGTGTAGATTTCTCTGTTTGGAGGTTGGTGTAGATTTCTCCGTTTGCGGGTTGGTGTAGATTTCTACGTTTGGGGGTTGGTGTAGATTTCTCCGTTTGCGGGTTGGTGTAGATTTCTCTGTTTGGGGGTTGGTGTAGATTTCTCTGTTTGGAGGTTGGTGTAGATTTCTCCGTTTGGGGGTTGGTGTAGATTTCTCTGTTTGGGGGTTGGTGTAGATTTCTCTGTTTGGGGGTTGGTGTAGATTTCTCTGTTTCGGGGTTGGTTTAGATTTTTCTGTTTGGAGGTTGGTGTAGATTTCTCTGTTTGGAGGTTGGTGTAGATTTCTCTGTTTCGGGGTTGGTTTAGATTTTTCTGTTTGGAGGTTGGTGTAGATTTCTCTGTTTCGGGGTTGGTTTAGATTTTTCTGTTTGGAGGTTGGTGTAGATTTCTCTGTTTGGTGGTTGGTGTAGATTTCTCTGTTTCGGGGTTGGTTTAGATTTTTCTGTTTGGAGGTTGGTGTAGATTTCTCTGTTTGGAGGTTGGTGTAGATTTCTCTGTTTCGGGGTTGGTTTAGATTTTTCTGTTTGGAGGTTGGTGTAGATTTCTCTGTTTCGGGGTTGGTTTAGATTTTTCTGTTTGGAGGTTGGTGTAGATTTCTCTGTTTGGGGGTTGGTGTAGATTTCTCTGTTTCGGGGTTGGTGTAGATTTTTCTGTTTGGAGGTTGGTGTAGATTTCTCTGTTTGGAGGTTGGTGTAGATTTCTCTGTTTGGGGGTTGGTGTAGATTTCTCTGTTTGGGGGTTGGTGTTGACTTCTCTGTTTGGGTGTTGGTGTAGATTTCTCTGTGTGGGGGTTCGTGTAGATTTCTCTGTGTGGGGGTTGGTGTAGATTTCTCTGTTTGGAGGTTGGTGTAGATTTCTCCGTTTGGGGGTTGGTGTAGATTTCTCCGTTTGGGGGTTGGTGTAGATTTCTCCGTTTGGGGGTTGGTGTAGATTTCTCTGTTTGGATGTTGGTGTAGATTTCTCTGTTTGGAGGTTGGTGTAGATTTCTCTGTTTGGAGGTTGGTGTAGATTTCTCTGTTTGGAGGTTGGTGTAGATTTCTCTCTTTGGATGTTGGTGTAGATTTCTCTGTTTGGAGGTTGGTGTAGATTTCTCTGTTTGGGGGTTGGTGTAGATTTCTCTGTTTGGGGGTTGGTGTAGATTTCTCTGTTTGAGGGTTGGTGTAGATTTCTCTGTTTGGGGGTTGGTGTAGATTTCTCTGTTTGGGGGTTGGTGTAGATTTCTCTCTTTGGATGTTGGTGTAGATTTCTCTGTTTGGGGGTTGGTGTAGATTTCTCTGTTTGGGGGTTGGTGTAGATTTCTCTGTTAGGGGGTTGGTGTAGATTTCTCTGTTTGGGGGTTGGTTTAGATTTCTCTGTTTGAGGGTTGGTGTAGATTTCTCTGTTTGGGGGTTGGTGTAGATTTCTCTCTTTGGATGTTGGTGTAGATTTCTCTGTTTGGGGGTTGGTTTAGATTTCTCTGTTTGAGGGTTGGTGTAGATTTCTCTGTTTGGGGGTTGGTTTAGATTTCTCTGTTTGAGGGTTGGTGTAGATTTCTCTGTTTGGGGGTTGGTGTAGATTTCTCTCTTTGGATGTTGGTGTAGATTTCTCTGTTTGGGGGTTGGTTTAGATTTCTCTGTTTGAGGGTTGGTGTAGATTTCTCTGTTTGGGGGTTGGTGTAGATTTCTCTCTTTGGATGTTGGTGTAGATTTCTCAGTTTGGGGGTTGGTTTAGATTTCTCTGTTTGAGGGTTGGTGTAGATTTCTCTCTTTGGATGTTGGTGTAGATTTCTCTGTTTGGGGGTTGGTTTAGATTTCTCTGTTTGAGGGTTGGTGTAGATTTCTCTGTTTGGGGGTTGGTGTAGATTTCTCTCTTTGGATGTTGGTGTAGATTTCTCTGTTTGGAGGTTGGTGTAGATTTCTCTGTTTGAGGGTTGGTGTAGATTTCTCTCTTTGGATGTTGGTGTAGATTTCTCTGTTTGGGGGTTGGTTTAGATTTCTCTGTTTGAGGGTTGGTGTAGATTTCTCTGTTTGGGGGTTGGTGTAGATTTCTCTCTTTGGATGTTGGTGTAGATTTCTCTGTTTGGAGGTTGGTGTAGATTTCTCTGTTTGGAGGTTGGTGTAGATTTCTCTGTTTGGGGGTTGGTGTAGATTTCTCTGTTTGGGGGTTGGTGTAGATTTCTCCGTTTGGAGGTTGGTGTAGATTTCTCTGTTTGGGGGTTGGTGTAGATTTCTCTGTTTGGAGGTTGGTGTAGATTTCTCTGTTTGGGGGTTGGTGTAGATTTCTCTGTTTGGGGGTTGGTGTAGATTTCTCTGTTTGGGGGTTGGTGTAGATTTCTCCGTTTGGGGGTTGGTGTAGATTTCTCCGTTTGCGGGTTGGTGTAGATTTCTGTGTTTCGGGTTTGGTGTAGATTTCTCCGTTTGGGGGTTGGTGTAGATTTCTCCGTTTGCGGGTTGGTGTAGATTTCTCTGTTTGGGGGTTGGTGTAGATTTCTCTGTTTGGAGGTTGGTGTAGATTTCTCCGTTTGGGGGTTGGTGTAGATTTCTCTGTTTGGGGGTTGGTGTAGATTTCTCTGTTTGGGGGTTGGTGTAGATTTCTCTGTTTGGGGGTTGGTGTAGATTTCTCTGTTTGGGGGTTGGTGTAGATTTCTCTGTTTGGGGGTTGGTGTAGATTTCTCTGTTTGCGGGTTGGTGTAGATTTCTCTGTTTGGGGGTTGGTGTAGATTTCTCTGTTTGGAGGTTGGTGTAGATTTCTCTGTTTGGGGGTTGGTGTAGATTTCTCTGTTTGGAGGTTGGTGTAGATTTCTCCGTTTGGGGGTTGGTGTAGATTTCTCTGTTTGGGGGTTGGTGTAGATTTCTCTGTTTGGGGGTTGGTGTAGATTTCTCTGTTTGGGGGTTGGTGTAGATTTCTCTGTTTGGGGGTTGGTGTAGATTTCTCTGTTTGGGGGTTGGTGTAGATTTCTCTGTTTGGGGGTTGGTGTAGATTTCTCTGTTTGGGGGTTGGTGTAGATTTCTCTGTTTGCGGGTTGGTGTAGATTTCTCTGTTTGGGGGTTGGTGTAGATTTCTCTGTTTGGGGGTTGGTGTAGATTTCTCTGTTTGGGGGTTGGTGTAGATTTCTCTGTTTGGGGGTTGGTGTAGATTTCTCTGTTTGGGGGTTGGTGTAGATTTCTCCGTTTGGGGGTTGGTGTAGATTTCTCCGTTTGGGGGTTGGTGTAGATTTCTACGTTTGGGGGTTGGTGTAGATTTCTCCGTTTGGGGGTTGGTGTAGATTTCTCTGTTTGGAGGTTGGTGTAGATTTCTCCGTTTGCGGGTTGGTGTAGATTTCTACGTTTGGGGGTTGGTGTAGATTTCTCCGTTTGGGGGTTGGTGTAGATTTCTCTGTTTGGAGGTTGGTGTAGATTTCTCCGTTTGCGGGTTGGTGTAGATTTCTACGTTTGGGGGTTGGTGTAGATTTCTCCGTTTGGGGGTTGGTGTAGATTTCTCCGTTTGGAGGTTGGTGTAGATTTCTCCGTTTGCGGGTTGGTGTAGATTTCTACGTTTGGGGGTTGGTGTAGATTTCTCCGTTTGGGGGTTGGTGTAGATTTCTCTTTGTGGGGGTTGGTGTAGATTTCTCTGTTTGGAGGTTGGTGTAGATTTCTCCGTTTGCGGGTTGGTGTAGATTTCTCTGTTTGGGGTTTGGTGTAGATTTCTCTGTTTGGGGGTTGGTGTTGATTTCTCTGTTTGGGGGTTGGTGTAGATTTCTCTGTTTGGGGGTTGGTGTAGATTTCTCTGTTTGGAGGTTGGTGTAGATTTCTCTGTTTGGGGGTTGGTGTAGATTTCTCTGTTTGGGTGTGGGTTTAGATTTCTCTGTTTGGGGGTTGGTGTAGATTTCTCTGTTTGGGGGTTGGTGTAGATTTCTCTGTTTGGAGGTTGGTGTAGATTTCTCTGTTTGGGGGTTGGTGTTGATTTCTCTGTTTGGAGGTTGGTGTAGATTTCTCTGTTTGGGGGTTGGTGTAGATTTCTCTGTTTGGGGGTTGGTGTAGATTTCTCTGTTTGGGGGTTGGTGTAGATTTCTCTGTTTGGGGGTTGGTGTTGACTTCTCTGTTTGGGTGTTGGTGTAGATTTCTCTGTGTGGGGGTTCGTGTAGATTTCTCTGTGTGGGGGTTGGTGTAGATTTCTCTGTTTGGGTGTTGTTGTAGATTTCTCTGTTTGGGGGTTGGTGTAGATTTCTCTGTTTGGGGGTTGGTGTAGATTTCTCTGTTTGGAGGTTGGTGTAGATTTCTCTGTTTGGGGGTTGGTGTAGATTTCTCTGTTTGGGTGTTGGTGTAGATTTCTATGTTTGGAGGTTGGTGTAGATTTCTCTGTTTGGGGGTTGGTGTAGATTTCTCTGTTTGGAGGTTGGTGTTGATTTCTCTGGGGGTTGGTGTAGATTTCTCTGTTTGGAGGTTGGTGTAGATTTCTGTTTGGGAGTTGGTGTAGATTTCTCTGTTTCGGGGTTGGTGTAGATTTCTCTGTTTGGAGGTTGGTGTAGCTTTCTCTGTTTGGAGGTTGGTGTAGATTTTTCTGTTTGGAGGTTGGTGTTGATTTCTCTGGGGGTTGGTGTAGATTTCTCTGTTTGGAGGTTGGTGTAGATTTCTGTTTGGGAGTTGGTGTAGATTTCTCTGTTTCGGGGTTGGTTTAGATTTTTCTGTTTGGAGGTTGGTGTAGATTTTTCTGTTTGGAGGTTGGTGTAGATTTTTCTGTTTGGAGGTTGGTGTAGATTTCTCTGTTTGGGGGTTGGTGTTGACTTCTCTGTTTGGGTGTTGGTGTAGATTTCTCTGTGTGGGGGTTCGTGTAGATTTCTCTGTGTGGGGGTTGGTGTAGATTTCTCTGTTTGGGTGTTGGTTTAAATTTCTCTGTGTGGGGGTTGGTGTAGATTTCTCTGTTTGGAGGTTGGTGTAGATTTCTCTCTTTGGAGGTTGGTGTAGATTTCTGTTTGGGAGTTGGTGTAGATTTCTCTGTTTTGGGGTTGGTTTAGATTTTTCTGTTTGGAGGTTGGTGTAGATTTCTCTGTTTGGAGGTTGGTGTAGATTTTTCTGTTTGGAGGTTGGTGTAGATTTCTCTGTTTGGGGGTTGGTGTTGACTTCTCTGTTTGGGTGTTGGTGTAGATTTCTCTGTGTGGGGGTTCGTGTAGATTTCTCTGTGTGGGGGTTGGTGTAGATTTCTCTGTTTGGGTGTTGGTTTAAATTTCTCTGTGTGGGGGTTGGTGTAGATTTCTCTGTTTGGGGGTTGGTGTAGATTTCTCTGTTTGGGTGTTGGTCTCGATTTCACTGTTTGGAGGTTGGTGTAGATTTCTCTGTTGGAGGGTTGGTGTAGATTTCTCTCTTTGGAGGTTGGTGTAGATTTCTCTCTTTGGAGGTTGGTGTAGATTTCACTGTTTGGAGGTTGGTGTAGATTTCTCTGTTTGGAGGTTGGTGTAGATTTCTCTGTTTGGGGGTTTGTGTAGATTTCTCTGTTTGGGGGTTGGTGTAGATTTCTCTGTTTGGAGGTTGGTGTAGATTTCTCTGTTTGGAGGGTTGGTGTAGATTTCTCTCTTTGGAGGTTGGTGTAGATTTCACTGTTTGGAGGTTGGTGTAGATTTCTCTCTTTGGAGGTTGGTGTAGATTTCTCTGTTTGGAGGTTGGTGTAGATTTCTCTGTTTGGAGGTTGGTGTAGATTTCTCTGTTTGGAGGTTGGTGTAGATTTCTCTGTTTGGAGGTTGGTGTAGATTTCTCTGTTTGGGGGTTTGTGTAGATTTCTCTGTGTGGGGGTTGGTGTAGATTTCTCTGTTTGGGAATTGGTGTAGTTTTCTCTGTGCTGCTGTCGGTTTCTCTCAGTTGGGCTGTTTTCTCTCGTCTGTGTGTTGAGGGCTCCGCTGTACTCCTGCAGATGTCGCTCATGTGAGTGTAATGCATTTCGGAGGCAGCCTGAGCCGCTCTACGTGCTCTTTCTCACACAGGCAATGGCTTCGTGCACAGTTCATGGCGAGAGAGCAGTAGCGAAACTTTGCAAATGCACCCAGACCGAGCGATGTCACCGTTAAAGACGGCTTCTGAGTGGGGCAGAAAGTTCACAGTTTTTGGGGCAAAGCTGTCTGCTTCTGGCCAATTGGAGAGAAAGACGGAATGTGATGAGAGCTGGGCATCTTTTAATGATAAATGGCTTTTAATCTGCATTTTGTGTTTCCCTGGAAGCGTCACAGTGTGAGCAGATCCTCAGGGAAGAGTCCAGGTAGGTGAGAGACTAGTTGAGATTTGAGGATCTTGGAGCTCTGCTCGCTTTCACTCACCGCTACCTTTATAAATTATTCTAAATCAGGTGAGGAAGCTGTGCCTCACTGGAATTGTTGCCTGTCTAGAGAAAGTAATAGGATATGTAGCTGTGAGCTTTCAGTCTGTGCCCCTTGCCATCTGGTCCTGGCGGAGTTTCACAGTGTGGCCTGATGATTTGGATACTTTTTCAAACAAGCCAACTTCTTGTATAAAATGGTGTCCTCCCATCCTCCCATAACCTCTAAGTAGACCCCTCACTGGGCTACAGCCCCTGGATTCCTCCCATCTTTAGCGACATTGCATGCTAAATGTGTCAGCTGAAATGGTGAGAAGTGACTGATCCTGACCTCACCCAGTAACATCCACACAGGGCTACTTTCCAATCATGATCACTGGCTGGTGGTCAGGAATAGCTGTGCCAACTCCCCTCACTTGGTGATGCTGAGGCCAATTGTAGTACCCATAGTGTCACCCTAGCTGAGATCACTTAACTGGGGACAGAATGGGGATTGAACTAAGGACTTCGTAACTCAGCTGCATACTGACTTCCCCAACAAAGTAACTGGGTAGCCCTTCTTGTTTAAATGTCTCCTTCATTCAGCTTGAAGAACTGGGAATGAACCTCCTGCGTCCAGATGTTTGCTGCTGCCTCTGTTTGTTGGGCGCTGGGGTATACGAGTATGACCTGGCATGACGCTGAGAAAAGGTGGCTTGACCCCGTGCCGCCTTTATGCACCTTGACCTCTCACCCCTATGTTTTGATGCTATGTTGTGCCTTTGTGCCTTGACCCAGTGGCCACCAATGATCTCTGGGTCAAATGTTACACCAAGATTGTGAACAGACCAGACTGTTACCAGGGAGAGGGATGGAGCTGATAGCTAGGGAACGGAGTTTGGACCGGGGACTGAAAACAATGGCTTCAGTCTTCCGAATATTTAATTGGAGGAAATTTTTGTTCATCCAGTACTGAATGTCAGATAAGCCGTCTGATAATGTAGCAACAGTGGAGAAGTTGAGCGAGGTGGTGGTGAGGTAGAACTGACAGTCGTTAGTATACATGTGAAAACTAACGCTGTGCTTTTGGATGATGTCGCTGAAGGGCAGCAGGTAAACGAGAAATAGGAGGAGGCCCAAGGATAGATCCTTGCCACCAGAGGTAACGGTGCGGGAGCAGGAAGAGAAGCCATTGCAAGTGATTCTCTGGCTACGATTAGAAAGATAAGAATGGAACCAGGTGAGAGCAGTCCCACCCAGCTGGACCACAGTGGAGAGGCATTGGGAGAGGATGGTGTGGTCAAGCTGTCACTGGCTGCAGACGGGTCAGGAGGACGAGGAGGGAAAGTTTACCTTTGTCGCAGTAATATCAGATGTCATTTGTGACTTTGATTAAGAGTTGGTTCGGTACTGTGACAGGGATGGAAACCTGAGTGGAGAGATTCAAACATGGAGTTCCGGGATTTGGCAGGCAACAACACATTCAAGGACTTCAAAGAGGAAAGGGAGGTTGGAGATGGGGTCAATAGTTTGCAAGGATGTTGGGGTCAAGTATTGGTTTTTGTGGAGGGGGTGATGATGGCAGATTTAAAGGCAAGAAGGACAACACCTGAAGCGAGAGAACCGTTAACAATGTCAGCTAACATGGGGACTAGGAGGGGTAGTTAGGTGATCAGCAGTTTGGTGGGAACACAATTGAGAGAGCAGAAGGTGGGTCTCATGGACAAGATGAGCTTGAAGAGGGCATGAGGGGAGATAGAAGAGAAACTGGAGGAAGATACAAGTTCAGGGCTCGGGCAGGGGAGGCTTTAGAGGAAGTTGGCCAGGTGGACTATTGGAAGGGAAGGACGTGACCAAGGCTGATTGGATGCTCTCGATCCTGGTGACAAAGAAGTCCATGAGCTCCTCACACTTATTGTTGGAGGTGATAATGAAGGGGACAGGGGAGAGGGGTTTAAGAAAATGGTTTGCAATAGAAAAAAGAAGCCATGATTACCTTTACATTCCAGGGTGATCCGAGAATAGTGAGCAGTTTTAGCAGATGAGAGCATGACCCAACAGTGCTTTATATGGTCCAGCCAGATTTGGTGGTAGGTCGCTAAACCAGCTGTCTGCCATATCCTTTCAACTCTGTGGCCCTTGGATTTAAGGGAGTCGAGATGGGGACCTTACCAGGGGAAATGACTGGGGTGAGGGAGAGTAATGGTTTTATTGGGGACTGGGGCATCGTAGGTAGAGGTGAGGGTGCGATTGAGCAAATCAGTAGCTGCAGAAATGTTGGGGCAAACGGAGGGCTAAAGGCTAGATAGTTGGGATTTTCAAAGTGCATTTAGAAGTGAATTGGGGGATAGTTTTTCCAGGGGCGGATACAGAATGAGGTAGGGTTGGGGCTTGGAAGGGGGATGTGGGTGGAGAGTGAGACAAGGAAGTGATCAGAGATGGCCTTGTCTGTGATTGATACAATGGGTGTAGCAAAGCCACATGAGATGGTAGAGTTAAGGGGGTGGCTGTGAATGTGGCTTGGGGAGTTTACACAGAGGGAGGGATTTAGGGAGGATAAGAGGGCAGTGAATTCAGAGAGAGAGAGAATGCTGAGTTGAGATGGAGTTTGAAATCACCGAGGATGAGAAATCATTTGGCGGAGAGTCTGAGGTAGGAAAGCATGAAGATATTTGTGTGATAAAATTTTTATCGTACTTGGGAGGCAGTAGAGAACAATGATTTTGAAAAAGAGGCGAGAGGGGTGGAACAAGGTGAGATGCTGAAAGGAAGAAAAAGTGGCAGAGGAGTGGGGGGGAGTCAGGTCAAGGTGTGACCCCCTGGTGATCTGCCAAACTGCAACCATGGCAGTCTAGGTGGGGCAAGTGGTGGAGGATGTAGCCAAGCAGGGAGGCTTCAGTAAGGAGCAAAGTGTCGTCACCCCTCAGCCAGGTTTCCATTAAGGCTATGCTATTGATGGCAAGGACCTTGTTCACAAATGAACAGACGTTCTGGTTGGAGATGTGTAGAGGGGTGGTGAGAGCTGGTCCACTGGCAGAGTCCACAGGGTCAGCAGTGGGTGGGTTGAGTTGGAAAGGAAGAAGATTTGCACGATTAGATCCCAGTGAGCTGATTGGGTGGGAAGGTCAGCGAGAGAGTGGAATAGGGCAATTGGGATTGCTGCTCATAATGAACCAGCGCCAAGTCCCTCAATGAGCCCATCGGAGGATGTCAGGAAAGGAACAGAGGGAAGCTGTGGATCTGTCTAAGAGGGAGTCAAGTCTGGGACAGCAGCAAGAGAGCAGGAAGGTTGAGGAGTACTGAATGGCTGGAGTAGGGAATAGGAACGGCTGAGTACCTAAGAATGGAGAAGCGAAAGGAGACATGACAACAGATGAGAGGGGTCAAGGAGGGATAAAGAGAAAAGGTTTAAAAAAAAAACAGCAATAGTGGAAATAGAGTGATGAGCTCCGGTCTGAAGTGGACACAGTGGGCTCAGTGTTAGTTACAGTTACAAGATCTGATGGACACATTTTTGTTACAGTTAGAGGATCTGTTGGGAACATTGTTATTTAGAGTTACAGGTTCTGATTGGCACAGTATAAGTTACAATTAGATGATCTGAAGGGAAAAGTGTCAGTTACAGGATCTGTTGGGCACAGTGTTAGTTACAGGATCGGAAGGGCACAGTTAGATACAAGATTTGATGGGCAGAGTGTTAGTTACAGCTACAGGATCTGATGGGCACAGTGTTAGTTACAGGATCGAATGGGCACCGTGAGTTACAAGATCGATGAACACAGTGTTAGTTACGGAATCTGATGGGCACAGTGTCAGTTACAGTTGCAGGTTGTATTGGGCACTGAGTTAGTTACAGGATCTGATGGGCACAGTGTTAGTTACAGGATCTGATGGGCACAGTGTTAGTTAAACTCACAGGATCTGATGGCACAGTGTTACAGTTACAGGATCTGATGGGCACAGTGTTATTTACAGTAACAGAATCTGATGGGCACAGTGCTGGTTACAGTTACAAGATCTGATGGGCACAGTGCTGGTTACAGTTACAAGATCTGATGGGCACAGTGTTACAGGATCTGATGGGCACAGTGTTAGTTACAGTTGCAGGATGTATTGCGAACTGAGTTGGTCACAGGATCTGATGGGCACAGTGTTAGTCACAGGATCTGATGGGCACAGGGTTAGTCACTGGATCTGAAGGGCACAGTGTTAGTCACAGGATTTGATGGGCACAGTGTTAGTCACAGGATTTGATGGGCACAATGTTAGTCTCAGGATCTGATGGGCACAGTGTTAGTTACACTGATAGGATCTGATGGGCACAGTGTTAGTCACAGGATCTGATGGGCACAGTTTTAGTCACAGGATCTGATGGGCACAGTGTTAGTCTCAGGATCTGATGGGCACAGTGTTAGTCACAGGATTTGATGGGCACAGTGTTAGTCTCAGGATCTGATGGGCACAGTGTTAGTCTCAGTATCTGATGGGCACAGTGTTAGTTACAGGATCTGATGGGCACAGTGTTAGTCTCAGGATCTGATGGGCACAGTGTTAGTCACAGGATCTGATGGGCACAATGTTAGTCTCAGGATCTGATGGGCACAGTGTTAGTTACACTTATAGGATCTGATGGGGAAAGTGTTAGTCACAGGATCTGATGGGGAAAGTGTTAGTCACAGGATCTGATGGGCACAGTGTTAGTCTCAGGATCTGATGGGCACAGTGTTAGTCACAGGATTTGATGGGCACAGTGTTAGTTACAGGATCTGATGGGCACAGTGTTAGTCACAGGATCTGATGGGCACAGTGTTAGTCACAGGATTTGATGGGCACAGTGTTAGTCACAGGATCTGATGGGCACAGTGTTAGTCAAAGGATTTGATGGGCACAGTGTTAGTCAAAGGATTTGATGGGCACAGTGTTAGTCTCAGGATCTGATGGGCACAGTGTTAGTCACAGGATTTGATGGGCACAATGTTAGTCTCAGGATCTGATGGGCACAGTGTTAGTTACACTTATAGGATCTGATGGGCACAATGTTAGTTACACTTATAGGATCTGATGGGCACAATGTTAGTTACACTTATAGGATCTGATGGGCACAGTGTTAGTTACACTTATAGGATCTGATGGGCACAGTGTTAGTTACACTTATAGGATCTGATGGGCACAGTGTTAGTCACAGGATCTGATGGGCACAGTGTTAGTTACACTTATAGGATCTGATGGGCACAGTGTTAGTCACAGGATCTGATGGGCACAGTGTTAGTTACACTTATAGGATCTGATGGGCACAGTGTTAGTCACAGGATCTGATGGGCACAGTGTTAGTTACACTTATAGGATCTGATGGGCACAGTGTTAGTCACAGGATCTGATGGGCACAGTTTTAGTTACACTTATAGGATCTGATGGGCACAATGTTAGTTACACTTATAGGATCTGATGGGCACAGTGTTAGTTACACTTATAGGATCTGATGGGCACAGTGTTAGTCACAGGATCTGATGGGCACAGTGTTAGTTACACTTATAGGATCTGATGGGCACAGTGTTAGTTACACTCATAGGATCTGATGGGCACAGTGTTAGTCACAGGATCTGATGGGCACAGTGTTCGTCACAGGATCTGATGGGCACAGTGTTAGTTACACTTATAGGATCTGAAGGGCACAGTGTTAGTCACAGGATCTGATGGGCACAGTGTTCGTCACAGGATCTGATGGGCACAGTGTTAGTTACACTTATAGGATCTGATGGGCACAGTGTTCGTCACAGGATCTGATGGGCACAGTGTTAGTTACACTTATAGGATCTGATGGGCACAGTGTTCGTCACAGGATCTGATGGGCACAGTGTTAGTCTCAGGATCTGATGGGCACAGTGTTAGTCTCAGGATCTGATGGGCACAGTGTTAGTCTCAGGATCTGATGGGCACAGTGTTAATCACAGGATCTGATGGGCACAATGTTAGTTACAGGATCTGATGGGCACAGTGTTAGTCTCAGGATCTGATGGGCACAGTGTTAGTCTCAGGATCTGAAGGGCACAGTGTTAGTCTCAGGATCTGATGGGCACAGTGTTAGTTACAGGATCTGATGGGCACAGTGTTAATCTCAGGATCTGATGGGCACAGTGTTAGTTACAGGATCTGCTGGGCACAGTGTTAATCTCAGGATCTGAAAGGCACAGTGTTAGTTACAGGATCTGATGGGCACAGTGTTAGTCTCAGGATCTGCTGGGCACAGTGTTAGTTACAGGATCTGATGGGCACAGTGTTAATCTCAGGATCTGATGGGCACAGTGTTAGTTACAGGATCTGCTGGGCACAGTGTTAATCTCAGGATCTGAAAGGCACAGTGTTAGTTACAGGATCTGATGGGCACAGTGTTAATCACAGGATCTGATGGGCACAGTGTTAATCACAGGATCCGATGGGCGCAGTGTTAGTCTCAGGATCTGATGGGCACAGTGTTAGTCTCAGGATCTGATGGGCACAGTGTTAGTCTCAGGATCTGATGGGCACAGTGTTAGTCTCAGGATCTGAAGGGCACAGTGTTAATCACAGGATCTGATGGGCACAGTGTTAGTCTCAGGATCTGATGGGCACAGTGTTAGTCTCAGGATCTGAAGGGCACAGTGTTAGTCTCAGGATCTGAAGGGCACAGTGTTAGTCTCAGGATCTGCTGGGCACAGTGTTAGTCTCAGGATCTGCTGGGCACAGTGTTAGTCTCAGGATCTGATGGGCACAGTGTTAGTTACAGTTACAGGATCTGAAGGGCACAGTGTTAGTTACAGGATCTGAAAGGCACAGTGTTAATCTCAGGATCTGATGGGCACAGTGTTAATCACAGGATCTGATGGGCACAGTGTTAGTTACAGGATCTGATGGGCACAGTGTTAGTCACAGGATCTGATGGGCACAGTGTTAGTCTCAGGATCTGATGGGCACAGTGTTAGTCTCAGAATCTGATGGGCACAGTGTTAGTCACAGGATTTGATGGGCACAATGTTAGTCTCAGGATCTGATGGGCACAGTGTTAGTTACAGGATCTGAAGGGCGCAGTGTTAGTCACAGGATTTGATGGGCACAATGTTAGTCTCAGGATCTGATGGGCACAGTGTTAGTCACAGGATCTGATGGGCACAGTGTTACTTACACTTATAGGATCTGAAGGGCACAGTGTTAGTCTCAGGATCTGATGGGCACCGTGTTAGTTACAGGATCTGAAGGGCACAGTGTTAGTCTCAGGATCTGATGGGCACAGTGTTAATCACAGGATCTGATGGGCACAGTGTTAGTTACAGGATCTGATGGGCACAGTGTTAGTCACAGGATCTGATGGGCACCGTGTTAGTCTCAGAATCTGATGGGCACAGTGTTAGTCACAGGATTTGATGGGCACAATGTTAGTCACAGGATCTGATGGGCACAGTGTTAGTCTCAGGATCTGCTGGGCACAGTGTTAGTCTCAGGATCTGAAAGGCACAGTGTTAATCTCAGGATCTGATGGGCACAGTGTTAGTTACAGGATTTGATGGGCACAGTGTTAATCTCAGGATCTGATGGGCACAGTGTTAGTTACAGGATCTGCTGGGCACAGTGTTAATCTCAGGATCTGAAAGGCACAGTGTTAGTTACAGGATCTGATGGGCACAGTGTTAGTCTCAGGATCTGATGGGCACAGTGTTAATCACAGGATCTGATGGGCACAGTGTTAGTCTCAGGATCTGATGGGCACAGTGTTAGTCTCAGGATCTGATGGGCACAGTGTTAGTCTCAGGATCTGAAGGGCACAGTGTTAGTCTCAGGATCTGAAGGGCACAGTGTTCGTCTCAGGATCTGCTGGGCACAATGTTAGTCTCAGGATCTGCTGGGCACAGTGTTAGTCTCAGGATCTGATGGGCACAGTGTTAGTTACAGTTACAGGATCTGAAGGGCACAGTGTTAGTTACAGGATCTGAAAGGCACAGTGTTAATCTCAGGATCTGATGGGCACAGTGTTAATCACAGGATCTGATGGGCACAGTGTTAGTTACAGGATCTGATGGGCACAGTGTTAGTCTCAGGATCTGATGGGCACAGTGTTAGTCTCAGGATCTGAAGGGCACAGTGTTAGTCTCAGGATCTGATGGGCACAGTGTTAGTCTCAGGATCTGAAGGGCACAGTGTTAGTCTCAGGATCTGATGGGCACAGTGTTAGTCTCAGGATCTGAAGGGCACAGTGATAGTCACAGGATCTGATGGGCACAGTGTTAGTTACAGGATCTGATGGGCACAGTGTTAGTCTCAGGATCTGATGGGCACAGTGTTAGTCACAGGATCTGATGGGCACAATGTTAGTCTCAGGATCTGATGGGCACAGTGTTAGTTACACTTATCGGATCTGATGGGGAAAGTGTTAGTCACAGGATCTGATGGGGAAAGTGTTAGTCACAGGATCTGATGGGCACAGTGTTAGTCACAGGATCTGATGGGCACAGTGTTAGTCACAGGATTTGATGGGCACAGTGTTAGTCACAGGATCTGATGGGCACAGTGTTAGTCAAAGGATTTGATGGGCACAGTGTTAGTCACAGGATTTGATGGGCACAGTGTTAGTCACAGGATTTGATGGGCACAGTGTTAGTCACAGGATTTGATGGGCACAATGTTAGTCTCAGGATCTGATGGGCACAGTGTTAGTTACACTTATAGGATCTGATGGGCACAATGTTAGTTACACTTATAGGATCTGATGGGCACAATGTTAGTCACAGGATTTGATGGGCACAGTGTTAGTCACAGGATTTGATGGGCACAATGTTAGTCTCAGGATCTGATGGGCACAGTGTTAGTTACACTTATAGGATCTGATGGGCACAGTGTTAGTTACACTTATAGGATCTGATGGGCACAATGTTAGTTACACTTATAGGATCTGATGGGCACAATGTTAGTTACACTTATAGGATCTGATGGGCACAATGTTAGTTACACTTATAGGATCTGATGGGCACAATGTTAGTTACACTTATAGGATCTGATGGGCACAGTGTTAGTCACAGGATTTGATGGGCACAGTGTTAGTCACAGGATTTGATGGGCACAGTGTTAGTCACAGGATTTGATGGGCACAATGTTAGTCTCAGGATCTGATGGGCACAGTGTTAGTTACACTTATAGGATCTGATGGGCACAATGTTAGTCACAGGATTTGATGGGCACAGTGTTAGTCACAGGATTTGATGGGCACAATGTTAGTCTCAGGATCTGATGGGCACAGTGTTAGTTACACTTATAGGATCTGATGGGCACAATGTTAGTTACACTTATAGGATCTGATGGGCACAGTGTTAGTTACACTTATAGGATCTGATGGGCACAGTGTTAGTTACACTTATAGGATCTGATGGGCACAGTGTTAGTCACAGGATCTGATGGGCACAGTGTTAGTTACACTTATAGGATCTGATGGGCACAGTGTTAGTCACAGGATCTGATGGGCACAGTGTTAGTTACACTTATAGGATCTGATGGGCACAGTGTTAGTCACAGGATCTGATGGGCACAGTGTTAGTTACACTTATAGGATCTGATGGGCACAGTGTTAGTCACAGGATCTGATGGGCACAGTGTTAGTCACAGGATCTGATGGGCACAGTTTTAGTTACACTTATAGGATCTGATGGGCACAATGTTAGTTACACTTATAGGATCTGATGGGCACAGTGTTAGTTACACTTATAGGATCTGATGGGCACAGTGTTAGTCACAGGATCTGATGGGCACAGTGTTAGTTACAGGATCTGAAGGGCGCAGTGTTAGTCACAGGATTTGATGGGCACAATGTTAGTCTCAGGATCTGATGGGCACAGTGTTAGTCACAGGATCTGATGGGCACAGTGTTACTTACACTTATAGGATCTGAAGGGCACAGTGTTAGTCTCAGGATCTGATGGGCACCGTGTTAGTTACAGGATCTGAAGGGCACAGTGTTAGTCTCAGGATCTGATGGGCACAGTGTTAATCACAGGATCTGATGGGCACAGTGTTAGTTACAGGATCTGATGGGCACAGTGTTAGTCTCAGGATCTGATGGGCACAGTGTTAGTCTCAGGATCTGAAGGGCACAGTGTTAGTCTCAGGATCTGATGGGCACAGTGTTAGTCTCAGGATCTGATGGGCACAGTGTTAGTCTCAGGATCTGATGGGCACAGTGTTAGTCACAGGATCTGATGGGCACAGTGTTAGTCACAGGATCTGATGGGCACCGTGTTAGTCTCAGAATCTGATGGGCACAGTGTTAGTCACAGGATTTGATGGGCACAATGTTAGTCACAGGATCTGATGGGCACAGTGTTAGTCTCAGGATCTGCTGGGCACAGTGTTAGTCTCAGGATCTGAAAGGCACAGTGTTAATCTCAGGATCTGATGGGCACAGTGTTAGTTACAGGATCTGATGGGCACAGTGTTAATCTCAGGATCTGATGGGCACAGTGTTAGTTACAGGATCTGCTGGGCACAGTGTTAATCTCAGGATCTGAAAGGCACAGTGTTCGTTACAGGATCTGATGGGCACAGTGTTAATCACAGGATCTGATGGGCACAGTGTTAATCACAGGATCTGATGGGCACAGTGTTAGTCTCAGGATCTGATGGGCACAGTGTTAGTCTCAGGATCTGATGGGCACAGTGTTAGTCTCAGGATCTGAAGGGCACAGTGTTAGTCTCAGGATCTGAAGGGCACAGTGTTAATCACAGGATCTGATGGGCACAGTGTTAGTCTCAGGATCTGATGGGCACAGTGTTAGTCTCAGGATCTGAAGGGCACAGTGTTAGTCTCAGGATCTGAAGGGCACAGTGTTAGTCTCAGGATCTGCTGGGCACAGTGTTAGTCTCAGGATCTGCTGGGCACAGTGTTAGTCTCAGGATCTGATGGGCACAGTGTTAGTTACAGTTACAGGATCTGAAGGGCACAGTGTTAGTTACAGGATCTGAAAGGCACAGTGTTAATCTCAGGATCTGATGGGCACAGTGTTAATCACAGGATCTGATGGGCACAGTGTTTGTTACAGGATCTGATGGGCACAGTGTTAGTCTCAGGATCTGATGGGCACAGTGTTAGTCACAGGATCTGATGGGCACAGTGTTAGTCTCAGGATGTGATGGGCACAGTGTTAGTCTCAGAATCTGATGGGCACAGTGTTAGTCACAGGATTTGATGGGCACAATGTTAGTCTCAGGATCTGATGGGCACAGTGTTAGTTACAGGATCTGAAGGGCGCAGTGTTAGTCACAGGATCTGATGGGCACAGTGTTACTTACACTTATAGGATCTGAAGGGCACAGTGTTAGTCTCAGGATCTGATGGGCACCGTGTTAGTTACAGGATCTGAAGGGCACAGTGTTAGTCTCAGGATCTGATGGGCACAGTGTTAATCACAGGATCTGATGGGCACAGTGTTAGTTACAGGATCTGATGGGCACAGTGTTAGTCACAGGATCTGATGGGCACCGTGTTAGTCTCAGAATCTGATGGGCACAGTGTTAGTCACAGGATTTGATGGGCACAATGTTAGTCACAGGATCTGATGGGCACAGTGTTAGTCTCAGGATCTGAAAGGCACAGTGTTAATCTCAGGATCTGATGGGCACAGTGTTAGTTACAGGATCTGATGGGCACAGTGTTAATCTCAGGATCTGATGGGCACAGTGTTAGTTACAGGATCTGCTGGGCACAGTGTTAATCTCAGGTTCTGAAAGGCACAGTGTTAGTTACAGGATCTGATGGGCACAGTGTTAGTTTCAGGATCTGATGGGCACAGTGTTAATCACAGGATCTGATGGGCACAGTGTTAGTCTCAGGATCTGATGGGCACAGTGTTAGTCTCAGGATCTGAAGGGCACAGTGTTAGTCTCAGGATCTGAAGGGCACAGTGTTCGTCTCAGGATCTGCTGGGCACAGTGTTAGTCTCAGGATCTGCTGGGCACAGTGTTAGTCTCAGGATCTGATGGGCACAGTGTTAGTTACAGTTACAGGATCTGAAGGGCACAGTGTTAGTTACAGGATCTGAAAGGCACAGTGTTAATCTCAGGATCTGATGGGCACAGTGTTAATCACAGGATCTGATGGGCACAGTGTTAGTTACAGGATCTGATGGGCACAGTGTTAGTCTCAGGATCTGATGGGCACAGTGTTAGTCTCAGGATCTGAAGGGCACAGTGTTAGTCTCAGGATCTGATGGGCACAGTGTTAGTCTCAGGATCTGAAGGGCACAGTGTTAGTCTCAGGATCTGATGGGCACAGTGTTAGTCTCAGGATCTGAAGGGCACAGTGATAGTCACAGGATCTGATGGGCACAGTGTTAGTTACAGGATCTGATGGGCACAGTGTTAGTCACAGGATCTGAAGGGCACAGTGTTCGTCTCAGGATCTGATGGGCACAGTGTTAGTCTCAGGATCTGATGGGCACAGTGTTAGTTACAGGATCTGATGGGCACAGTGTTAGTCACAGGATCTGTTGGGCACAGTGTTAGTTACATGATCTGATGGGCACAGTGTTAGTCACAGGATCTGATGGGCACAGTGTTAGTCTCAGGATCTGATGTGCACAGTGTTAGTTACAGGATCTGATGGGCACAGTGTTAGTCACAGGATCTGATGGGCACAGTGTTAGTCTCAAGATCTGAAGGGCACAGTGTTAGTCTCAGGATCTGATGGGCACAGTGTTAGTCTCAGGATCTGAAGGGCACAGTGTTAGTCTCAGTATCTGATGGGCACAGTGTTAGTCTCAGTATCTGATGGGCACAGTGTTAGTCTCAGGATCTGATGGGCACAGTGTTAGTCTCAGGATCTGATGGGCACAGTGTTAGTCACAGGATCTGAAGGGCACAGTGTTAGTCTCAGGATCTGATGGGCACAGTGTTGGTTACAGGATCTGATGGGCACAGTGTTAGTCACATGATCTGATGGGCACAGTGTTAGTCACAGGATCTGATGGGCACAGTGTTAGTCTCAGGATCTGATGTGCACAGTGTTAGTTACAGGATCTGATGGGCACAGTGTTAGTCACAGGATCTGATGGGCACAGTGTTAGTCTCAGGATCTGATGGGCACAGTGTTAGTCTCAAGATCTGAAGGGCACAGTGTTAGTCTCAGGATCTGATGGGCACAGTGTTAGTCTCAGGATCTGATGGGCACAGTGTTAGTCTCAGGATCTGAAGGGCACAGTGTTAGTCTCAGTATCTGATGGGCACAGTGTTAGTCTCAGGATCTGATGGGCACAGTGTTAGTCTCAGGATCTGATGGGCACAGTGTTAGTTACAGGATCTGATGGGCACAGTGTTAGTCACAGGATCTGTTGGGCACAGTGTTAGTCACAGGATCTGATGGGCACAGTGTTAGTCACAGGATCTGATGGGCACATTGTTAGTCACAGGATCTGATGGGCACAGTGTTAGTCTCAGGATCTGATGGGCACAGTGTTAGTTACAGGATCTGTTGGGCACAGTGTTAGTCACAGGATCTGATGGGCACATTGTTAGTCACAGGATCTGATGGGCACAGTGTTAGTCTCAGGATCTGATGTGCACAGTGTTAGTTACAGGATCTGATGGGCACAGTGTTAGTCACAGGATCTGATGGGCACAGTGTTAGTCTCAGGATCTGATGGGCACAGTGTTAGTCTCAAGATCTGAAGGGCACAGTGTTAGTCTCAGGATCTGATGGGCACAGTGTTAGTCTCAGGATCTGATGGGCACAGTGTTAGTCTCAGGATCTGAAGGGCACAGTGTTAGTCTCAGTATCTGATGGGCACAGTGTTAGTCTCAGGATCTGATGGGCACAGTGTTAGTCTCAGGATCTGATGGGCACAGTGTTAGTCTCAGGATCTGATGGGCACAGTGTTAGTTACAGGATCTGATGGGCACAGTGTTAGTCACAGGATCTGTTGGGCACAGTGTTAGTTACACCTATAGGATCTGATGGGCACATTGTTAGTTACAGGATCGGATGGACACAGTGTTAGTTACAGTTATGGGATTTGATGGGCAAAGTATCAGTTACGGTTGCAGGATCTGATGGGCACAGTGTTAGTTACAGTTACAGGATCTGAAGGGCACAGCGTTAGTTACAGGATCTGAAGGGCACAATGTTAGTCTCAGGATCTGATGTGCACAGTGTTAGTTACAGTTATAGGATCTGAAGGGCACAGTGTTAGTCTCAGGATCTGATGTGCACAGTGTTAGTTACAGTTACAGGATCTGATGGGCACAATGTTAATTACAGTTATGGGATTTGATGGGCAAAGTATCAGTTACGGTTGCAGGATCTGATGGGCACAGTGTTAGTCACAGGATCTGATGTGCACAGTGTTAGTTACAGTTACAGGATCTGAAGGGCACAGCGTTAGTTACAGGATCTGAAGGGCACAGTGTTAGTCTCAGGATCTGAAGGGCACAGTGTTAGTCACAGGATCTGATGTGCACAGTGTTAGTTACAGTTATAGGATCTGAAGGGCACAGTGTTCGTTACAGGATCGGATGGGCACAGTGTTAGTTACAGTTATAGGATCTGAAGGGCACAGTGTTAGTCACAGGATCTGTTGGGCACAGTGTTAGTTACAGTTATAGGATCTGAAGGGCACAGTGTTCGTTACAGGATCGGATGGACACAATGTTAGTTACAGTTACAGGGGCTAATGGGCACAATGTTAGTTACAGTTATGTGATTTGATGGGCAAAGTATCAGTTACGGTTGCAGGATCTGATGGGCACAGTGTTAGATACAGTTATGGGATTTGATGGGCACAATGTTAGTTGCAATTATGCGATTTGATGGGCAAAGTGTTAGTTACAGTTACAGGATCTGATGGGCACAGTGTTAGTTACAGGATCTGATGGGCACAGTGTTAGTTACAGTTATAGGACCTAATGGGCAGAGTGCTAGTTACAGTTATGGGATTTGATGGGCACAGTGTTTGATACACTTTCAGGATCTGACATAGAGGCCTGCTACTCGACCCGAACCCGACAGGACCCGACGACATGTGTTGGGTTCGGGTCGGGCCAATCTTCAGGGTCCAGATTTCGGGGTCGGGCCGAGTCCAGGTCGTGCCGGACACATCTGGTAAGTGCTGTGCCGGTAAGTATTAAAAATAAAAAACTTAGCTGAGCTAAGAGTCCGGGACGAAAGTGAGTCTGCGCAGTGAGCGAATGTTGTCACTATGACATCATCGCGCATGTGCTGCAGCTTCGTGGAGCTTCCACATCCCCATCATTCTCCTACCACCTACCTACACTAGGGGCCATTTACAATGGCCAATTTACCTATCAACCTGCAAGTCTTTGGCTGTGGGAGGAAACTGGAACACCCGGTGGAAACCCATGCGGTCACAGGGAGAACTTGCAAACTCCGCACAGGCAGCACCCAGAATTGAACCCGGGTTGCTGGAGCTGTGTGGCTGCGGTGTGAACCACTGTGCCACCCCAGTTGGTTCAGTCGGGTTCGGGCCGGGTTCTTTTTTCCTGACCTGAGCAGGCCTCTAATCTGACAGGCACATTGTTAGTTACAGTTACAGGGTCTGATGGGCACAGCGTTATTTAGAGTTATAGGAACTGATGGGCACAGTGTTAGTGTTTTTTTATTTGTTCATGGGATGTGGGCATCACAGGCTATGGCATTTATTGCCCATATTTTGCCTAATTGATCTTCGGAAGGGCATGGTGAGTTGCTGCCTTAACCCACTGCAATAATTGAATGTATGTCCTTTTCTTAGATTTCATAGCGGTTTGATATTTGGATTACAGCCAGTTGAGGCTTAGCCATGATGCTCCCCACGGTGCAATAATCTGCCAGCATCTGCTGCCTAGGCTCACACATGAAGATTGGCAATTTGGGCAAAGGTACCAGCACCTGTACAACCATATCTCAGCAAGAACGTGTGTACTTGGGGTAAGAGGATGACTAGCCATTTTTGGAGATGAGTGCCAACTGAGGTCACTATTATACTAACAGCTGCAGGTTAACGATATATTCTGTGATTGCAGATTGGAAATGATCTGAAGGTTCGGACTCCACTCAAATTCTGTTTTTCCATCAGGCACTTTCTGATTGCTCAGCAGCCCAGGAGCTGAGAGATAGTCCATGATGCAGGTTAGCCTCTGTCCAGCGCATACTGTGTTTCTGATATTCACTGTGCGTGTGACAGCGGCTGATGAGATTCTGGAGGCTCGTCGTTGGGACAACTTCAAGTCACTTCCTTCTGGGGACCGTCCAAGAAAACCGTGAATTCCAAGTTGTGTGTTTGATGTCTTTATCCTGCTGTATCCTGCCTCCCCTTATCTCGCTCTGCCACTCCTTATTCCAATCTCATTATAAGAGTCCTTGTCACAAACCCAAACGCCCCACTTGCTCACTTTCCATGCTGCAAGCCTGTCGGAACTAGTCTGTCTGCTTATGACAGCTGCATGTCTAGCCATGTTTTTCCTGAGGTCAAGCACTGTCTGGCTCTGTTTTTATTTCATAGTGATTACAAATTTTACTGAATAATTTCACCTACTCTGCTATGTAATTATACTTGTTGAGATGAAGTGTGTAATATTGTAGAAATGAAGCCAGACTGAATCTGTCAATCACATTGTGGCTGGGGTCTGATCCCAGTTTGTGTCACACTGTGGTTACCGTCTGTGTCTGGATGCCATCTGATCCCAGTCTGTGTGTACCTGCAGTTCCTGCACACTGTCAGTCTGTTACTCCTAAGCTAGTTTCTGAACCACCAACCAGCTTAGTCTGTGCTTCAGTGGAGGTGAAGGCACCAACTGGAGACTGACTGCTTCCTTATGAACTAAACTGGTGCCAGCAACACAGAAAAACCTTCCCTAATGTTGCTGACAGCTGTAATCTCCAGAGTAACAGACAGACCTCAAAGACTGCGTAATGCTGTGAAGTCCCTCAACCATTATGCTCTTCAGGTGAATACCCTTGAGCTTTCAGTCCCATTAATCTATTCAGCTTCCTCTGGGAGGGTGACACATTCACACACACTCCCTTCTCCTCTGGCTTCCTCGTGAATCACCCAGTACCAATTCCTCACCAACACAATGTAAGCTCCCTGTTAAGGTGAAAGTATCTGAGCTGGTGCCTGGGAGTGAAGAAGCAAGTCTGCACTGGGTGAGACAGAGGGGTTGTGGCAGGGGAATAAAGGGCAGTATCTTGGTCCAGGGACTTATGGTGGTTTTCACATCTGCCTCAGCATCAGCATTGTAAGCAACGACAACTATTTTCTCATTCCTCTGCTTCATTGTCATCATAATCGCCATCTTCCTCTGCCTCTTGTTGCTGTGATGCATCTGCAGGAAAGCAAGGTCTGAACGAAGAATGGGTGAGCATTACTGCCCTGGAATTACTCAGTGATGATGACCAACAAGGTATGCAGTTACTAACTTGCTGCCTACGCCATCCCAACGATTTTGCCAGCTCCTACAGATAGAACTCGGTGCCTGCTCCGCAGCTGCATGGCCTGCTGATCGTAGGGAGTAAGTTTTTGGTGGAGCTGCACTCTCCACCTCCAGGATGAAGCTGCAGATTCCAGAGGTGGCTCACAATTGGAAGATAAATTTTGTGCAGTTGGGAATAGGAGGTAGTTGTCATCCCAGCTCACTGCCAGACAGAGGTTATCAGGTTAGTGGCCTGGGCAAAGGTCCAGCCATGGCCACAAGCCAGCAATGGAGGTAAGGGGATGGAACCAGGGCCTCAGGCTGGAGATGGAGGGGTGGAACCAGGGTCCCAGGCTGAGGATGGAGGGGTGGAACCAGGGTCCCAGACTGGGGATGGAGGGGTGGAACCAGGGCCCCAGGCTGGGGATGGAACCAAGGCCCCACAATATAGAGCTGCCTAATTTGAATGTAATTCCACCCTATGACTGTGGCAGACAGTAGATGTACAGGCCCCCTGTACCCTGCACATTGAGGCCCTGGGTGTCTCGGGTACATTGGGGAGCTCTGGACCTCTCTGGTACTTTGGGGGGCTCTGGGCCTGTTGGGTACGTTGAGGAGCTCTGGGCCTGTCCAGTACATTGGGGAGCTCCGGATCGCTTGGGTACATTGGGGAGCTCTGGGCCTCTCGGGTACTTTGGGGAGCTCTGGGCCTCTCGGGTACATTGGGGAGCTCCGGGCCTCTCGGGTACATTGGGGAGCTCCGGGCCTCTCTGGTACATTGGGGAGCTCTGGGCCTCTCGGGTACTTTGGGGGGCTCTGGGCCTGTTGGGTACGTTGAGGAGCTCTGGGCCTCTCTGGTACATTGGGGAGCTCCGGGCCTCTCTGGTACATTGGGGAGCTCCGGACCACTCGGGTACTTTGGGGAGCTCTGGGCCTCTCGGGTACTTTGGGGAGCTCCGGACCGCTCGGGTACTTTGAGGAGCTCTGGGCCTCTCTGGTACATTGGGGAGCTCCGGGCCTCTCTGGTACATTGGGGAGCTCCGGGCCTCTCTGGTACATTGGGGAGCTCCGGACCACTCGGGTACTTTGGGGAGCTCTGGGCCTCTCAGGTACTTTGGGGAGCTCCGGACCGCTCGGGTACATTGGATAGCTCTGGGCCTCTCTGGTACATTGGGGAGCTCCTGGCCTCTCTGGTACATTGGGGAGCTCTGGGCCTCTTGGGTACATTGGGGAGCTCCGGACCTCTCGGGTACATTGGGGAGCTCTGGGCCTCTCGGGTACTTTGGGGAGCTCCGGACCTCTCCGGTACATTGGGGAGCTCTGGGCCTCTCGGGTACATTGGGGAGCTCTGGACATCTCAGGTACATTGGGGAGCTCCGGACATCTCAGGTACATTGGGGAGCTCCAGACCTCTCGGGTACATTGGGGAGCTCTGGGCCTCTTGGGTACATTGGGGAGCTCCGGACCTCTCGGGTACATTGGGGAACTCCGGACCTATCGGGTACATTGGGGAGCTCTGGGCCTCTTGGGTACATTGGGGAGGTCTGGGTCTCTCGGGCACATTATAGGCCTCAGGCTCTGCTCCCAAAATTCCAGGTAGCAGGTGCCCAATATGTTTCAGTATTGAGCCCACCATCTTTTTGCAATGGTCCTTGCAATAAGATAAAATGACATTGAATTTACAGCACAGAAACAGGCTAATTTACTCCAGATGGTCTATCTGGTGTTTATCCTCCTCCAACTCCTCTTCATTTAACCCTGTCACCATATCCTTTCTCCCTAGTGTACTTGTCTAGCTTCCCTTTAAATGCCTGTAAATGCATTCTATATTCTCACCATTCTCTGGTTAAAGAAGTTTCTTCTGAAATCTTTATTGGATCTTTTAGTGACCATATTAATTAGGCACTTTATAGATATGTGAACTCAACAGTTTTCAGTCATAACCACCGCTCCCAATTTTTCTTTTGGGACAGCAGCTGTTGGTGATTATTCTGCTTTTCCCATTTACACCTCCTTCAGACCCATCTTTTGTTTCTTTACTTGTCTCATTACCATCTCCTTTTGCCTTGCACTATCATCCCTTTTTCCAATTAATTTCGCCAACCTTCCATCCTATCACTGACCTTCCTTTTTGTTCTTTCCTCCTTTCCCTGCCTCTTTACTTGCTTAAAACCTGTTACATCTCTCATTTTTTTCCAGTTCTGATGATAGGTCATCGCCCTGAAACGTTAACTCTGTTTCTCTCTCCAGAGACACTGCCAGAGCTGCTGAGTATTTCCAGCAGTTTCTATTTTTATTTCAGAATTCCAGCATCCGCAGTATTCTGCTGTTGTATTATTTTTATGGCCGCTAATTTTTGACTCCTCCACAAGTGGAAACATTTTCTCTACTTCTACCCTATCAAACCCCTTCATAATTTCAAAGACCTCCACGTGTTCACCCTCAGCCTTCTCTTTTCTAGAATTTCAACACGGCTAAGTGTGAGATGTTAGATTTTGGTCAGAAAATAAGGTGGTCACATATTACTTGGAAAATAAGAATCTAACTGGGGTAGAGGAGCAAAGGGACCTGGGAGTACATTACACAAATCACTGAAAGTTGTGATGTAGGTTAATATGCCACGAAAAAGCCAACCAAGCATTAGGGTTTATTTCTAGGGGAGCAGAATTGAAAAGTGGAGAAGTTATGATATACTCCTATCGACCCTCGGTTAGACCACACTTGGAGTAGTGTGTACAATTCTGGTCACCATATTATGAAAATGTCAGTGATCTTGTGCTTGTACTTCATTGAACTGCTCCATAATAAAGGAAAATTGAAACCTCTGCGGATCACCAAATTCTACAGTTAGACGCACTGGCGAAGGTGAAAAAAAGATTTACAAGGATGATTTATTCATTTATTCATTCATGGGATGTGTGAGCGTCATTGGCAAGGCCAACACTTACTGACGATCCCTAACTGCCCTTGAAAAGGTAGTAATGAGCCACCGCCGTCTATTGCTGCCATCTATGTGGTGGTGCTGTTAGGGAGGAAGTTTCTGAAATTTGAGCCAGCGACAACGAAGGAAAATGGTAAAATGTTTCCAAGTCAGGATGGTGTGTGACTTGGAGAGGAACTTGCAGGTGGTGGTGTTCCCATATGCCTGTTACCGTTGCCCTTCTAGGTGGTAGAGGGCACAGGTTTGGAAGGCGCTGCAGAGAATTCTTGGCAAATTGCTGCATCTTGTAGAGAGCAGTGGAGGGAGTAAGTGGTTGAGATGGTGGATGGGGTGTCAATCAAGCGAACTGCTTTGTCCTGAATGCTGTTGAGCTTCTTGTGTGTTGGAGCTGCGCTCATCCAGACAAGTGGACTTTATTTCATCACACCCTTGACTTGTAGACAGCTTTTGGGGAGTCAGGAGGTGAGTCACTTGCTGCAGATTTCCCAGCCACTGACCTGCTCTTGTAGCCGCAGTATTTATGTATTGGTCCAGTTAGGTTTCTAGTCAGTGGTGATCTCCAGGATGTTGATTGTGAGGGATTTGATAATGGTAATGCCATCAAATATCAAGGGGAGCTGTTTAGGCGCTCTGCTGTTGGAGATGGTCATTACCTGGCACTTGTGTGGCATGAATATTAATTGCCATTTATTAGCCAAGCCTGAATGTTGTCCAGGTCTTTACTATATGTGGGCACAGACTGCTTCTGAGAAGTTGTGAATGGAATTGAACACTGCTCCATCATCAGTGAGCATCCACATTTCTGACCTTATGGTGGCAGGTAGATCATTGATGAAGCAGCTGAAAACAGTTAGTTGTAGGAGACTACCCTGTGGCACTCCTGCAGTGATGTCATGGGGCTGAGCTGATTGGACTCCAATAACCACAACCATCTCCCTTCGCACTACGTAAGACTCCAACCATTGGGAGTTTTCCCCTGACTTCAATTTTACCAGATGCCACACTCAGTTAAATGATGGCAAGGGCAGTCATTCTTGCCTCACCTCTGGAATTCAGCTCTTTCGTCCATTTTTGAACCGTCTGTAATGAGGTCTGGAACCGAGTGGTCCTGGTGCCACCCAAACTGACAATCTGTGAGCAAGTTATTGCTGAGTAAGTGCCACTCTATAGCACTGTCAATGACACCTTCCATCACTTTGCTGATGATCGAGAGTAGACTGATGAGGCGGTAATTGACCAGACTGGATTTGTCCTGCTTTTTGTGGACAGGACATGTATGGGCAATTTTCCACATTGATGGGTAGATGCCAGTGTTGTAGCTGTACTGACACAGCTTGGCCATGGGTGCAGCTAGTTCTGGATCACAAGTCTTCAGCACTACAGCCAGGATGTTGTCAGGGTCCATAGCTTTTGCTGTATCCAGTGCTCCATAAGAGGATAACTAAGGAGAGAGTAGGGCCCATAAAAGACCAAAAAGGTAATCTATGTGTAGGGGTGGAAGATGTTTGTATTTTTCTTAATGAATACTTTGCGTCTGCCTTCACAAAAGAGGGGGACGATGCAGATATTGTAGTTAAGGAAGAGGAGTGTGAAGTATTGGATGTGATAAACATAGGGAGAGAGGAAGTATTAATGGGATTAGCATCCTTGAAAGTTAATAAATCACCACGGCCAGATGAAATGTACCCTGAGCTGTTAAAAGAAGCCAGAGAGGAAATAGCAGAACGTCTGACCGTCATTTTCCAGTCCTCACTAGATACAGGTGTGGTGCTGGAGGATTGGAGATTTGCTAACGTTGTACCTATGTTTAAAAAGGGTGCGAAGGATAGCCCAATAATTACAGGCCAGTCAGTCTAACCTCATTAGTGGGCAAATTATCGTAATCAATTCTGAGACACAGGATAAACTGTCAATAGAAGGGTACAGATTAATCAAGGATAGTCAGCATGGATTTGTTAAGGGAAGAGCTTGTCTGACTAACATGATTGAATTTTTTGAAGAAGTAACAAGGAAGCTAGATGAGGGTAGTGCAGTTGATGTGGTCTACATGAATTTAAGCAAGGCTTTTGCCAAGGTCCCACATGGTTTAAAAAAAAAGCCCATGGGATCCAAGGTAATGCAGCAAGCTGGGTACAAAATTGGCTCAGTGGTAGAAAACAAAGGGTAATTGTTGATGGCTGTTTTAGAGACTGGAGGGCTGTTTCCAGTGGCGTTCCGCAGGGCTCAGTACTGGTCCCCTGATTTTTGTGGTATATATTAACAATTTGGATGTAAATGTAGGGGGCATGATCAAGAAGTTGCAGATGACACAAAGATTGGCCATGTGGTAGATAGCGAGGAGGAAAGCTGTTGGCTGCAGGAAGATATTGATGATCTGGTCAGATGGGCAGAAAAGTGGCAAATGGAATTCAACTTGGAGAAGTGTGAGGTGATGCATTTGGGGAGGTCAAACAAAGCAAAGGAATACACAATTATTGGGAGACTACTGAAAGGTGTAGAGCAAGTGAAGGACCTTGGAGTGAATGTCCACAGATCCCTGAAGGCACAAGGACAGGTCAATAAGGTGGCTAAAAATCCTTTCCTTTATTAGCCGAGGTATAGAGTTTAAAAGCAGGGAGGTTACGCTGGAACTGTATAAATCATTGGTTAGGCCACAACTTGAGTACTGTGTGTACTTCTGGTCACCTCATTACAGAATGAATGTAATTGCACTGAAGAGGGCGCAGAGGAGATTTACGAGGATGTTACCAGGACTGAAAAAATGCAGCTATGAGGAAAGATTGGATAGGCTGGGGTTGATCTCCTTGGAACAGAGAAGGCTGAGGGGAGATCTGATTGAAATGTACAAAATTTTGAGGGGCCTGGATAGAGTGGAGGTGAAGGGTCTGTTCACCTTAGTAGAGAGGTCAGTGACAAGGGGACATAGATTTAAAGTGATTGGTAGAACAATTAGAGGGGAGATGAGGAAAACCTTTTTCACCCAGAGGGTGATGATGGTCTGGAACTCACTGCCTGAAAGGGTAGTAGAGGCAGAAACCCTCGACTCATTTAAAAGATAACTGGATATGCACCTCAAGTGCCGTAATCTGCAGGGCTATGGACCAAATGCTGGAAGGTGGAATTAGACTCGGTGGCTCGTTGTTTGGCTGGCGCAGACATGATGGGCCAAATGGCCTCTTTCTGTGCCGTAAACTTGCTATGACTCTATGATTTCTGGATATCATATGGAGCGAATCAAATTGGCTGAAGACTGGCTTCTGTGATGCTGGGGACCTTAGCAGGGGGCCAAGATGGATCATCCACTTGGCACTTCTGGCTTGTGTTTTGCACTGACACACTGGGCTCCACAATTATTGAAGATGGAGATGTTCATGGAGTTTTCTCTTCCTCAATGTTCCCTGTAAGCCACCCAAAAGTTCTTGTGCAGGCTGCATGCAAATCATCCCTTTTAAGGTACTGCACGTGTATGGCCATGCAAAAAAAGTAATGGTCCACGCACTTAAATTGCCCACGCACTCCAAAAAAAAAAAATTAGAGGGTGTACGAAGGTATGAGGGGAGAACTGGCTAAATTTAATTGGGTAAATAGACTGGAAGGTATGGTGGTAAATAAACAGTGGGAAACATTTAAAGAAACAATTTAAGTACATTCCGTTCAGAAACAAAAACTCGTCCAGAAAGACCCATCAGTGTCTCACTCAGGAAGTTAAGGAGAGTATTCGACTAAAAGAAGAGGCTTACAATTTTGCAAAAAGTAGCAGCAAGTCTGAGGATTGGGAGTGTTTTAGAAACCAGCAAAGGGCCCCCAAAACGTTGATAAAAAGGGAAAAAATAGAATGAGAGTAAACTAGCCAGCAATATAAAAACAGATTGTAAGAGCTTTTATAAGTACATAAAAAGGAAGAGAGTAGCTAAAGTAGGCATTGGTCCCTTAGAGGCAGAGACAGGAGAAATCATGGGGAATGAGGAGATGGCAGAGGCATTGAACAAATATTTTGTGTCCGTCTTCACAGTAGAAAACACAAGTTTCATACCAGAAATAGGCAGTAACCTGGGGGCTAAACAGAGTGAGGAAATTCAGGATATTGATATCAGTCGAGAAAAATTATTGGATAAACTTGAGGGACTAAAATCTGACAAGTCCCCGGGACCAGATGGCCTACATCCTAGGGTTCTAAAAGAGATAGTTGCAGATGTAGTGGATGCACTAGCTATGATGTTCCAAAATTCCTTAGATTCAGGAATGGTCCCATCAGATTGGAAGTTGGCAAATGTTACACTGCTTTTCAAGAAAGAAGGGAGAGAGAAAACAGGGAACTACAGGCCAGTTAGCCTAACATCAGTCATTGGGAAAATGCTAAAATCTATTATTAAGGAAGTCTTAACAATGTGCTTGGAAAAGCATAGTATGATTAGAACAAGTCAATGTGGTTTTACTAAAGGGAGATCCTGTTTGACAAATTTATTAGAGTTTTTTGAGGATGTAACTAGTAGGGTAGATAAAGGGGATTTTGTATACCTGGATTTCCAAAAGGCATTCGATAAGGTGCCACACAAAAGATTAATTGGCAAAATAAGGGTTCATGGAGTTGGGGGTAATAAGCATGGATAGATGATTGGTTAACAGACCGGAAGAATGAGTGGGCATAAACGGGGCATTTTCAAGTTGGCAGGCGGTAAATAGTGGAGTGCCTCAAGGATCAGTGCTGTGGCCTAAGCTGTTTACAATCTATATTAATGACTTGGATGAAGAGACAGAGAATAATGTATTTAAATTTGCTGCTGATACAGAGCTTGGTGGAAAGGTAAGCTGCAGGGGAGGATATAGAGAGGCTGCAAAGAGATATAGACAGGTTAAGTGAGTGGGCAACAAGATGGTAGATGTTAGGGACATGTGAAGTTGTTCACTTTGGTTGTAAAATTAGAAAAACAGAATATTTTGTAAAAGATGTGAAACTGTTAATTGTTGATGTTCAGAGAGACTTGGGGGTACTCGTACAAGGACCGCACAAAGTTAACATGCAGGTGCAGCAGGCTATTAGGAAGGCAAATGGCATGTTGGCCTTTATTGCAAGGGGATTGGAGTACAGGAATAAAGAAATCCTACTAAAATTGTACAGGGGAGGCAGTGCAGCAAAGATTTACTAGATTGGTCCCTGGGATGAGGGGGTTGTCCTATGATGAGAGGTTGAGTAAATTGGGCCAATATTCTCTGGAGTTTGGAAGAACGAGAGGCAATCTAATTGAGACATACAAGATTCTGAAAGGGCTTTAGAGATTATTCCCACTGATCAGGGAATATAGAACACAGGGACACAGTCTCAGGATAAGGGGCCAAACATTCAAGACTGAAATGAGGAGAAATTACTTCACTCAAAGGGTTATGGATCTTTGGAATTCTCTACCCCAAAGGGTTGTGGATGCTCCATCATTGAATACATTTGCTGGGATAGATAGATTTTTGGTCTTGCAGGGAATCAAGGGATATGGGGAGTGGGCAGGAAAGTGGAATTGAAGCCCAAGATCAGCCATGATTGTATTGACTGGCGGAGCAGGCTCGATGGGCCTTATGGCATACTCCTATTTCTTGTGTTCTTGTATGGAACAATGATGCAGGAAGGAGGGCTTTAGATTCCTGGGACACTGGGACCAGTTCTGGAGAAGGTGGGATCTGCACAGGCTGGACGGGTTACACCTGAACAGAGCTGGGACAAATTTCCTTGCAGGGCAGTTTGCTAGTGCTTTTGGGGAGGATTTAAACTAACTTTGCAGGGGTGTGGGAACTGGGAGGAAATATCAGAGAGGAATACCAAGATGCACAGAATACTGAGAGAGATAGATAACATGAGAGTAGGGAATAGTACGTTATTAGGTGGGGTCAGAGTAAGGGAGAAAGTAATAAAGTCTACATCAGGATTAATGTGCATGTATGTGAATGCACAGAGTAGTGTTAATAAGATTGGTGAATAACAGGTGCAGATTGATATGTGGAAATACGATGTGGCTATAACAGAGACCTGTCTCAAAGAAGGGCAGGACTGGGTGTTAAATATTCCTGGAAACAAGGTGTTCAGGAAAGATAGTAATGGAAGAAAAGGGGGAGGAGTGGCGGCATTGATTACAGAGAGTATTGCAGTGCCGGAGAGAGAGGATATCCCTGAGGGGTCAAGGACGGAATCTATTTGGCTAGAGCTAAGGAACAAAAGAGATGCAGTTATGTTGCTTGGTGTAATCTATAGGCCACCAACTAATGGAAAGGATAAAGAGGAACAAATTTGCAAGGAAATTACAGAGAGATGAAAGAATTATACAGTAGTTATAATGGGGGACTTTAATTATCCAAATATAGACTGGAATAGTAGTAGTTTAACGGGCAGAGAGGAATAAGAGTTCCTAGAGTGTGTTCAGGAAAAATTTCTACAACAGTATGTTTCCAGTCGAACGAGAGGGGAGGCACTGCTAGACCTGGTTCTTGGGAATGAGGTGGGCCAAGTGGATCACATATCAATAAGAGAACATTTAGGGGACAGTGATCATTGTATCATAAGGTTTACGTTGGTTTTGGAAAAGAACAAAGAACCATCTAGAGTAAGAATAATTAACTAGGGGAAAGCCAACTTCAGTGGGTTAAGATTGGATCTGGGCCGAATAAATTGGAATCAGAGGTTGGAAGGAAAAACAGTAGCTGCATAATGGGATGCCTTTAAAGAAGAGGTAGTTTGGGCACAGTCAAGGTATATTCCCTTGAAGGGGAATGGTAATGCAAATAAATCCAGAGCTCCCTGGGTGACAAAAGAGATAGAGATGAAGATGAAGAAGAAAAAGTGTACTTATGACAGATGTCAGGTCGATAATTCTAATTGAGAACCAGGCTGAATACAGAAGATTCAGAGGGGAAGGGGAAAGCAAATAAGAGAAGAAAAGAGAGAGTATGAAAAAAGCCTGGCAGCCAACATAAAAGGGAATCACAAAGTCCTCTATAGGCATATAAATAGTACAAGGGGGTAAAAGGTGGAGTAGGGCCAATTAGGGACCAAAAGGGGAATTTACTCATGGAGGCAGGGGGAATAGCTGAGGTATTAAATGAATACTTTGCATCTGTCTTTACCAAGGAAGGGCCGGATGAGATGCATCCAAGGATACTGAGGGAAGTGGGAGTGGAAATTGCAGAGGTACTGGCCATCATTTTTCAGTCTTCTTTAGACGCAGGGGTGATGCCAGAGGACTAGAGAATTACAAACGTTACACCCTTGTTCAAAAAAGGATGTAAAGATGAGCCAGCAACTACAAGCCAATCAATTTAACTTCAGTGGTGGGGAAACTTCGAGAAAGAATAATTTGGGGAAAAATTAACAGTCACATGGACAAATGTGGGTTAATTAAGGAAAGCCAGCACAGATTCATTAAGGGAAAATCATGTTTAACTAACTTGCTGGAGCATTTAGATGAGGTAACAGAGAGGGTTGATGAGGACAATGCTGTTGATGTGGTGTACATGGGTGTTTGATACAGTGCCGCACAACAGACTTGTGAGCAAAATTATAGCTCATGGAATAAAAGGGACAGTAGGAACATTGATATGAAATTGGCTGAGTGATAGGAAACAGTAGTGGTTAATGGATGTTCTTCAAGTTGGAGGAAGATTTGTAGTGGAGTTCCCCAGGGATCAGTGTTGGGACCCTTGCTCTTCCTGATGTATATTAATCACCTAGAGTTTGGTGTACAGGACACAATTTCAAAATTTGGGGATGATACGAAATTTGGAACAGTTGCAAACTGAGGAAGATTGTGTAGAACTTCAAGAGGACATAGATTAGTTGGTGGAATGGGTGGACAAATGGTAGATGGAAGTTCAATGTGGAGAAATGTGAAGTCATTCATTTGGTAGGAAGAACATGGAGAGACAATATAGAATAAAGGGTACAATTCTAAAGGGGGTGCAGGAGCAAAGGGACCTGGGAGTATATAAGGGTAAGTCATTGAAGGTGGCAGGACAGATTGAGAGCGCGGTTAATAAAGCATACAGTATCCTGGGCTTTATTAATAGGGGCATAGAGTACAAGAGCAAGGAGGTTATGTTAAATTTGTATAAGGCACTAGTTCGGCCTCAGCTGGAGTATTGTGTCTAGTTCTGGGTGCCACACTTTAGGAAAGATGTGAAGGCATTAGAGAGAATGCAGAAAAGATTCACTAGAATAGTTCCAGGGATGAGGAACTTTAGGTAGGAGGACAGATTGGAGATGTTGGGACTGTTTTCCTTGGAGAAGAGAAGGCTGAGAGGAAATTTGATAGAGATATTCAAAATCATGAGGGGTCTGGACGGAGTAGATAGAGAGAAACTGTTCCCACTCGTGAAAGGATCGAGAACGAGAGGGCACAGATTTTAAATTTATTGACAAAAGAAGCAAAAGCAACATGAGGAAAAATTTCTTCACTGCCTGAAAGTGTGGTGGAGGATGGTTCAATCGAGGCATTCAAAAGCGAATTAAACTGTTAGCTGAAAAGGGAAAATGTACAGGGTTACAGGGAGAAGGCAGGGGGGAATGGCATTAGGTGAATTGCTGTTCGGAGAGCTGGTGTGGATACGATGGGCTGAATGGCCTCTTTCTGTGTTGTAGTAATTCTGTGATACTGTGTTGCTTCTCCTCCCATTAGTTGTAATGGTACTTGAACTGGGAAGTTTAAACCTATTAGGAAAGGATGAACAGGCTGGGTCTCTTTTCTCTTGAACAGAGAAGTCTGAGGGGTGAACTAATAAAGGTCTTTAAAATTATGAAAAGTTTTGATAGAATAGACACAGAGGGCTGAATTTTTGTTTGGCTGATTGGAGGCAGGTGAGGCCACAATTTTGGATCCCCTAAACTTTTTAATATGGTCCCACCTCCCAGCGTCTTTGGAAGAGAAAGCAGGACATGTATACCAGCAACCCGCCCGCACGTGGCAGCTCATCATGCAAATGAGCAACTTCTTTCTTTTTCTTTTGGGCCTCCTTATCTCGAGAGACAATGGATACGCGCCTGGAGGTGGTCAGTGGTTTGTGAAGCAGCACCTGGAGTGGCTATAAAGGCCAATTCTGGAGTGACAGGCTCTTCCACAGGTGCTGCAGAGAAATTTGTTTGTCGGGGCTGTTGCACAGTTGGCTCTCCCCTTGTGCCTCTGTCTTTTTTCCTGCCAACTACTAAGTCTCTTCGACTCGCCACAATTTAGCCCTTAGCAATTTATTGCTGCCCGCCAGCTCTGGCGAATGCTGGCAACTGACTCCCACGACTTGTGATCAATGTCACACGATTTCATGTCGCGTTTGCAGACGTCTTTATAGCGGAGACATGGACGGCCGGTGGGTCTGATACCAGTGGCGAGATCGCTGTACAATGTGTCTTTGGGGATTCTACCATCTTCCATGCGGCTCACATGGCCAAGCCATCTCAAGCGCCGCTGACTCAGTAGTGTGTATAAGTTGGGGGTGTTGGCCGCTTCAAGGACTTCTGTGTTGGAGATATAGTCCTGCCACCTGATGCCAAGTATTCTCCGAAGGCAGCGAAGATGGAATGAATTGAGACGTCGCTCTTGGCTAGCATACGTTGTCCCGGCCTCGCTGCCGTAGAGCAAGGTACTGAGGACACAGGCCTGATACACTCGGACTTTTGTGTTCCGTGTCAGTGCGCCATTTTCCCACACTCTCTTGGCCAGTCTGGACATAGCAGTGGAAGCCTTACCCATGCGCTTGTTGATTTCTGCATCTAGAGACAGGTTACTGGTGATAGTTGAGCCTAGGTAGGTGAACTCTTGAACCACTTCCAGAGCGTGGTCGCCAATATTGATGGATGGAGCATTTCTGGCGTCCTGCCCCATGATGTTCGTTTTCTTGAGGCTGATGGTTAGGCCAAATTCATTGCAGGCAGACGCAAACCTGTCGATGAGACTCTGCAGGCACTCTTCAGTGTGAGATGTTAAAGCAGCATCGTCAGCAAAGAGGAGTTCTCTGATGAGGACTTTCCATACTTTGGACTTCGCTCTTAGACGGGCAAGGTTGAACAACCTGCCCCCTGATCTTGTGTGGAGGAAAATTCCTTCTTCAGAGGATTTGAACGCATGTGAAAGCAGCAGGGAGAAGAAAATCCCAAAAAGTGTGGGTGCGAGAACACAGCCCTGTTTCACACCACTCAGGATAGGAAAGGGCTCTGATGAGGAGCCACCATGTTGAATTGTGCCTTTCATATTGTCATGGAATGACGTGATGATACTTAGTAGCTTTGGTGGGCATCCGATCTTTTCTAGTAGTCTGAAGAGACCACGTCTGCTGACGAGGTCAAAGGCTTTGGTGAGATCAATGAAAGCAATGTAGAGGGGCATCTGTTGTTCACGGCATTTCTCCTGTATCTGACGAAGGGAGAACAGCATGTCAATGGTCGATCTCTCTGCACGAAAGCCACACTGTGCCTCAGGGTAGACACGCTTGGCCAGCTTCTGGAGCCTGTTCAGAGCGACTCGAGCAAAGACTTTCCCCACTATGCTGAGCAGGGAGATTCCACGGTAGTTGTTGCAGTCACCGCGGTCACCTTTGTTTTTATAGAGGGTGATGATGTTGGCATCGCGCATGTCTTGGGGTACTGCTCCCTCGTCCCAGCACAGGCATAGCAGTTCATGTAGTGCTGAGAGTATAGCAGGCTTGGCACTCTTGATTATTTCAACTTAAGAGCCTGTTTAAGGGCAGAATGTGATTTTGGTTTGGAGCCGCAGGGACCATGAAGGGTCGCAACCCGTGTACCAACAGCGGATGAGCTTCCTGAATCTGACAGTGTCACCTAAGGATGTGCCAATCAAGTCAGATGGTAGCAGAATTGTGTGCCCTGGTAGAGGGCCACCTCACTCCTCACCAGGTGGGTCGGCATGCCCTTCCAGTAGCTGATAAAGTGACAGTGGCACTGAACATCTTAGCCCCTGGGTCCTGTCAAGTGGTGACAGCAGACCTCACTGACGTCTCGAAGTTGTCTGCCCATCACAGCCTATGGAGGTGATGGATGCCATGTTTGAGAGAGCGTCAGATTACATTGTGGCCCCATCAGTGGTGAACTCAGAGGGCACTGGGATTACTGCCTGCACCATGTGGCCATCAAGGCACTGGCAGAGCAGCCAGGGGCATTCACGAACAGGAAGTGATTCCACTCTCAATGTTCAACTATTATGCAAAGTGTTTCCTCGAGGTCTATCTTGGCAGCTGCCATGACTCCTTCACCCTTAGTCAATCGCAGGTGCCGCAGTTGTTGATGTCACCAGTGACTATGTGGATGCTTTTAGTGGACGAGGCCTGAAGAGATAGCTGCTAACACATATACACAACCCTTCGACAGAGGCTCCGAGGCACTACAACCCCTGACATCTCAACATGAGGGCCACCATTGAGCAGGAAGATGTGGCTCCAGTGCCTTGACTGATCAGCAGGCGTCCTCCAGTACATTCCCTTCAGGTTATCTCAGATTGTAGTGGTCTGCTGTGCTCTTCACAACAAGGCCCTCCAGAGAGGTGTGGGTCCTGAAGGCGAAGCAGAGGAGGAGGAGGAGGAAGTTGTGGAGCAGAGTGATTCAGCTTTGCAAGGCACTCCACAGGTCTGGCTGAGGCCTCAAAGCAGAGAGCAGGATAGCAGGGAGGCTCAGGCCACACAAATTCAGGTAGGTTCCTCCTGAGGCCCCACTCATCCTGTAAGACCAACAGGACATAAAGTCACCTTTCTCAGAGGAAGGGAGCGAATCCAAGACTCGCACGAAGCATAGAGTTTCAGGTTTTCTCCACATTGCCTGGAAGACAAGTCTCCAACTGCCACACTGTTTCAACCTTCACACTCATATGTGTCCCTCCCCACTTCATCATTTGTCTGCCTTAAAGCCATCAATCATTAAAATCACACAAGTCTGGTCCAATGATTTAACTTTTCATTAGATTAAGTCATTTTAACTAATCACAAAGTAAGACTACTGACTTGGCACCTCCATCCTGGGCCTCTCTCCGACAGGGTTGTTGCCCCTGTGGCTGAGAATGAGGTGGAGGTCGGCTGTTTGGGTGTGTGTAGATGAGACTGAGGTGCCTGTGGCACTCATCCTCCTTATCGCGGTGCCAGCGTGGGCACTGCAACAGGCTGCCCCACCTGCGTCGATGCAGATGCAGCCAGGCCTTCCTGAATTAATGGTGCATCAGTCAGAGGGGCTAAGGGAGCAGCAGATGATGATGGTGGCCTCCCCTCCACCTCATCACAGACCGCCACAACCCTTTCATGAAGTGTTTGAATGGTAGAGGCAACCATCAGCTGGGGCGCATCTGGCATCCAGTCTATACATCTTTGCACCTCAGTGCCACTGACCAGTCAATGCTACAGAATGTGGCATACATTCTGTAGCTGTTCCTGCATTCACTCAGCATGATGCCGCATAGGGCTGTGCAAGAGATTGACCACTCTCACAATGGATGAGCTCATGCACTCATATGCCTGAGACATGTGTTCCGATCAGGTGATGAAGGGTCGAAGGGCTCCCCTGTGTTCCCTCCTTGTTTAACACAACAGGGTTTATTTCTTTTTTTTAAATGAATGTACGTGCCAAATCAGTGAGTGTTTCACTATTTACGTGCGATCATAAAAGAACCAATTGGACAGGTTTTCTTGAGTTCAACTTAGAAAGAGATTAGCTTTATTGTACCTCAACCAATCTAAGTAAAATGATAAACTACGCACCAAATTTCTCACACACATACGCGAGGTTCCCCCGCCCCCCACTCCCCACAGAAGGATAGATTTGTCAGATTAGAGTCCAGAGCAATAAAAAGGGGGATACAGTCTGTGGAGGTTGGTGACTCAGTTGTCTTCTGGCTGAACTCAGTGGTCCTGAGACTTCTGGCTTGTAGATGTGGCCAGTAGATTTGGTGGTCTTCCTGGAAAACAACCATGTGGATGAGTTTCTTCACTGTCTGCCGCAGTGATCCTTAGGTTGTTACAGATCGCAGGCAGGGTTTGAAATTTGTCAGGTGGTCTGGGGAGAGAGAGAGAGGGACCCCCACTTGGATCTCTTCTGATCAGTGTCAGTTGCTTGCTGCAGAGAGAGAAAAGCCAGCTTAAAACACACAGATGGTGGGCCTGTCACATGATGGCTCAATGTGTATTTCTTCTTGCAACATAATTAGTTCAAATCTAGGAATTCCCCTTCCCTTCATCAGGGTCCCATTGTTCAAGTCATTACCTTTGAGTGGTCCGTCTCCACCAGTTTAATGTGCCAAGATTGTCTTTAATATCTTGTTGATGGAGACTAGCCAGGTGAGGCACTCCAAACTTCTCAAGTCATTGGCTAGACAACTCAAAGCAGTGGAATGCAAGGGATATTGATGCAAATTTTGGTGGCCATTTTAGCAGCTAGCAGTCACCTTTTGTCTGCTCCTTTTTTTCCTTTTTTAAAATTAAATTCAGGTTTCCAGCTGATGGATTAAAAAGTCCTCATTTGGCATAGCACGTGTTTGTGATACATGGCAGTACATACGTCATGGATTGACTCTGCATTCTCTGCCCATGGCTCTGCACTGTCTCAGGGAATGCCGACATTTAGGCACACATCTGCTGCTGCTCCAGGAAGACATGCCTTCTGTGTGACCCCTGAGGCTCTGCTTTTCTGCCCAGCTGAGCATGACTGTGTCTGTCCTCCATCCTCTGAGGGGGACTGTCCATAGCTGCCTCTGCCTCCCTCACCTCCTCTGTGATTTGTTGCCCACCCTGTGCCACCCATTCTGAAGTTGCCTGAGGTCCCACTGAGGTGAGTGTGTCTGCGTTGGTGGAGGGTATACTTGGCTGATGTGACGGTGCTGATGCGGATGCTTCTTCCTCTGCTGAAGAAGATGACGATGTCACTTGTTTGCTGCCTTGGTTCCCCCTCCACAACTGGCTCTGCGGGAAACATAAAAATCTGGTCGGCAAAATACCACTATTGCATTAGCTGCTTCTGCAGAGATGCAGCTTTCCATTACATCTTACTTATGGGAATGGAGGAAACCAAGGAGGAGGGAGCTCCAGCCCCGTCACCCGGAGATGGTAGGATCACTTCACATGTCTTGGACAGACTCCATCTCACCATCACTGACTTCCTGATGGTCTGCCGCCCTGGCAATGCCAAAGGTCTCCTCCTCCATGGGCATTAGAATTGAGCTCATTTTTCTTGCAAAGTCAAGAGCAAGGCAGTTAAGATTTCATGTGATTTCACTGTCATCAGCACTGCTTCTGCCACAAGTGATTGTAATGTGAGATTTGCCATCGGTTCACATCTTTTCAATGTTCGGGAGCACTATGCACCCTCAGGCTCCTCAGCTTGTGGGTAATTTTTTTTGTTAGAGATGCAGCACTGAAACAGGCCCTTCGGCCCACCGAGTCTGTGCCGACCATTAACCACCCATTTATACTAATCCTACACTAATCCCATATTCCTACCACATCCCCACCTGTCCCTATATTTCCCTACCACCTACCTATACTAGGGGCAATTTATAATGGCCAATTTACCTACCAACCTGCAAGTCTTTTGGCTTGTGGGAGGAAACCGGAGCACCCGGAGAAAACCCACGCAGACACAGGGAGAACTTGCAAACTCCACACAGGCAGTACCCAGAAATGAACCCGGGTCACTGGAGCTGTGAGGCTGTGGTGCTAACCACTGTGCCACTGTGCCACCCTTAATAAAAACAGATAATGCTGGAAATACTCAGCAGGTCTGTGGGGAGAGAAACAGAGTTAATGTTTCAGGTCTGTGACCTTACAGAACTGGAGTCATGTCATCTGGCTGTGGTGCTGCACTCACCGTGCCAGACGTCAGAAGGTCATTGAAACACTTGTAGCACAACCCACAACCTGACAACAGCACCACGTCTGCTCAGTTCACGAGTCAACCCCAGCCAATCCTGCTTCATCTGGCTAGCTGGTCTCCTCCTGCCATTTTCTGGGGAATGTACATTTGCTGTTCAGACACCACCTCCAGAAGAACCTTAAGGGAGGCGTCTAAAAATTGTGGGGCTGCCCTTACTTGGAAGCTGGTCGTGTTGGTGGCTTGCTGCTTCCTCACTGCGTCCATTCTCCATAATTGGATGGCGAACGTGCCCTCTGGCCACTAATTGGCCAACTCATTGAAAATTGTGTCGGTGGTCATGTGCTGGCATGTTACAGGGTCAGACCCAAATATGGACCTGACTTTGGGATGCCAACCGCAGAACGAAAGTTCTGTCCAGAGTATTTCAACTTGTGGGGAAGCTAGAAACCATCAATATAAGATAGTCACCAAGAAATCAAATAAGGAATTCAGAAGGAACTTCTTTAGCCAAAGAGTGGTGAGAATGTGGAACTCGCTATCACAGAGAGTGCTTGAAGCAAATAGTATAGATGCATTTAAGGGGAAGCTAGACAAGCATAAGAGAGAGAAGGGACTACAGGAAAATACTGGTAGAGTTAGCTGAGGAAGCTTGAGTGGAGCATTAACACCAGGATGGACTGTTTGGGCAAAATGGCCTGTTTCTGTGCAGTATATTCCATGGATAAAAGGCCCCTGGCTGTTTGATCTTTCCTGATAGGTTTAACCTCTCAGTTCTAGTATCATCCTTGTAATTCTCTTCTGGATTTTCTTCAGTGCCTCTACATCCTTTTTGTAATATGGAGACCAGAGCTGTGCATATGCACCTCAAAATAACATGCATCTCTCTCTAATACGTCCATCGGTATAACAGGCCCCACTCTATACTGTGCCCCTCAATATAACAGGACTCCAGTGATGGATTTGCTCCTCCAAAAGGGCACAGATATCCTTGGGGGTTCTCGTGAGGCAAGGGGTAGAGGAAAAAGAGCCTGATAACACAGTGCCATGGGCCAACCCATTCACAGGGACAGCCAGGAAATCTCTCGAATTCCCATATAGCCAGCCTGTCTCTGCAGGAGCCTGTTTGTTTCTGCGAAAGTTTCCAGCAGCAGTTAGACAGAGGAAGTGCTCTGTAATATAGGTCTGTGAAGCACAACATTTTCTGTGACTGTATTACTGTATTTCCATTATAAGATGAGGCGGGAATGTTCCACAGGACCTGGTTGAGTGAAACTGAAAAATTCCAGACCCTGAATACCTTCAATGCTTACAAATATGGTACAATACATATTTATTTCAGAAAACTTCAAGAAGCACCCTCAGTCTTTGTAAAAGGGACTAAGAATTTATTTTGTAGAGAGTAATCACCCTTCCTCCAATTTATCAAAACACAGGCCGAGAAGCAGTGATCCTAGTGCCTGATTTAGTAATCTGGATAACTTGAGGGATCAGACGAAAGAGGTTCAATTAGCAACATGATGTGGAGACACTTTCGCAGCTCTCAAAGAGCAAGTTCTTGCTGACCTTCTGTTAGAAATGGATTCAAAATGCTGCAACAACTTGCATTCATATAGCCAGACAGACAACCTGGCATCGGCCTAGGCACCGGAAATGACAACGGCAAACCCAGCCCTGTCGACCCTGCAAAGTCCTCCTTCCTAACATCTGGGAGCTTGTGCCAAAGTTGGGAGAGCTGTCCCACAGACTAGTCAAGCAACAGCCTGACATAGTCATACTCACGGAATCATACCTTACAGACAATGTCCCAGACACCACCATCACTATTCCCGGGTATGTCCTGTCCAACCGGCAGGACAGACCCAGCAGAGGTGGCGGCACAGTGGTTATACAGTCAGGAGAGAGTTGCCCTGGGAGTCCTCAACATTGACACCGAACCCCATGACGTCTCACGGCATCAGGTCAAATATGGGCAAGGAAACCTCCTGCTAATTACCACCTACCGCCCTCCCTCAGCTGATGAGTCCGTACTCCTCCATGTTGAACACCACTTGGAGGAAGTACTGAGGGTGGCAAGGGCACAGAATGTACTCTGGGTGGGGAACTTCAATGTTCATCACCAAGAGTGGCTCGGTAGCACCACTACTGACCGAGCTGGCTGAGTCATAAAAGACATAGCTGCTAGACTGGGTCTGCGGCAGGTGGTGAGGGAAACCAACAAGAGGGAAAAGCATATTTGACCTCGTCCACACCAATCTGCCTGCCGCAGATGCATTTGTCCATGACAGTATTGGTAGGAGTGACCACTGCACAGTCCTTGTGGAGACGAAGTCCCACCTTCACATTGAGGATACCGTCCATCGTATTGTGTGGCACTATCACCATGCTAAATGGGATAGTTTTTGAACAGATCTAGCAATGCAAAACTGGGCATCCATGAGGCGCTGTGGGCCATCGTCAACAGCAGAATTGTACTCAACCACAATCTATAACCTCATGGCCCAGCATATCCCCTACTCTACCATTACCATCAAGCCAGGACATCAACTCTGGGGTTCAATGAAGAGTGCAGGAGGACATGCCAGGAGCAGCACCAGGCATACCTCAAAATGAGGTGTCAGCCTGGTGAAGCTACGAGAGAGGACTACTTGCATGCCAAACTGTGTAAGCAGCATACAATAGACAGAGCTAAGCGATCCCATAACCAACAGATCAGATCTAAGCTCTGCAGTCCTGCCACATCCAGCTGTGAATGGAGGTGGACAATGAAACAACTAACTGGAGGAGGTGGCTCCACAAATATCCCCATCCTCAATGATGGGGGAGCCCAGCACATCAGTGCAAAAGATAAGGTTGAAGCATTTGCAACAATCTTCATCCAGAAGTGCCGTGTTGATGATCCATCTCGGCCTCCTCCTGAAGACCCCAGCATCACAGATGCCAGACTTCAGCCAATTTGATTCACTCCATGGGATATCAAGAAATGACTGAAGGCACTGGATACTGCAAAGGCTGTGAGACCTGACAACATACTGGCAATAGTACTGAAGACCTGTGTACCAGAACTTGCCACATCCCCATTCAAGCTGTTCCAGTACAGCGACAACACTGGCATCTACCTGGCAATGTGGAAAATTGCCCAGCTGTGTCCTGTACACAAAAAGCAGGACAAGTCCAACCCAACCAATTACCGCTCCATCAGTCTACTCTTAATCATCAGTAAAGTGATGGAAGGTGTCATCACCAGTGCCATCAAGCAGCACTTGCTTAGCAATAACCTGCTCAGTGATGCTCAGTTTGGGTTCCGCCAGGGCCACTCAACTCCTGACCTCATTACAGCCTTGGTTCAAACATGGATAAAAGAGATGAACTCAAGAGGTGAGGTGAGAGTGACTGCCCTTGACATCAAGGCAGCATTTGACCAAGTATGGCATCAAGGAGCCCTAGAAAAACTGAAGTCAATGGGAATCAGGGGAAAACGCTCCACTGGTTGGAGTCATACCTAGCACAAAGGAAGGTGGTTGTGGTTGTTGGAGGTCAATCATCTGAGCTCCAGGACATCACTGCAGGAGTTCCTCGAGGTAGTGTCCTAGGCCCAACCATCTTCAGCTGCTTCATCAAAGACCTTCCTTCAATCATAAGGTCAGAAGTGGGGATGTTCCCTGATGATTGCACAATGATCAGCGCCATTTGCAACTCCTCAGATACTGAAACAGTCCGTGTAGAAATGCAGCAAGACCTGGACAATATCCAGGCATGGGCTGATAAGTGGCAAGTAACATTCACGCCACACAAGTGCCAGGCAATGACCATCTCCAACAAAAGAGAATCTAACCATCTCTCCTTGACATTTAGTGGCACTACCATCGCTGAATCCCCCACTATCAACATCCTCGGGGTTACCATTGACCAGAAATTGAACTGGAGTAGCCATATAAATACCGTGGCTACAAGAGCAGGTCAGAGGCTAGGAATCCTGCGGCGAGTAACTCATTTCCTGACTCCCTAAAGCCTGTCCACTATCTACAAGGCTCAAGTCAGGTGTGTGATGGAATACTCTCCACTTGCCTGGATGGGCTCGATACCATCCCGGACAAAGCAGCCCGCTTGACTGGAACCCCATCTACTTTCCCATTCACTCCTTTCACTACCGATGTACAGTGGCAGCAATATGTACCATCTACAAGATGCACTGCAGCAATGCACCAAGGCTCCTTAGACAGCACCTTCCAAACCTACGACCTCTACCAACTAGAAGGACAAGGGCAGCAAATGCATGGGAACACCACCACCTGCAAGTTCCCCTCCAAGTCACACACCATCCTGACTTGGAACTATATTGCCATTCCTTCACTGTGGCTGGGTCAAAATCCTGGGACTCCCTTCCTAACAGCACTGTGGGTATACCTACCTCAGATGAACTGCAGTGGGTCAAGAAGGCAGCTGACGGGGGGTGGGGGGATCAAAGACAAGAACAAAAGACAGTAAGGGGAATAAGAAAAGTGATGGGCAGAGAAATCAAGGGCCAGAATCAAACAGGGCCACAGTGAAAAATAATGGGAAGGGGCCAAGTATTGTTAAAAAGACAAGGCTTAAGGCTTTGAGCTTTTGTGCAGAGCATTCGCAATAAAGTGGATGAATTAATCGTGCAAATAGATGTAAACGGGTTTGATATAGTCGGGATTACGGAGACATAGCTGCAAGGTGACCATGGAAATGAACATCCAGGGGTATTCAGTATTTAGGAAGGACAGACAAAAAGCAAAAGGCAATGGAATTGCATTGCTGGTTAAAGAGGAAATTAATGCAATAGTGAGGAAAGGTATTAGCTCTGACGATGTGGAATCTGTATGGGTAAAGCTGAGGAACACTAAGGGGCAAAAAACGTTAGTGAAGGTTGTTTATAGACCCCCAAATTGTAATGGTGATGTTGGGAATGGCATTAAACAGGAAATTATTGAATCATGCAATAAAGGAACATCTGTAATTATGGGTGACTTTAATCTGCATATAGATTGGGCAAATCAAGTTAGTCACAATACCGTAGAGGAAGAATTCTTGGAGTGTATGGATGAACTGCAACAATTGTTTATTCCTGTCTGGCACAAAAGTAAAACAGGAAAGGTAGCCAAACCATGGCTTACAAGAGAAATTAGAGATAGCATTAGATCCAAGGAAGAGGCATATAAATTCACCAGCAAAAACAACAGACCTGAGGATTGGAAGCAGTTTAGAATTCAGCAAAGGAGGACCAAGGGATTGATTAAGAGGGGGAAAATGAGTACGAGAGCAAGCTTGCGGGGAACATAAAAACTGACTGTAAAAGATTCTATAGGTGTGTGAAGAGAAAAAGATTGGTGAAGACAAATGTAGGTCCCTTACAGTCAGAAACAGGGGAATTTATTATGGGGAACAAAGAAGTGGCTGACCAACTAAATGCATACTTTGGTTCTGTCTTCACAAAGGAGGACACAAATATCATACCAGAAATGTTGGGGAACACAGGGTTTAGTGAGAGAGAGGAACTGAAGGAAATGAGAATTAGTAGAGAAATGGTGTTGGGGAAATTGATGGGATTGAAGGCAGATAAATCCCCAGGGCCTGATGGTATACATCCCAGAGTATTTAAGGAAGTGGCCTTAGAAATAGTGGATGCATTGGTGGTCACCTTCCAAGATTCTATAGACTCTGGAACAGTTCCTACAGATTGGAGGGTAGCTAAAGTAACCCCGCTATTTAAAAAAGGGAGGTAGCGAGAAAGCAGGGAATTATAGACTAGTCGGCCTGACGTCGGCAGTGGGGAAAATTCTAGAGTCCATTATCAAAGATTTTATAGCAGAGCATTTGGCGAACAGTGGATCAGACAGAGTCAGCCTGGATTTACGAAAGGGAAATCATGCTTGACAAATCTACTAGAATTGTTCGAGGATGTAAATAGTTGAGTTGATGAGGGGGAGCCAGTGAATGTGGTTTATTTGGACTTTCAGAAGGCTTTCGACAAAGTCCCACATAAGCGATTAGCGTGTAAAATTAAAGCGCATGGGATTGGTGGGTTCGTATTGCGATGAATAGAAAATTGGTTGGCAGACAGGAAACAAAGTGTACAGATAAACGGGTCTTTTTCCGAATGGCAGGCAGTGACTAGTGGGGTACCGCAGGGATCGCTGCTAGGACCCCAGTTATTCACAATATATATTAATGATTTAGATGAGGGAACTAAATGTAATATCTCCAAATTTGCAGATGACACAAAACTGGGTGGGAGGGTGAATTGTGAGGAGGATGCAAAGAGTCTTCAGGGTGATTTGGACAAGTTGAGTGAGTGGGCAAATGCATGGCAGATGCAGTATAATGTGGATAAATGTGAGGTTATCCACTTTGGTAGCAAAAACAGGAAGGCAGATTATTATCTGAACGGCTATAAACTGAGAGAGGGGACTATGCAACGAGACCTGGGTGTTCTCGTACACCAGTCGCTGAAGGTAAGCATGCAGGTGCAACAGGCAGTAAAAAAGGCAAATGGTATGCTGGCCTTCATAGCGAGAGGATTCGAGTACAGGAACAGGGATGTCTTGCTGCAATTATACAGGGCCTTGGTGAGGCCACACCTGGAATATTGTGTGCAGTTTTGGTCTCCTTATCTGAGGAAGGATGTTCTTGCTATAGAGCGAGTGCAGCGAAGGTTTACCAGACTGATTCCTGGGATGGCAGGACTGACGTACGAGGAGAGATTGAGTCGGTTAGGATTATATTCGCTGGAGTTCAGAAGAGTGAGGGGGGATCTCATAGAAACCTATCAAATTCTAACAGGACTTGACAGGGTAGATGCAGGAAGGATGTTCCCGATGGTGGGGGAGTCCAGAACCAGGGATCATAGTCTCAGGATATGGGGTAAACCATTCAGGACTGAGATGAGGAGAAATTTCTTCACCCAGAGAGTGTTGAACCTGTGGAATTCACTACCACAGAAAGAAGTTGTGGCCAAAAACATTGTATGTTTTCAAGAAGGAGTTAGATATAACTCTTGGGTTTAAAGGGATCAAAGGATATGGGACGAAAGCGGGAACAGGTTACTGACTTGGATGATCAGGGCAAATAGGGATAGGCAATAAATGCTGGCACAGCCAGTGACGGCCACATCCCATGAATGAATATTAAAAAAATGCACCATTAATGTAGGATAGACAAGAGGCCAGAAATAGAGAAGCACAGAGATCTCAGAGGGCAGGAGGAGACTACAGAGATAGGGCGAGGGCATGGAACAAGTTGAAAACATGCAAAGGAGTTGTAAAATTGAGGTGTTGCTGGACCGAGAGATAATGTGTGTCAGTGAGTGCATGGGTGAACATTTTGGAGCTTGTCCAGCCAGAGAAATAGGGTTACTGGGGTCAATGTGCTAATGCTTTTAATCCACATCAGTGAAGTTACTGCATCTTGTAAAAACAGATTCGAACGCTGGAGCTGAAACCCACGCTTCTGAATGCCATGGAAACCATCGCAGAAATAGGCAGCCAGCCAGCTTGGGGATGGTCAAAATGATAAGGGCCCATAGGCCACCTGCTGGCACCAAGGCAGGTCCTGGAGTTGAAAGGGGAGGGGGTTGGAATTGCCGTTGTTTTGTAGGTGGGAATGGTGGAGCACAGGACAGTAGAGACTAAAACTTCCCTTGTGGGAGCTGGCCGAGCATATCTCCTCCCTCTGACACCACCAAGGAAAGTTTCTGACTGACTTCAGAGTTTACTGAGCATGATTTAATGATGTCCACTGCATGAGTCACCTCAGTCCCCTCAAAAAAGGGTCTGGGTAAGTTAATGGTGGGAATCAAACGGGAATAGATTTCCTTGTAGTTCCATGATCTCATGCTGTAACACTAGCAGAATCCCAGGGATCCCAGCAGACACCCAGTTACACCAAGTCTTCACTGTCTCCAGTGACACCTGATAAGTAACTCGGGCAAAAATTGAAAGAAGCAGTGATAATTACACTTTAATACAGCTTTCCTAATGGGCAAACATTCTGCTGACAGTGTGTTGTTTATTTTGTTGCTATGGATCCAACCAGGGATGTTCAGGGGTGATTATTAAGTGCTAAGGCTTATGGTATAAGTACCTCTAGGCACAGAAAGTATATACACTGCTGCAATTCTGCAAATACCTTATACAATGCTTGGAAGGGGTGATGAAATAAAGAATGAACTGGAGAAATTATGAAATAAAAAGTCAACCGTTGAACTGAACCAGAAGAAAATGAGGATGAAACTCGTTAACCTCATCTGAGTTCGCTCTGGGGAGAATCCATTGACATTGAAAGGATCACCATTACATTTTGATGAATCCAATCTACAGGAATGAACTACAACAAAGGTTCTGTAAGACAGACTCACTTCACAGCCCAAACCAAGATGAATAGAATGATCCCCGTTCAGATAGTAATGGTTTCCATATCCTTGACCATTGTGTGGTCACACCAGGTGAGAGGGTCCTGTGTCACCTGACAGACTCAAATTGGATTTTTACCTTAAAAGGTAGCCTTCTGGAGAGAGAGATCAAGCAAAGACCACAGAAAGCCAATTTTCCAGCCAGCGGCTGTGAGATATGGTTCAGCTAAGCAAAAGAACCCTGCTGAACAGCCACTGCAGCAGAGAAATTACAAAGTGACTTTGAGACTCTTCATCTGTGAAAATGAACCAAATTCATACCACCAACTTTGGGCTGAGTTTTAACCACTAGAAGTTTACAACACCTCAGCAAGTTCAAGACTGCAAACATCCCGGCCTGCAACTTTCAGAAAGCTTTCCTCCTGAGAAGGTTCAATAGGTTTCTGTGAACCATGAACTTGTACGTCACTTTGGACTTTACTTGCATCCTACCCTTTTCTCTCTACCTATCTATTGTGTATGCATGTCTGTGTGAGTGGGTGAAGGTTGCAAACAATTTGGATTTTGCTGTTTAAATAAAAAATTAACCTTCCTTTTTTAAAACTTATGAGAAAACCTGTCGTTTGTCTGTTTATTTGACCCTAAAAATACTCAGGGACTAACACGCCATTTTAACAAAACACTATTGCTGTCAGTTGGGAGGTGAAAAGTCCAAGCCCCCCACACCACTTACCACTTGTCCGAAATAAATGTAAATACTTGTGACAGTTCTATATTTCAATTCTAGGCTCAAACTGGCCACATCAATAATATTTTCTGTTTCTGGTGCAATATATTTTCAATAAACCTTTACATGTGGGTAATCATGTTGCTGAGATCAGTGTGGATTGGGTATTATAATAAGGTCCTTCAGTAATCCCACAGTTTTGTTAGCAACGTTTTATACAGAAGATTCACTGCAAAAACTATCGAGAATCAGAAAAATACAAACCTCACATCTGGATCCTTTATCTTCCTTTGTGTAACTCAATCGTGTTCATAAAGTTTTCTGTGGCAAAATAGTAGCATTACAATGAGAGGAGTGTTATTTGGAGCACTGTAGATGTATCTACACCACATGAACTACAGTGGTTCAAGAAGGCAGCTCACTGTCACCTTCTCAAGCACAATTAGGGATGGGTAACAAATGTTGGCCTTGCGAACAATGCTCATATCCCAAGAATGGATAAAATAAACTTTGCATTTGATATGAGGGTTGGGGCAGTATTTTAGGGCATTGGAGCATCCACATGCAGTGTACTGACAGACTGAGAGATAATAGCACCAGTCACGAACAACTGTGTCTTTGTAAGATGAGACGAAGACAGACGTGTCAACTCTCACTTATTTGGAAGAATACATTTTGGTTCTAGAGTGTAACCTGTTTGGTCCATTCTTGATTTCTATCCTTTGAAATCAGCTTTTTCCCATTTTCTTCGTTGGTATGTATGAAATCAAGAAGTCGTTTGATGACACCAAGCTTTGATTTTGAAGCCTGTAGATGGTGAAGGGAGGAGACACTGAGTGAATCGAGTTTCAGCATTTGGAGGTTCTTGAAGTTTAGAAACACATAGCACAGAAGAGGTCATTCAGCCCATTAGTTGCAGGCTTTTAGAAAGAGCTATCCTGAATAGGATGGGAAGAGAGGGATACGGACCCCGGAAGTGCAGAAGGTTTTAGTTTAGGCAGGCATCAAGATCGGCGCAGGCTTGGAGGGCCGAATGGCCTGTTCCTGTGCTGTACTGTTCTTTGTTCTAGGTCCCACTCCCCTGTTCTTTCCCCATAGCCCTGCAAGTTTTTTCTTTTCAGATATTCATCTAATTCCCTTTTGAAAATTCTTACTGAATCTGCTTGCACCACCTTGTCAGGGAGGGCATTCCAGATCATAACAATGCACGACCCCTAAATTCTGCACTAATTCTGACAGATAAAGGGGTGAGGATCCGATTTGCCCAAGTCCTCCCCACCCAGATTAAGACAATTTTATACTGATTTCAGGATGGATGTTTGGGTGCCTGATTTTTCTGTGCAGATACCTGCAGTGTGAGGCCATTCCTGTGTGAATAGAAATATTGATTGAACAAATAGTCTGATGCCAGAAAATCTCAGAAAATAGGTTCTGAGAAAGCAAAGATCCTTCAGTGAGCTGGCACTGTGCCATGATAAAACATTTTACAAATGCTAACAGCTGTGAAAAAGGAGAGACAGGCTGTGTACGTGAGTGAGGAAGTGAGAAATAAACTGTTAGATTTATAGTGCGAGACAAGCTTTCCTGTGGCAGGGATTGTAAACAATCTGCAATAAAACTGAAGAAGACAGAATCTCCATCTATCAGCTGACCTAAGTGAGCTGAATCTTTAAGCATGGAATTTCCTCCCCAGTTTTCTTCAAATCGTCTTTTCCACAGTGAATTTCCACCATAACGTTTAATATTTATTTTTTACTCGCAGACTATGGTATTTATTACCCATCCTCAGTCACCATGAGAAGCTGGCTGTGAAACTTCTTGAACAGCTGCAGTCCATGTAGTGAAGATGCTACCACAATGCTGTTGGGGAGGGAGTTTCAGGATTTTGACCCAATGACTCCTTTTAAGATGCCCCGTAAAACCTACCTCTTTGACCAAGTTTTTGGTCATCTGACCTAATATGTCCTTAAGCAGCTCGGTGTCATATTTTGTTTTATAATACACCTGTGAAGCCCCTTGCCACGTTTAATTACCTTAAGGTTACTATATTAAAGGCTAGTTGTTGTCTTCCAAATTTGGGATCCTTGCGTAAAAATCAGCTGGTTGAGCTGTTTGACATCAGGATAGCACAGAATCAAAGCCTTCCAGACACACAGGCCATATCCCTGTGTGGGCCCCTATCCCGGTAGAACCCCACGTGGGCCACACAGGAAGTAACAGGTGGCACATGGGACACCAGTAGAGCAGTGCAAGGCCTCTGCAGTGAGGCAGTTTCGCACCCAAGGTCTCCCATCAGTCCATAGGGAGTGAGGGCATGGTACAGGTGTCTTCCTTCTTATCCTCATGTTCAAATCCCTCCATGGCAATGCTCTATTTCTGTAATCTCTTCCAGCACTACAACCCTCTGGGACTTTTGTGACTCCTCCTCTTCCTTTGTCATACCATCAACAGCTCTGCCTTCAACCATCAAGACCCTGAATTCTGGAATTCCCATCCCAAAACTCTCTACCTCTCCATCTCCTTTAAGGTGCTGCTTAAAGTCTATCTCTTTGGCTTCGCTCTTAACGTGGACCTAATATATCCTTAGTGGCTCGGTTTCAAATTTTGGTTGCTAATGCTGTTGTGAAGCACCTTAAGACATTTTACTGTGTTAAAAATAAGTTATTGTTTTGAGCATGGTGGATATAGTGGGTAAAACCCAGATCTGTACGACAACATCATTGCAGATGGAAGCTCTACCTTAAGTTACAATTTTAATTTTAATCATGGACTGTATATCAGGATCATTTTTTACATCTTTTAAAAGTTTCTAATTTCAATATTTCCAGATTGTGTCTTGATTTGATCTACAGGTAGTTCATTTCTTGAGGAAACTTATTTCCCTTTTGCTTTGGAAGAATGGCTGGTTCTGAAGTGGTCGATGATGCTCAGCTGTTCAGTGACAAGTTTTAGAGTTGTGCAGGAAAAGGACTCCCGCCAGGTTTGACTGACTTTCCTACAGATCCCACTCAATCTCCCTGGAGTTGTGGGTGAAGCAGCTCAGCTTCAGCAACAGACTAGAGTGACAACCAGGAGCAGCAGGAAGAATTAGTGGGGAAGAATCCTTTGCTGAGAGAGAAATCTGTGTAGCGGGAGACTTTAACTTGAAACTGTGGCCAGTACATTTAGAATCTTGTCGCCATCTTCCAGAGATCCACATGCTGATGCCTTCTATTATGGTGCCTTTCCTTTTCAACTCAAATCACAGGTTTGTCATCTATTATTATGATAAAACAGCTCGCAAAAATTGGCAAGAACTCTGTGAACAAACAACAGTTGTAATGCGATCATGTTTTTAATCCCTAGTGTGTCATGTGTGAGAATGTGTGTGTGTATCAGAGAATGTGTGAATATGAGAGTGGGTAGGTTTGAGTGAGTGTGGAAGTGTGGGTGCGTTTGTGAGAGATGGGTGTGGGTTGGTTTGAGCGTGAGTGTGAGTGGGTGGGCATGTATGTGTGAAGAGTGTGTGGGTTTGAGTGTGTGTGAGAGTGCGGGTGAGTTTGAGTGTGTGAGTGTGGGTGGGTTGTATGAATTTGTGTGAAAGTGGGGGTGGGTTTGTGTGTGAGAGTGTGTGCGCATGAGAGTGGGTTTGAGTGTGAGTCCGTGAGTGGGTGTTTGTGTGTGTATGTGAGGGTGTGAATAGGTTTGTGTGTGTTAGTGAGAGTATGGGTGGGCTTGTGTGTAAGAGTGTGTGTGAGGGTGTGAGTGGGTTTCTGAGCGTGAGACAATAGGCTGAATATTCAGGTCCTGTTAAGCTCGGGATCAGAGGCTGACAGGGCCTAAAATATACTGGCATTGGTAGGCCTGCTGGTTTCCTGATGCCATTCTTGGCACCAGCTATGTTCATCAGGGTGGTGGGAGAGGAGGGCACCAGATCGCGATCCCACCACATT